>NC_056729.1:47603222-47903222 GCF_019279795.1 Protopterus annectens
TAGAACTTATGTCTATAGTTCTGAACCACAATTATATTTACTATGAAGGTGAACTATTTAGACAAACCAAAGGAGTAGCTATGGGGGTGGTTTGTGCCACCATATTTGCTAATTTGGTAATGCTTGATTGGGAAGAAACTGTGGTGTTTATGAATGAATATTATGGTAATATTAAATATTACTCTTGTTTTTTAGATGATATCTATATCTTATGGGAAGGCGATCAAGATTATTTTAATATCTTTATGGAATATATTAATAATAGCAGTGAATTTCTTAAGTTTACATCCACTAGTAGTAGTGAAGGAGTGGCATCCTTGGATACATTCATATCAAATGGTGCGGCTGGTTTTAAGTCCGGACTACACAGGAAAAACACTTTTACAAATTCATATTTAGAGTATAACAGTAATCATCCTAGAAAACTAACGTACAATATTTTCAAAGGACAGTGCATTAGAGCAGTAAGGATGACCTCTGATTATGTAGAAATGGATGAAATAGGATACATCACTGAACTATTTAAAGATAGAGGATACGATTGGAAAATTATGAGAGAAGTTAAAGAATATGTTACAAGTGAAAGGGGAAAGAAGTACACCCCATTATTAGGAGCTAGGAGCACAGATGAGAACAGGAATACTGACCTTAAAGACAGTGGAAAGGTTTCCATGTTTACAATAGGGCATGTGTCCTGGAATATGGTCCACACATTAACAAAATAAAAGACATATTAATTAGTAATTGGAACGTTTTGATGGTGGACCAGGAAATGATAGATATTTTGGGTCCTAGACCTGTATTTGTACATAAGATGGGGTGAAATATAAAATCTTTGTTGGAAAGGGGTTTGAGGGACACAGGATCGGACAATATTATTAAGCACACATTGAAATGTGGTGCCTGCAATCAGTGTTTTGCTATTAATGAAGAAGAGGGACTAGTCTTAGATAACATCAACAAGAGAAGATTGAATTTTAAACAGGGTAACTGCAACTTGAAATTAGTTATATATTTGGCTAAATGAGAGGTTTTGTCCAGGGTACTATACAGGCAAAACTGAGATGAACTTTAAGAAGCGTATTTATGCTCACCTGTATAGTATTAGGACGAAGGACTTAAATAATGCCTTATAGACATGTAGAAAAGTTTGGAGTTAAACACAATTTTAAATTTGCTATTTTGGAGAATGTGGTCACAGATCCTTGGGGGGGGTGGCAATTACAAAAGCATATTAGCATATAAAGAGGTTTGGTGGCAGTTGTTTACTGATGCCACACCACCACCAGGACTGAATGACCACATATCCATTAAACCCTTACTTGATATTAGGTCATTTTATTAATTTATTTATTTATTCATCAATTAATTTATTAGTTATCATACACACCTCTTTTTGACATTATAGTATTGGTAGTTATTTGTTAAAAGCATTTATGTTTACATATGTTTTTACAACAGTCTTTATATAGTATTGTATGTGGTTTGGTAGTTTTTTTTTACATTTATATTTATTTATAATGTGGCGTTGGTTAGATTTCTATGTTTTGTTAATTTAACATGAGGAAGCTTTTTAATGTATGTAGGTGCGCTTTAAATTATTTCAAACTGTTTCAAAGTTTTGGCGCCAACGACATTATTTAAATACTTTGTAGCAGCTGTTCAAACGTTCTGATGAAGCTCACTTTTGAGTGAGTGAAAGTGCTTAACGTTTTGTGTTATATTAAACGAAATTCTACTATTACCACGGGCTGTGTTGGCTGTTTTTTGAGTTGTATTTTTACCTAATATTGAGCGGAGGCAGTTTCGGAGTGTTGCTGTGTTGGGGAGAGCAGAACATTGACATTCTTTTACCGCTGGTGTAGTTTTTTTTCAAGCAGACTGAACATCATATTGTGGATTAAGTTGTTCATTCTGAACTTAGGCACAATCACAAACAGGTTTAGGAAAGAAAAATCCAGAACTGGTTTCAAAGCATTTTCTTTCTTTGGAACATCCTTGAATAAAAACTCTTCCTCACCTGAGTAAGAGGAAATGGTTCTATCACTCCTTCTGTGATAAACCGGTGGAAACAAGAGAGTGATCTGAAGGATGGGGAATTATTCCCCCACCTCACACCTGGAAAGGAAAACTTTCCTTCCACTGTCATCTGTAACCTTGATGAATGACTTTCAAAACCCATTTGTCTGAAACTATTTGTTGCCAAGGAGAAAAATGGAGGTTCAGACTCTGGAAGAGAAAAAGGGGCCAGGGTGGGAGGGGATCACAAAGTTTCCTGAACAGTCATTCAGACTTGGTGGACTGTCCCTAGTTTTGGGAAATTTGAGACTTCTTCTCAGAACCCCCTAGCCATTATACTTCTTAAACATCTGTGTACGTGAATTTTGCTGAGACTGTTTTTATTCTACTTTTTGTAGAAATTGGATGAGGAGACAGAAAATCCCTTGGAAAATTTGGAAAAGGGGGTCTGAAAAATCTTGACATTCCCTGGATCAGCTTGCCCCTTTCATCATACCTTTTAATCACCTCTGCAGCAAGCAGGCCAAACAATCTCTATAGAGGGGTGAATTTAAAATCTATTTTTTATCATCAGGTGTGTGAAACACCTTAACCATTATGCCAACCCCCATAGCAAACAAACCACAGAAACAAAAAGTAACCTCAAACATCACAGCAATATCATAAGACATTGTCTGAAGACTGATGTGTTAGGAAAGGGTTTTTCCTAAGACAAGGTGCACGGTTGGGGTTAGGGGCAGGGTTAGAATTAGCATGCATTACTTTGGTGGTACAGGGTGTCCCCCCCACCCCCTCCCTGTACCACCTTGCTAATAAATGCTAACCCTGTACCTTTCCTTAGAAAAAAAACTTTCAGTTACACTGCCACTACAAAAAAACAGGCTCAGATGCACATATCTACACACACACACACATACACCAGCAGGCAAGCACAACACTAAAGCTGTTACCTTACTTAACCCTTACTCTAACCCTAACACGTCGACACACGCATAAACACATGTAACTGTATATGCATTATGAACGGTGCAGTAAAACTAACTGCCTGTATTCTAACACTGCAGTAACACACTGTCGGCATTTTGAACTGTAACCATCCCATTACATGTACTTTTGACACATGTGTGGTTCTGTATGTTGTAGTGACTTAAAGCCTGAAAGCTTGTTGACGGTGTTAAACTGGTAGTACAATTTTAAAGCATAAACCAAACTTTATATCCTTGTTTATAAGGGCAATGAAAGACTGAAGTGACTATGTAAAACAGTATGTCCTTATTAATTCTATACAAATTGCATGCCACATTGTAAAATAGTTGTGCATAGCAGTTCTCCCCAACCACCAGCCCGTGGATCACTTGGCACCAAGCCACACAAAGAATAAAAACTTTTTCATGTTCGGCACCAGAGTGTTTAGAAAAAAGTAGATGTATGTGTGTGTTATGAGTGTATTTATGTTTCTGTCTGGGTGAGTAAATGCATGCATGACAGCAGAATGCATGTGTGTGTGAAAGCAGAACAGACTGTGTAAGTTTATATCAGAGAGAGTGAACAGTGAGATCGATCAAGCTGTTACTTTACACCTGCTAAGCAGCGCTTTTGTTGTTCAGCGAGTGTAAAATAAAAATGAATTAAACCAAAAAAGTGTATGCGCGAGCGTGCGTGTTTCTGTCTGCGTGTGCAAGTGAATGTGGGAACGACAGCAGAACAAACGGTGTTGTGTGTCTGCATGCATGCGAGTGAGAGACAGAAGAAGAGGAGTGAGAGCATTCCCTGGCAGCAGCATCAGTTAAGAGGTTTGCATACCTCTTGCCTATACATTAACCTCTCCGCACAAAAAATCTGGACACAGCCACAAATAGCAGGGGGACCAACGACCAAAGATAAGGACAAATTTTAAATGTTGTTCTTATAAACTTAAAAAGTTGCAAGAACAGTGTTTCCATTATCATGTATATTATCTGAACAATATGAAGTCTGACATTAAAATGCCTGCCATTATTTAAGGACTTCAACCCCCAGTCATCTGCCAGAAAACTACACATTTTATGAGGATGGAACCAAATATACACACCAAAAATCTGGACAGTTGAAAGATATGCTCTGTTGACTCTTAGCTCAAGTTATCTGGATAAACCTCAGGTAAATGGGGGACAAAGGCTCAAAAAAACGAACACGTTTTACTTGATTATTAGGATTTGTTTTAGCATACATTCTCTGAAACAGAGGTGTACGGGTGAGAGTGAGAGCGATAGAGGTTTGCGTACCTCTGGAACTTTTAGTTGAAGAAATCTGGATAAACCCTAAAATAAAGAGGGAACAAAGTCTAAAAAATAGGAATAGATTTTAACTGCTGCTCTTATAAAATTACAAACTTGCTTAAATAAAAGGATTTGTGTTACCAAGAATTTTCTGAAGAAAATAAGTCTGAAACAAGTGCATAAGTATGCCATTATTTAGTAACTTCAGTCTCCAATGACTGGCAATAAACCAAATGTTTTAGGAGTAAGGGACCAAAACAAAGTAAATGCCTGGATATTTTTAAGTGTTATGTAAAATAGTTCCTCAAACACCATTAAAATATACTACAGCAAGTTTAAAACATTAGGTGGAGGAACTATTTTACATCAAAAATATATAAAAAATAACAGAGTACTTAAAACACCCTTCCAGGGGTACAGAAGCCAAACACCCTCGTAACACCTCTGGGCGGGCGTTAATTGCACATTAACACACAGTTAGGCATTATTGCTTGCTTATTATGTGCGCGTGCTTGCTTATTATGTGCGCGTGCTTGCTTATTATGTGCGCATGATGGCCGGTCCTTGGAAAATTGTCTTACTTGAAACAGGTCTGTGGTGGAAAAAAGGTTGGAGACCACTGCTCTATAGTAACTTTATCAGCGAATGTTGTATATGCTAGTGATGATAAAAAATACTTTTTACACAAATTCAAATTTTCATCATATTTCCAGAATGCTTCAAATATATCTATAAGCATATCCACATATTTCTTGTCATAGCTACCCTAACGGTGGCTACAACTCTATTTTCTGTTCTGCAAGTCATTGTGTTAAATGCTTTGAAGTTGTCTAAAATAGTTGCTTACGAACAACTTTTCTGAATTCATGTACATTATTTACATCCTACCTATTTTACCCATTAGGACTCCGCAGTTGCTCCTCTTGGTCTGCGAGATTCCCCTTCTACAACATTTTAACCAATTAACCAGTGTGCATAATTCAGATTACTTCATTCCACATCTCTGTCTTATTTCTACCATGTTTTAAGCACCACTGTCACTTTATTCTACTCACTAGCTATATCTTTTTAAGGTAACTTCTAGCTTCTCCAATAACTCTTGAATGACATCCAGTACCCATTCCTCAAACTCCTGCCTCATTTTTACATCTCTGTCTTTTACTTTTGCATGACTGGATACAGTTATTGGACGGGTCTCCAAGATTTCAATCGAACGTGCATGCTCCTTTGAAATATAATTTCTATCCAGTTTAGCCTGGTTATTATGCCACAGGGAACAATACGCAACATTTGAAATATTTCTATTATATTTATATGTCCCATATCAAATATCCATATACTACTTCAGAAATCTACCCTCTCATTCCACACGTCTATTAATTCGCTGAAGGTTACTTTCAGCGAACTCCTCATCGACCCATATTCAGTAAAAAATCACTTCCGCGATTTGATGAATTTTCCAACGGCAATGAAATAGTTGGCCAAATACACAACTTTGCCCTTTTCCCCACTGCAGTGCTATCTTGGAGTTGGTATATACCAGGTAGGGGGGTGTGGAGGGTGAAGCTACCCAACTTGGGTGGGTTTGATTTAGTTACATGTGGGTTCCCCTGTGGTGTGGAGCAACTGTTTCATTGCCCTTGGAAAACTCAGCGAATCACAAAAGTGATTTTCACTGAATACGGGTTGATGAAGAGGTGTTCGCTGAAAATAGCTTTCGGCAGACTAACAGACCCCCATTATACTACCCCTTCTAGACCCCACTGACACCAGCCTCACTACTGCAAATATTCTAGACACCGCCCATTAATAATCCCTAATAAAAGCTCATTTCTTCTGAAATTCTCCTAAGCTCCATTTTAGTACGAGTAGGTGAAATATATGTCAACATAAACCTTCTCCCTACGAGTAACCTTTTACTACCACAAATTTGATGTTATTGTCCTTCACACCTCTCCTATCACTACTGGGAGCCCCTCCATTAATCAGTATTATTGTACCCCTTTTTCTCTTCCCTGTATACTCTGCTGAATGTCCGTCCAGAAGTCTTTATACAGATTTCTGTTCAAATCCATCTCCTGCAATATTGATATTTGCACCATATACTAAATATAATTCAATACTTTTTGTCTTTTGTGTACACAGGTAATGCAGTTATTGTCAACTCAGCCATTCTGACAGAAAGCTGTTACTCCCACATTATACATTACCATTCTTTTGAATATGTTTCCAGCATGCATGTACACATTGCTTGTCAGGCTGATCTTATTCTCCTGTTTGAACCCATGTCATATTTTCACAGATTTTTTGCTTCACTAAAAACACTCCGGAAAAACAAAATGTTCAAACTCCAACCGCTTTAAACTCACAGTAAATATGTCACTATATACACATATTCCAAAAATATTTATCCCTGCAGATAAGAGCAGTTACCTCAAATCAGTGACTACATACAGACTTTACATGTTCATAAGGGCAGGGTTAGTAATGCTAAAGAGCACATTAAAGCCCATGTTCTCACACCGACTGCTCTCTCATTTTCTGTTCCCCACCCAATAATAAAGAACAACTTAAATGCTTTCAGTAAACATTAACTTTTAGCTTTAAGGAAAAGTGCTCTGGTTACTCAAAGAAAATTCTGCATTGTTGTATTTTAATGCATTAAAGCATTAAGGCTGCTAGGGAGACGACTACTTGTATTACTATTAATCTCCCAGTTTGAAACGTAGACTTCACTTGATCACACTAATGCTTTCATGATCAACTGTTTGTACCATCCGGTTGCTTGCCTGTAACTAAAAGCATTAGTTATATTTTCTATAACCTTATGTGGTGTATCACAATCTGTTTGGGAAAACGGTCAGGCCTAGGCCTAGATTTTTTTCTAGAGGAATGGAGGTATGTTCAGGAAGGTGAAATCATGCAGCTTTGAGTGGGCTAAACTTTTAAGATGTTGGGTCTCTAAGAAAGTGTTGCATGAAGATAAATGGGATCCCAAAGTCTTGTGCACAAAGGATTGGCAAATGGAACAAGCCTTGTAGTCATGTTCCAAGCCAAGGCAGAATAGACCACTGGGTATGGAGGTCTTTGGAGGGAATTTGCCTACCGCACTCATACTTACCCCTCCTAGCTGACATCTAACACAGATATGCCAAATAATTTATGGCAGTAAATGAAAATGCCCCAATGGAACAATTTTTCTTTAGTAGCTACTGTACCAAGACCACGTAAAGATAAGTCTGACAGGACTGGAGCTTGGGTTGGCGGGCAAAATAGTCTAAGGATCTATGTTCATACATCCATCAATATACTTCTATGCTTGTGAACTAAGGGCATACAAATGCACGATCCAGGGAAGTTTAAGCTTTGGTACCTGGCCAGATGTCAGCAGTGAAAACCCATCTGTTTGGAATACTGCAACACAGACCTCAGTCAGGACACCCACGACTGCCAGGGCCAATTAGGTGTAATCAGATCATTCTGGGTTTCTCCCTGTGCTCATTCTGCAGCACCCTTATTAACTAGAGAAATGGTGATGTGCGAACAGAAAGGGGTACTTCCTATGGAAAAAACATGCCCCCACTTCTCAAACCCAATTGCACAAGAGTCTTATGCAGCATCAAGGAAGCTGCTTTTTTGCCATGGAAGCAGATTTAAGTAAAGGATCACCCATTTTTTTCATCAAGGGCATGAACATACTTTCTTTTCACTTGTGGTTTTGCTGTGGTTGTTCGTGATGCTGTTCTGAGCTGCACAACTATACACACAGCATAATCTTAGTGTTCAGTGGTAGTCTGCACAAGAGACATTATGAGATCCATACTATTTTTACCATCTCACTGTGATTATTGCCCACAGTAAGCAAATACATAGCTGGCTTCCACAATATGCTGAAATGGCTTTCACAATACGCTGAAAGTTTAACTGCAAGAATTTCTTTCAGGATGACATCAAACGGTACCAGTCAAAAAAGAGATGAGAAATGTGCACTGCCAAAAGGGAGAGAACAACAGTCTCACTGGTTGAGGCACTCTCAGGCGTACGTGATGGAAGAGCAACAGTTTTCTGCTGTTTAGTATCTCTTGAATGTCCTATCTCCTTCAACCTCTCTGTGGTTCATCTTCTTTAGGAGAAAGGGACTTTGGATGCACAACTCCATTTTTTTCTGCATCTACTGTTCTTAAGAAACATGGCCTGCCTGCTTAAGTGGGTCTTCCTTGTGAAACCCACTCAAACCTAACAAATTAACCTGAGCAAAACAGGCATTCTAAATGTGACACTGTGCACAATACTGTTTAGACCCAAGAGATATACTCTGGGAAACAGACCAAGTTTCCCCTAGAAATTTCACAAGCAAAAAAAAAAAAACAGGAGCACTATAGGAGAGCAAGAAAAATACATTCCTCAAAGGGTCACTCGTCTTTCTAAAGAAACTGAACTCTGAAACAAAAGCCAGATGAAGCAGCCAAAAACGTTCTTGCTATAGTAGATAAACATTCGTAGCATATGTCAGTAGTTCTAGTGCAACAGTGATCCACAGACAGGTCATCTGAAATTACGGTGTTTTTTATGCCAAGGGTCAGTTAGATATCGGCTGGGGAAAATAGACTGGTGTGGACATGAAAGAAAGCTCTTGAAGTCTGTCTGAATGTTGGATATCTGACCTTCCAGCAAATCCTTGGAATAGTCACTACTGTAAGCAGCAATTCTTACAATGCTTGAGACTTGGTCAGGCAGCAAAATGCTGTGGTACCCTGGACTTACAGTAATTAAACATCAAGTTTGCAGGTGCCTGGTGGGAGTATCAATACACAAAGTTATCAGGGCTTTCTCTTTCTTGGGAGACTAATGGAGAAGAAAGATGACGTTTCCAGGGCTGTACTGATGCCATCCTTAATAAGCGATTCCAAAAAAGGGAATGACTTGATACTTTTCCTCCCTCTTTCACAGCTACTCACTAAGATGTCATCATGGAAAAAGAATTGTCATAAATAACTTCACAATCTTCAAGTTTCCTCTGAAAGAGGAGAATTAGGGGGTTAAATAGGGGTTAATGTGGGAAGACTTCAGAATCCTTGATATTCCGAATGGAAAGGAATCCCTACCACCACCACCATCACCACCAGACAAGACATGAGAATACATGGGACTTGATTTTCTGCAACTCTTTGCCCCCACTATGTGCTGACTAATTAGCCATTTCGGTCAGCCTATTCTTTCTTATCACAAGGTACAAGACAATAGAGGACGGCAGTCATCCAGGGTGGTGTTAGCATTTTTCATTTTTGCTTCCATTTCCAGCCTCATAAGCACACAGTGTTTTTAGAATGCGCAAAAACTGGAATCTGATGCTCCAGAAAATAAAAGCTGGGTCCATGTACTTTTTGAAACCACAGATTAATGCCTACTGAAATCTGGATACAGACTCTGGAAAGATAAGCAAGTCATTTAAATAAGGAAATATGTGAATGCCATTCAGTCTGCAAGAATCTATGACCGGGCTAAGACATTTTGTGAACACCCTTGGAGCTGTCAATAATCCAAAGGGCAATGCAAAGAACTGAAATGTGAACAGGGGACCATAGAAATTTCCAGGCTGTGGCTATAAGAATGTGGCAATAAACCCCTTAAGTCAAGTGTTACCATGTAAATCAAGGAATGAAAGGAGTGACAGTTTTCTGTAAGGGCAACATTTTAAACTTTGGTACTTTCACATACAGGTTTAGAAATAAAACATCTAGTACTTGTCTCTAAGACGCCCTTTTTCTTTGGTTCCAGAAACATTCTGGGTTAGAGACATTTGCTCCTTTGACTTACTGACACTGGTTCCATAACTCCTTGGGTGTGTAAAGGTTGAAGAACTGAGGATTGTGTATCCAGTGCCATCTGTATCCCTCTTGATTCACTTTTAACACCCAAGAGTCTGAGACTATCTTTTGCCAAAGCAGGATGCTGTGGACCAGTTTGTGGGACAGGTTTGTAGAAATACAGGCCACAGGAGAGGAAAGTGGGAAAGAATGCTGACATAGTCATTCTGTGCTGTTGGTCAGTCCCTTTTCTTGAAAGGATCCAGTACCATATTTGCTTCTGGCTACATTTCTTTTTTTGCTCCTTGCTTGCCAGTATATATGACTGGCTTTGCTTATTTAACTTTTTAGTGAGAGGGAGGCTTGAAAGATTTCTATTGATTGACATGAAAAACACGAAAGTTACACTTACCAGAAAGATAGACACCATCTTGTTTGTCTCAACCTGTAGGTCTTTGATACTAATTTGGATCAGATACTGGGCAATTTCAAAGTGTTTAGCTCACCTGGCTCCTCCTCCTCCCTAACCCACAATTCCACACACAAATTCAGATCAAGTCTGCCTCATGACGACAACTTTCAACATACTTGTATATCTGTAAATGTATACTAAGGAGGAAATTTCTAAACAAAGGAGAATTCCAGTGATAAGGAACAAACAACCTCCAATGTCCGGTCATATCAGAAGGGAAGACTTGTCATGCCAACAAAAAGGTGCGGGGGTATCCAATGTCTGTCCTGCCTGGCTTCAACTTATGGGACACAGTCTCCAGTCACGAAAAATTCCTTGTGAGGAACTATGGATATTTCACAACACAGCAGAGTCAAATGAAGCACTGGATCTACACTGAATACCCAGCTTATAATGTGACACAAAAGTGTGGTGACCCAGCAAAGTAGCAGCTGTGCAAACCCCATCTAACTCTGGGCAGGACCGCAATCCAAATTGTAACTTGCTACAGATCCCCCACCATGCCCAAGGGAGCACTGGATCTAGACTGAATACCCCAGCTTATAATGCGACACAAAAGTGCGGCAACCCAGCAAAGTAGCAGCTGTGCAAACCCCAATTCTAGGAAAGACCGCAATCCAAATTGTAACTTGCTTACAGCTCCCCTACCATGCCACAGGATTCCCACTCCAATTCTTGATACACTGGAAAATATTAGGGTACAATCCAACACCCTAATAATGGGCAATTTCAACTACCCCACCATTAACTGGGAAAAATATTCATGTACCAACTCTTTTGCTCAACGTTTTCTGGAATTCATAAATTCCAACACCTTGGATCAACTTATCCACACCCCCACCAGGGGCAGCAATATCCAAGACCTGGTCATTACCAACATGGGCGACCGGTGCTCCACACCAGAGGTCAATTCCTCGTTGGTCAGATCTAACCACAAGCTAATCAGCCTAGACATCCACACCCCGCCCCCACCCGCGATTAGGGAAACCACTGTAAACAATTTCTCCAATGCCAACTTCACACTTCTTAAGACAGAAGTAGCAAAATTCACTACACCCATGCAGATGGACAATAGAGGTAGGACTGCTAAATCCTACAGAAATGCACTTTATAAGCATTTACACGAGTGCATGGATCATGCTATCCCTAACAGAACAAGATGCTATCCTCCAAAAATAGGAAGACAATCTAGTGGTCCCCTGCCATAAACTCTACAACAGAAGAAAAACTGCTGCAAAAACGAGTAAAATCCCATAACTGGAAGAACTCCCTGGTCAGCCTCAGTAAGAAGCTCGAGATGAGTAAGAAGCTTGAGATACCTCATAAAATCCTCCAAAACTAGTTATGAAAACAAAATTGCCACTGATTCTAAAGACAACTACAAAGCATTCTATAGCTATGTCAAGAATCTCAATGGCAACACTCAGAACTGCTCCGAGTTACAGCACAATGGCACTAAATATACAGAACTAACTGATATTGCCAACATCCTGGCAGATAGGTTCAGTGTTAACTTTACCCTCCCCCCAACCCCTAAAAGTCCCATCTCTATACCGGAAGAATGCAAAGTTCTTGTAATTATGGCTGCAGAGGTAAAAAACACACTCTCCAAAGCCAAGAACACAGCATCCATGGGACCTGACATCCCAGGTTGTATTCTACATGAACCACAGAATGAACTGGCACCCCACCTAAGCACTATGTTCATTCATAGCCTTACCTCAGGCTTTGTGCCCACTGAATGGCACATAGCAACGGTTATCCCACTCCACAAAGGGGGAACCACCACGGACCCCGGGAACTACCGCCCCATTAGCCTAACGAGCCTAGTCTGCAAGGCCATGGAACGTATCATCATAGAACTTTTAAACAAAGACACTGGTAATCTCCAAACTCTGGACTCCACCCAGTTCAGGTTTGTAAAAGGCAGATCATGTCTCCAAAACCTGAATGACTTCTTTGAAAGTCACTAAAGCCGTAAACGAGGGTAAGATGGTTCACACAGCCTATCTAGATGTTGCCAAGGCTTTTGACACCACCCCCCAACTCTGGAATTATAGATAAACTCACTAAACTAGGTATAAATCCCTATGTCACAAGATGGGGTGCCAACTGGCTCACTGACAGAACCCACACTGTAAAAGTAGCAGACTCCAAATCTGACCTCAGACCAGTGAGAAGTGGAGCACCACAGGGTTCAGTCCTTGGTCCTCTCCTATTTGGTATCTACTCTTCTGAAGTATAGGCTAACACAGGTCATCTTTGGCTAACGAAGTTCGCAGATGACTGCAAACTAGGAGCCATAACTGAAACTCCTAATGACGTGGAATCCTACAAAAAGGGCCTCACTGAGGCAGATGCCTGGTGTCAAAGCCATGGCCCTCAAGCGGAATGCCAAAAAGTGCATTGTCATCCTCTTTGGTAAAAACTCTGTACCCATGAGCTACCACATAGGTGGTAGTCTACTTAACACCGAAAGTGTGATGAGACCTTGGGACACAGGTGGACAGTAGTCTCTTCTATGATAATCACATTGCCACAGTAGTCAGGAAATCTTTCTACGTGGCACACCTCATCACAAAAGGTTTCTCATCCAGGAAAAAAAGAGGTCATTGCTCCCCCTCTACTCATCACTCATCAGACCCATAGAGTACAACGCCCCTTTTGGTATGTATCTCACAAGATATCAACAACTGGAAAGGCCACAGAAATACCTCACAAAGAGAATTACCTGCCTCAAACAGATGCCCTACCCAGACCGTCTCAAAAAAATCTAGCTTTACTCCGTCGCATATCGCCTACTTAGAGGCGATCTCTGCATAACATACAAAGCTATGTCAAACCCAGTGCTGTTGGACATGCTCCACTTAAAGAAATCCCAATCCCTCCGAGCTACATGCTCTAGAGACCTAAACCTTGTCACCACAACAAACAGAACATGCTGGAGGGATAGATTCCTGTCCCATAGAGTTCCCATATTCTCGAACAAACTACCTATCTATATCAAACAAAGCTCCTCAGCACTCTTCAAGAAAAATCTTGATGACTGGATGGGAAGGAGGAAATTCACCCCGGGAATCACCTCTGTGGCTCTGCTCGACAGGGGCACAGGAAAATTATTTTCTTGGGTGGGGAACGCCAGGGTACCTTTTTGGCTAGGCTTGTATAGGGCCTAGGGCCAATAGCCTAGTACCTACCTATAAACCTATGAGCCATTGATATTCTAGAAAACAAAGCTGTAGGAGCAGCCCTTGTCGAATGACCCTTAGGCTTGGGTGCAAGAGTCCTGCCTTTCAAAGAATATGCAAACAAAATCCAATCTGAAAGCCACTGGAATAGTAATTTGAGAAGCAGGTGAGCCCAGACTGGATTGTGGAAAGATGAAAAATTGACTGGACTTTCTGAATGCTTTGATAGTGTCCAAACAAAATCTCAATTTCCTATGTAGATCCAAACAATACAAAAGGTGGCCTTTAATACAGAAATTAGGAAAGAACACAGAAAGATGAATAGAAATGTTAAAATTATTCTCAGAAGCTACCTTTGGCAGAACAGTAGGGCTGGTATGAAGAGAAACCCTGTCTTTATGGAATACAAAATAAGGAGCTGAAGAATAAAGAGCTTGCAACTCCGAAATCCTCCTTTTAGAAGTAACTGCTACCTAAAATATTTTCCCACGATAACAGCTTCAAGTAATTAAGTCATAAGTAGCTATAAGGTTAAATAGGTCCTGGCCCGCAAGGACTGGCAAGACAAGTGTAAACCCCAGGGAGGAACTAGATCCCAAACTGAGGTGGGATGGGTGTAGCTAAAATGTACACTTGAGGAATGCTTTGGAAATCCAGATGGAAGCCAGAAACACCCTGCCAACATGAAAGTTAGATATAGCGGCCAATTGCACTTTAATCACAGAAAAACTGGAACCTGACTGAAAAAACTTGTTGAGAAAAAACAAAAAGTACAGTTCTGTACCTACCATAAATGTAGATGTTAGAGTGTTCACCCTGCTGCAGTCATCACACTTGGGGTTAATCCTGCCATCAGGCGGTCCCGCAGTCGGCCTGAGTTCCAAAGTCTTGGCCAGGTGTCGGTTGCTGTCGCTTCTTCCCTGACGTCAGTGCTCCAGGGGTATAATACAAGAGGCATCCGACGCCATTTTCTTCAGTTTTTCTTGCCCCAGATGTCAGGTGCCCCCAATAGGTAGGCAATCTATATATTGCTATATAAAAATGTACATATAAAAATAAAACAATACCTTCAGGCACAAGCAAATACACCACAGAGGTTGCATAGGATAGAAAGGTATAGATAAGTCCAGCTAGTTCAGAGGGGATGGAGGGAGGGTAACCTGGACTGCAGCAGGGTGAACACTCTAACATCTACATTTATGGTAGGTACAAAACTGTACTATGTTCATCATGTTACCCTGCTGCAGTCATCGCACTTGGGTTGAATCCCAAAGCTAAGGATGGGTGGTGCAGTTAAACAGGGTTAGAAGAAGCTAGTAGGCCCTGCAAAACTGCAGTGGCAAAACCAGCTCTAGTCTTAGACTATAGAGGTAAGTGATAGTGTTTGGTGAAGGTGTACACTGAACTCCAAGTTGCAGCTTCCAGAATATCCTTGGTTGGCACACCCTGAGAAAGGCTGCTGATGTAGCTGTAGCCCTGGTGGAGTGGGACCTAATGTTAGCAGGCACTGGTTTCCCATGATGCGTGTAGCAGAAACGTATGCAATGTCCTATCCATTTTGAAATGGTCTATTTTGAGATAGCTTTTCCTTGTGATCCTGCAGCATATGCTACAAAGAGCTGGTCAGATTTTCTGAAAGCCTTAGTTTTATGCAAGTAGTAATGCAATTGCCTGTGAATGTCCAAAGAGTGCAGGAGTCTTTCTCCTTTGTTCTGGGGATTTGGAAAAAAGGTGGGCAAATGAATGGTTTGGTTTAGAGCCAACACTGGATACCACCTTTGGCATAAAGGAAGGGTTAGTTCGTAGAAAGACTCTGTCTTGATGAAAAATGAGGAAAGGCTCCACTGCCATTAGTGCCTGTAGCTCTGAGACTCTTCTAGCTGAAGTTATTGCTAGTAGCAGTGCAGTTTTCCATGAAAGACATTTTAAATCAGCTGAAAAAGCTGGTTCAAAGGGCGGCAGTGTAAGTTTTTCCAGAACAAAGTTGAGATCCCAAGTAGGTGTTGGTGCTCTCCCGGGCGGTCTTATGTTCTTAGCCCCTCTGAGGTACTGTCTTAGGAGTGGATGTGAAAATAAAGGAGGATCCGTGTTGTAATGAGCTGAAATTGCTGAGGCGTAGATCTTAATAGATGAAAAGGAAAGTCCTTTGTGCGACATCTCAGTTAAATATTGTAGAATCTGAGGAATGTTTGGATCAAGGGGATTTTTTGCACAAAATCTTTTCCATTTGTCTAAATAGGTTTTCCTGGTGCTGGGCCCTCCTGGCCTCCAGAATGACATCCATAACGGCTTTGGGTAGAGGTGTTGGCTGGTTGTTTAGGTAATTTGCCATGCAGCCAGGTTTAAAGTCTTGAGCTGGCTGTGTAGGATCTGATTGTCTCACTGGGTGAGCAGGTGAGGAATTTGTGGTAAAATTCATGGTGGGCCGTGGGCCATGTTGCTTAGAATTGGATACCAGTGTTGGAGTGGTCAGGTGCAATAAGTATCATTTGTGGCATCTCTAATCTGACTTTCAGCAGTACCTTTGCTAGAAGAGGCAGTGGAGGAAAGGCATACACTGTTAATGTTTTCCAACTGAATGAGAGGGTGTCCACTTTCCAAGCTTGTGGGTGGAATGTCCTTGTGTAAAATTTTTGAAGTTGGTAGTTTTGGGGGTTGGCAAACATATCTATGTCTGGGCGTCCCCATTTTTGAGTTATCACTGCAAATACTTGTGGATCTAGTTTCCACTCGTGGGGATCCATGATGTTTCCGCTTAGGTCGTCTTCCAATGTGTTTTTCTTTCCTGGCAGGAACTGTGCTTGTAGTTGACCTTGGTAAGACAGTGCTGTGTTCCTCAAGGTCATTGCTTGCCTGCATAGAGGGTAGGAATGTGTGCCCCCTTGCTTATGTACCACATTACTGTGGTATTGTCCGTCTTTATTATTAGTTGTCCTGGGTGTAAGAGGTCCTTGAAAGCTGTTAGGGCATTCTGTACTGCTAGCATTTCTTTTTGATTGATATGCAGACGCCTTTGATCTGTAGTCCATTTGCCCTGAATGCACTGTCCTGCCATGTGTGCTCCCCAGGCACAGTCCGATGCATCTGTTGTCATTGTTTGCCTGGCTATGGGTAAGGTGAAAGGCTGACCCTTGTTGAGGTGACATGCCTGTGCCCACCATAGAAACTCCTATTGAAGACAGGGAATGAGTGGTATCATTGTTTCCAAGTTGTGGCTGTGCTGAGTCCACACACTTTTCAGGTACCATTGTAATTTCCTCATATGCAGTTTTGCAAATGGTATTAGTAGTATGCAAGATGCCATGAATCCCAAGGCCTGCAGAATTTCTCTTGCAGGGAGTTGGGTCTTTGTTGCCATTATTTTGAAGTATTGAGTCATCTGTTGTTGCTTGTCTGGCGTGAGATAAGCCATCTGGGCCATTGTATTCAAGCTGGCACCCAGGAATATTATGTTTTGTGAGGGCACTAGCTTTGATTTCTTTTCGTTTACTGTGTACCCTAGGCAACTTAGAAGGTGTTTGACAAATGCCAAATGCTTTAAAAGAATAAGAAGTTATGTACCTACCATAAAGTTTCCATGTTAGTTGTCTTCTTCTCGCCTTCTTTCTTGCTGGTTGGGGTTCGGAGCCAATCCCTGGCTCCGACTTGGCCATCTACTGAAGCTCAAGAGCTATTTACTGGCTCGAGGCCTCCCCATATCCCACAATGCTTGGCGCTAGATACCTAGATCTCATTTGGCACAGCTAACACCATAGAAAATACAAGGACACTTGTCCATACTACAAGGTTTTCCTACAGTACTAAGACAGAGGAGGACGTAACCAAGATAAGACTCAGCCAGAGGAAGAAGGCCTCAAAAAGGGACTCTTCTCGGTCTGTCCAGGTTAGGGGGATGGAGGGTGGGACACAAGAAAGGCGGCGAGAAGAAGACAACTAACATGGAACGTTATTGGTAGGTACATAACGTCTTAATGTTAAGTTGTCTCTCTCGCCTTCATTCTTGCTGGTTGGGACAGCGTCCCTAGCACCTTAGTCCTGGGTGGCTCACCGGAACAGACTCTTGAGCACAGTGGAACCAAAAGCAGCTCTACTCCTAGAGGCCATATCCAACTTATAATGTGAAATGAAAGTATGAGGAGTGGCCCGTGTGGCTGCGGCACAAATAGATTCCATTGGTAATCTTGCTTGAAAAGCTACCGAAGAAGCTAACGCTCTAGTGGAATGACCTTTAGGTTTAGTAGGGAGTTCTTTATGTCTCAGCTGATAAATCAATGTAATAATAGAGGACAACCACCTGGATAAGGTTACTTTAGAAATTGGCAGGCCCTGTTTGCTCTCAGCATAGGACAGGAAGAGTTGGTCCGATTTCCCTGTTTGCTTGATCCTATCCAAATAAAAACATAATTGCCTGTGAACGTTCAATTGGTGTAACCTTTCTTCAGCTTTGTTCGAATAGTTAGGAAAAAAGACAGGTAGATCAATAGCCTGATTCAGGTTTGTTTCGGAAGGCATCTTGGGCAGAAACGAAGGATTAGTCCTGAGTGAAACTCTATACTTATGAAACACAAGGTAAGGACGACAAATACAGAGGGCTTGAAGTTCCGAAACTCTCCTAGCTGAGGTGATGACTACTAAAAAGAGAGTCTTCCAGGAGAGCAATTTTAAGGAACAGGAAGCCGCAGGCACAAAAGGGGGGAGAATCAAGGTAGCTAATATCAAGTTTAAGTCCCACAGAGGCGGGGGATCTCTGACAGAGGGCCTAAGCAAAACAGTCCCTTTAAGAAAGGCCTTGCAAAGTTTGTGGGACATGATGCTGGTTTCTGACAGGCCAGCGTGGAAATTTGTGATAGCAGCTAATTGGACCCTAATGGTGGCAGACGAGGAACCAGCTTGAAAGAGTTTTGCTAAAAAATCTAGAACGTGATGGACAGGGACTGTAAAGGGGTCTATATTCCTAGCCTCTGCCCAGAAAGAGAAACGTTTCCACTTACTAGCACAAGTCTTCCTGGTGGTAGATTTGTGCGAAGAAAGGATGATTTCACGGACCGGCTGAGAAATATGTGGAAGCCTGGCTAAGGTTGGAAGTGGATCAACCAAGCTGTGAGGTTGAGAGACTGAAGGGATTGATGCAGCTCGCCCGACTGATGGACCAAGAGGTCTGGCACTGGGTCCAGATTCCAAGGCTGCTCCAGTAGGTGACTATGCAGGAATGGGAACCAAATTTGTCGAGGCCAGTAAGGGGCAATGAGGATCATCCTGGATCCCAATGCGGTCGCCTTCTGAATTAGTTTGGGAATTAGGGGAAAAGGTGGGAATGCATACAGAAGGCCCCGGGTCCAATCGTGAACTACAGCGTCTCTGGGGGAGTGCCCGGGGAGGGGGAAGAGAGTGAAGAAATCCTTGCACTTGCTGTTGAGAGGAGTTGCGAAAAGGTCGCAGCAAGGTTGACCCCATCTGCGGAAAATTTTGTCCGCTACTGACTGATTGAGAGACCACTCGTGAAGCATGAGAATAGCTCTGCTTAGCCTGTCCGCTATGACGTTGGACGTTGGCTATCAGAAACAGTTGAGAGGAGATCGCCCACTGCCAGAGTCTGAGTGCTTCTCGACATAAGGGATAGGACTTGGTTCCGCCCTGCTTGTTGATGTACCACACTACAGACATATTGTCTGTTTGAATTGCAATAGTCCCAGTGGGTAGAGTCCTGAAGAGCTTGCAACGCTAAAAGCACCGCTCTCATCTCCAAGACGTTTATGTGCAGGTGGTACTCTAGAGGTTGCCAAGTGCCCTGGACAGTCCTGCCCTGAAAATGCCCCCCCCCCCCCGATCAGGGAGGCATCCGTGGTCACCGTGGCAACAGGAGGAGGAAGAACAAACGGTCTGCCCTGGAGTACAAGAGGGGAGACCATCCACTACCGCCAGGTGGTCTTTGCATGACTGAGTGATTATTATCTTGTGAGACATCGGAAGTTGTTGAAAAGACCATTGGGTAAAAAGCATCCACTGAAGAATCCGCATGTGAAAACGAGCGAGGAGAACTAGTATGATTGCTGCTGCCATGAGACTCAACGTTTTTAGTCTGTCCTGAATCCTTTTGTACTGTAGTAAGACCTGCACATGTCGGCGAATGTCTGACACACTTGTCTAGAGGAAGTTTTGCAGACAGATCTTTTGTATTTAATCTTGGGCTTATAAAGGTTATAGACTGACAAGGCGACAATGCAGACTTTTCAAAATTTATTGAGATACCTAGCTCGGAGCAAGTTTGGATGGTATAATCCCTGGCTCGCAGTAGCTGATGCCTGGTGGAAGCAGTAATGAGCCAGTCGTCTAGATATGGAAACACCTGGAATCCTTGCCGTCTCAGGAGAGCCGTAACCAATGCCATGCACTTGGTGAACACCCTGGGGGCTGTGGTGAGACCAAAGGGCAGGGCTCTGAATTGATAGTGACTGGCTCCCAGCCGGAAGCAGAGAAACCTTCTGCAGCACCTGTCCATTTTGATATGGTAGTACGCATCCTGAAGGTGTATGGAGTACATCCAATTGTCCTGACCCAAAAAGTGTAGAATGGACTGAAGCGTGACCATCCGGAACTTCATTCTTTCAACAGATTTGTTTAACCTGCTGAGATCCAAAATGGGTCTCCAGTCCCCTGTCTTTTTTGGTACCAAAAAGAACTTGGAGTAAATTCCGGATCCTTGCTGATCTGCTGGGACTGGCTGGATAGCCCGTTTTTCTAGCAGTTTTGAAATTTCTGGCACTGCTTGTTCCCTTAGACCGGGTGGAACATCTGGAAGGGACTTGGTTGTTTGTACAGGGGTGTTGACAAAGGGGATATTGTAACCCTCGGATATGATAGACCATACCCATTTGTCTTGTGTGAGGAGTTGCCAGGCTTCTGGGTACAGTGACAATCTTTCCCCGATTGCCTCCGAAGGTTGACAGTCGGGCAGCCCCTCAGGGGTGCTGAAAAGGTTCGTCAGAGAAAGATTCTCTGCTACCCTGATTTTGTGGACCCCCTCTGCCCTTCGGGCGGCGTCTATTATTGTTCCCTCCCCTGCCCCTGGAGGGAAACTCATCACGAGCGTCAGGCACGACTTCCTGGGGTTTCTGAAACCACATTTTCCCACTCTTCTGACCTTTAGGGTATGGTCTAGAGGGAGTAGAAAAACGGACTCCCTTGGCAAAGAGAGTCTTGCCTTCCTGCTCACACCTGGTAAGGGGTATCCTTCACCTGTGGTCCAAACAGAGCCAAACCATCGACGGGGGTATTGGTGAAGGATGCCTTAAAGGGGTCAGCAAAGTTACATAACCGCATCCAGGCATATCTTCTCAAAGCCACGCCTGTACCTGCGGCCCTACTCGCCCCATCGGCTGCATAAGAAATGAGCCGCATGGAGGAGTTGACGATTGAGTTAAGGGTCGCCAGCTGGGAGCTAATCTTATCTTGAGCCCCCGCAGCTGATGGATCCTGAAGGGCATCACCCAGGTCCTTGAGAAGATCCCTTTGAAGGCGGGTGAAGTGGCACAGATAATTCAGCGACCACATGGAAAAAGTCGCTGAGGAAAACATCCGCTTCCCGTACCTGTCCATTGTCCTAGACTCTTTATTAGGTGGATGGACAGGCACTGAAGGGTCAGCCAACTCCTTCTTCGTGGCTGCTGCAACCACCATGACATCAACGGGGACACCTTTTGTCAAAAATTGTTTGTTGGGTGGGGCTGTAATGAACTTAGTGGGCCTGCGGGGAGTTGGTTCCACTATGTCCAGGGCTGACCACGCCCTTCGAGCCACTACTTCCATCAGCAGGTCGAAGGGTGGAGACACCCAGGAGGTATAAGGGCGAGAACCAAACGCGTCCAGGTATACCGACTTGTCCTCGGAAGGGTTAAGGGCAGTCCAGTTCCCCCTCTGCTTAAGGATCTCTAGGATGTCTGAAAAAGAGACATGCTCAGAGGGGGACCCTTCTGAATCCTCCAAGTCGGTATCAGACGTGACTGACTCGGGGGAGTCGACATGTTTCCTCTTACATTTTCTCTTCCGAGGGGGCTCCTCTGAATGATCAGGAGAGGCCTTGGTAGAGGAAGATACGCCCAATGGGGCGACCTGGAGTGTCTGTTCTCCACGCTTGGGTCAGGAGGGTGGGCAGAGACCGATGCAGGCACCATGGGGGGAGGCAACAACGGGGCCGATCGAGAAGCCGACTCAGGAGTCAGCACGCCCCTCATGACCTCGAAGGCTCCCCTATCAGGCAGAGCAGAAGGTCCCAGCTCAGAAGAGACGTGAACCCCTCCCGGCACCGAGAGGGATGGCTCCGAGGCCGATGTCAGAGCAGAGCTCACCTGCGCCAAAGCCCCAAGTGGGAGAACGGGGTCGGACAAGGGTCCGATGCCACTCGCCCCCTCAGAGCCGACGAGGGAGCCCCAGCGCCCAGATCCCTCCAAGGAAGGAACCAATAAAGAGATTGGAGCCGACGAAGGAGCCGAAAGGTGTGGTATCGGCTCCGACGTTTCCAAGATTCAAGCCCCAACCAGCTCCGAACACAAAGAGGGAGTCGGAGGAGGAACTCCTGAAGACACAGGGACAGCCACAGTCTGTTGAAAAGGGCTGGTTAACATTTTGGCCAGGGCCTGTGATTTAAGGAGTCTACTGACCACCCTCTCCAAGTCATGGTCAGATAGCCTGGAGGACCGAGAGGACTGGGACCTATGGCTTCGTTCAGACTGAAGCAATGGTGACCTATGAGCCGAACAAACCGATTCTAGGGAAGGGGACCTAGAACGTTTTCGGCCTATAGACTGCTCCGACACTAAAGCCGGAGCCGATTGAGGTCCAGAGATGTTGGTTCCAGCTGGAACCGAAGAGGAGGCAGATGCTCCGCCTGGCGACGGCTCCGAACTGGGAGCGGACGGCTTGGCAGGCTTTAAGGATTTCCCCTGACTGAGGCTTCGCCGGGGATCCCTCTGGCTTAAGTAAGCCTCTCAAAATAAGCTTGTTCCTACGCTCATGCAGGTGTAGGGAACCCAAGCAATAAACACAAGAAGTGTGACCGTCCATCAGAGACATCTTCTGATAGCATGAGTCACACTTCTTGAAGCCTGAAACTTTGGTATCCTTGGACATACTGGCAAGGGGATATCAGAGGGAGAATATTAAACTAGTGCTTAAACAAGGCACAAAGGAACAGTCACACACCCGCACTAGTTAAACTAACAATAATAACAACAAAAGCTATCACACCACACTTAACAAAAACTATCCACTAATAAATATATATACAAATATTACAAGGCTAAACACTACTCCTATTAGGTATAAAAGTAGGTGGGGTTAGCCACTAAAGAGAATAAACAAGGGGGGGGGGAGGGTAGAAACTCTCCAACAAAAAAACGAGTTTCCTGAGTGGGACAAACTAGGGGATACACAGTCTAATTATACTAAAAGGAAAAGACTATCTAAATATAAGAAAATACAAAGGTAGATTTTAAGCTAATAAGACCAAAAAAGATCAATACGACCTGAGCCAGTAATAACGCAACCTCGTAGCTGAAGCGGCAAACGAGATCTAGGTATCTAGCGCCAAGCATTGTGGGATATGGGGAGGCCTCGAGCCAGTAAATAGCTCTCGAGCTTTAGTAGATGGCAGACTCGGGATCGGCTCCGAACCCCAACCAGAAAGAATGAAGACAAGAGAGACAACTTAACATTGTCCTTGCTTTCTGCTTGAATAAGGCAGTCGTCCAGGTATGGGTATATTTGAATTCCTCTTTGTCTGCAGTATGCAATTACTGGTGCCAGGCATTTTGTGAAGACCCTGGGCGCAGCAGATAAGCCAAAGGGCAGTGCAAAGAACTGATAATGGGTTGAACCTGCAATGAAGCGGAGGTATCTTCTGCAATTTTGTCTGACAGGGACATGCAGGTATGCCTCCTTGAGGTCCAACATTACTAGCCAAGCCTTATTGCCCAGCATGGGAAGAAGCTGCTGTAGTGTTAGCATCTTGAATTTTGGTACTTGCAGATAGGTGTTCAGAATTTAAAGATCCAGAATGGGTCTCCATGCTTTGTCCTTTCTTGGGACTAGAAAAAGTCTTGAGTAAAATCCTTGTCCTTGCTCCTGTGTAGGTACCTGTTGAATGGCTCTCATGTCCATGAGAGCCGTAATTTGTTTTTGTGCCTCTGCCCATTGATTTGGTGGCAGGTTTGGCATGCCTTTTATCCTTGGAAAGGTATGAAAGTGGAATCTGTATCTTTGTGAGACAATGTTTAGGACCCATTTGTCTTTTGTGATGATGTGCCAGTTGTCTGCAAAAAGTGATAATTTTCCTCCCAAGGGAGCTGCCAAGAGAGATTTGCTTGGTAATTTGAGGGTTGAGTCATTGTGTTTGTCTTGGGGCCTGTCTTCTCCTCCTTTCTGGGTAGCAGTACCCCATTGGCGAGGTTTGTAAGGGCCTTGTGACTGACCTCTGCCCCTTGGGCGTCTGTATTTGCCCCTCTGTGATCTGTCAGAAGCTGGAAAGGACCATTTTTTGTTGGCCAATTTCTGCTGAAACGAGGGGGTTGTACCTGTAAAAAATCCTTGACCGTCTGCATAGACTTTGCCTTATCCTCCATTTTCTTTAAAAGCTCTTCTGCTTTGACACCAAATAATACATCCTGCTGTAAAGGTGCATCCAATAATTTTGCTTTAACGTGATCAGGTAGGGTTTGTTCTTTTAACCAAGCATGCCTACGTATGACGTTTTTAGTTTTAATGGAGTTTTTAAGCTTAGCATAAGATTTAATGGTGAGTGTAGTCGGTCTGAAGACACCTTCTGCAACCGAAGGTGTTTCTACTGCACCGGGATCTCCTTCTGCTCCAGTGTTGGAAGGGCCTAATGAAGATGACTGCAACGGCCTAGTACACTCCGCTTGAGAATCCGCAGCTGTCTGGGGTTCCAATTCTGCAGTCGTCAGGGGGCTGCGTAGGCGCCTCACTGAAAACCGGAGAACCGGCGACAGGCCCAGCAGAGGCCTCGGAGTCTGGCTTGGTCCTAGGCTGCCTGTCCTTACCCTTGCATTTTTTTATGCATGCCAGTTGGCTGCTCCGACGGCATGATATAATTAAATTTCCTACCAAAGTAATGTCGTGCGAAGTCAAAACGGTGTTTGATAGTTCGTTTATTAAACCTAGCACAAAACCGACAACCTGTGACGTCGTGGTCTGGGCCTAGGCAAGGAATACAATAAGAATGGAAGTCCTTATGAGGTATTTGCTTTCCACAAGAAATGCAATTAACTTTTTCTGACATCGGACTGAGGCAAGAAAAGGTTCCCCAACAGGGTACTTAGCTTTATTATTGGAAAGATGCGAGTTAGAATGGCAATTAAGATTGAATGCAAACTATTGGCCAGGCTTAAACAACAGTTTATCTATAGGTAGTATTTTAAAATTGAAATCATTAGTCAGATAAATGTGTCTTAAATTCATTGTTATTTAATAGATATTTACAAATTCACTAATTTAAAAATCATAATTTAATTATTTAATTTTATATTTCATATTTAACACCAAAATTTTATAATTAATAAATATTTCAAACAAGCATAAAACAAAATGTATATTTAAATATTTTAATCAACACTATTTTTAAATTTACTTTTTATGAACATCGCATAACTAGATTAATTTATTTATCATTTATTATTTATCACTTACTATGATATTACCATTCACTTTTGCGTCTTATATATTCGTATTGTGGGCTAATTAATCAACTATTCAATAAATTATTTACCAACCTGTTTCATATTTTGTTATTATATTTATGAACATACACACATTTATAATTAATTGTTAACATTTCCTTACAGAATAAATTTGGGTCGAGCGGTTTTTTTACATATAAGCGCACACTATGTTAGTATTATTAGATTTTTGCAAGAGATGCTTTATTTATTTTCTATGTATATATATTTAATTGGATTCAAATTTATGATGTTATTATCATTAACGTATTATGCCTATTGTAGAGACATACTAATGGGTTAATGAAGAAATTATTTACACAACTACATAAGTAAGGGCATTACATATTTCTAAAATATACACAATGTACAACTTATACATTATTGATGGAACATAGCAATAATCATAATTATTACTTTAATCATTGTCATTATACATTTTTAGAGGCTAGCTTATAAATCTTAACACGGATTTTAGCGCTTTCTTATACAAGCGCATACTTGCTAGCTTATATGTATTTAGGTGAGGGTTCATTTTAACTCATACAACATTTACTCAAGTCAATATTTATATTCCATTCATTTAAAATTATTTTGTACTAGGATTTACATTTGGAGAGCATACTTTCTTTCATACTTTCTTTCGTTATTGATCATACGGTGTTTTTTCAATGATTCTTATTGATTCCTTATTCTTTATTTATTGATGACACGCTGCTTCATTTTGATTCATTTTGATGCATATATGAAGTATATTTGATGCATTTTGTGTATACATTTTAATGTATAACTGGATGTACGCTGTAATCACATAAGTATTTGCACAGTACTGATTTCAGCGTTGTGCTCAATGAGACAGTACTGGTTTGCTACTACAGTACTACCACTATTTTACGTATTTGTTTTACATTGTCAAAAGCCTTAAAGCATGTTATGTTTTTAATTTTTTGAATTTATTTAATTGATTACATCACTGACTCAACTTATTTAAACTACAGGAAATGATGTAAAACTGTTTTTGAAAAAGTTTGGCATGAGCCAAACGAAAGCGCTTCCTTTAACTGTTTTTTATGCATCGTGGCTTTTCTTATTTTAACTGTGTTTATGCATCGTGGATTCGTGGATTTTTCTAATAAACCCTAGCTGAGTACTATTCGAATTGGACACTCGTTTTTGTAGGGTTTTGCCACCATACTTTTGTCAAGCAAGCCCGTTTTCTTTGGCTTTTGTTGGTTTATCTATACTCTTATTGTCTATACTTAGCTTTATTGAAGGCTTCGGACTGAAATTCGATTCGAAAATCTCCGGTGTCGGCCGACTGGCACTTGCGAACTGCTTCTGCTTCGGGCACCACGCAGCAAGACAGACTGAAGAAAATGGCGTTGGATGCCTCTTGTATACCCCTGGCGCACTGACGTCAGGGAAGAAGCAACAGCAACCGATGCCAGACCAAGACTTTGGAAATCAGGCCGACTGCGGGACCGCCTGACGGCAGGATAACCCCAAGTGTGATGACTGCAGCAGGGTAACACGATGAACATCAGGTCCCAGACATTCTGCCCACACAATGAACCTTCTCCATTTACTGGAATACACCTTTCTAGTAGACTGCTTTTGATGATGACAATGTGTGAACAGCAGCCTGCAAAAAGCTTAGGATTTCTGGCTATCAAGGGAACTGGGGGAACCATGGGGTTAACTTGAGGGACTGAAAGTTGGGGGGGATCCAGACATGCTGGATGAGAAATATGATCCAGAATGGAATCCAGTACCCAAGGAGGTACTTCAGAAGAAGCCACAGGAAGAGAAAATCACACCTAACACGGCCAAAAGGGGGCTATGAGGATCATCATGAAAGGAACTAGGAATGGGGCCATTAATAAAGGATGCCTTAAAGGGCTCTGCAAAATCACAAAGCCTCATCCAGGTATGTCACCGAATAGCAATGCCTGAGCTGGCTGCCCATGAGGCACCTTTTGTGGAATGGAAAATCAGACAAATGGAAGAACTGAACAAATATGAAACAGTGGTCAGCCAGGGGGAGACCTTCTTGAAGTCCTCCATCGACATGATCTCTGCCAGAGTGTCTCATAGCTCTTTCACCAGTTCCCTCTGCAAATGACTTGTGTGCCAATTAGTTCAACACTCTCAGCGTGAAAGTGGCAGAAGCATAAACGCACTTACCAAACCTGTCCATCACTGTGGACTTCCCTGCTCAGCAGGACAGTGGAGTTCTGTTCGGCTAGCTCCTTTCTGATAGCTGCTGCTACAACAACGGCATCCAATGGAATACCCTTGGTCCATTATGGTCCGTCCTCAGGGGGAGAAAAAAATTTGTCCAGGCGCTTGGAAACTGGTTCGAAAGTCTGACTCCTCTCAGGTCCAGCTGGACACCAAATCCACAAGCTCGTCCACCGGGGGAACCACCCAGGATGTAGACGGGCCCATTTCAAAAGCTTCTAAAAACATGGACTCCTCCAAGGAAGGCGGATGGGCTGACCAAGCACCTCTTTGCCTCAGGATTATTTAAAATGTCTCCAAAGGAGACATCCTATGGTGGTGATCTGGGGGATGCTTCCTCTTCACTGAAGTCGGCGTCCTCTGTGACAGACACCAAGAAGTCGTCTGTGCACCTCCTTATGCACATCCTCTCTTGACGGATCTTCTCTGTGGGAGGTTCAGGGGAGGTCTCAGAAGAGGAGGGCTCCCTCTGGGGGAAGTGTTTGGAGGCTAGTCTGGACAGGCTGACTCTGGACGGGTATGACAGTCTCAAGTCTCTGATCCAAGATAAGTCAAAGGGGAGGCTCACAACGCAAGACAGATCGGATCCCTATGGCAAGAGAAAGCCCTTTCTATGACTTGGAATGCAGAGAGGCCTGAGGAATCCCTCCCCCGCTCCACGGGAGCTGAAGCTACCAAAGAAAAAAGGGCAGGAATCCCTGAGCCCTGGGCGCCAGGTAAAATCTGACCCAAACTGTCCAGCCCCAAAGCGCCGAGGGGGAGAGACTGCTCTGACATAGTAGGAGCCGAACCCTTTTCAATGGATCCGTGACTCTCTGCGATCCGAAGACAACGGAGCATAGGATGTCAGAGCAACGGTCAGAGTGGAGGATGGAAAGCTCCTGATACTTGACCCCAGCTCTCTCAGCTGGCTATGATTCAGGGACTCTGATACAGAAAGACGGACTGGAAGAGACTGAACTTGGGACGGAAGCACCAGCAGAACACAGAGGGGATGGCGCGGAGAAGACTCCTAACTGGTTTACAGTCTTGAGGAAAGTACACGTACACTTACCATAAATGTAGATGTTAGAGTGTATTCACTGCTGCAGTCAACACATTTGGGTTATCTCTGCCAGATTAGCCCTCAGTCGGCCTGAATACCAGAGGCTTAGTATTTCTGCATCGGTTGCAGTCCAGGACTGATATCAGGTCGTCAGTGGTATAAAATAAGGCAGCCAACTCCATTACATCAGTTTTTCTTGCCCTGTCAGGAGCCCCCAAGAGGGAGCTAGGTTATAGTGGAAAAACACCACCAGTAGAAAAGTAAATACCAAAAATTACTTGTAAGGAGAGTGAGAGAGAGAGAGAGAAACTGAGACAGACAGACACGGGGGAAGGAGGGAGGGAAAAGTACAGTTTTGTACCTACCATAAATGTAGATGTCCGATAGATATGCAACTGCAGTCCTGACATATGGGTTGTCCTGCCTCAGGCAGCCCCTCGGTCGGCCGGATTCCAAAGTCTGGGTCCGGCGTCGGCTCATGTCGCCTCTTCCCCGACGTCAGAGCGGCTGGGGTATAAAAGCATCAGACAACGCCATCTTCTTCAGTGTTTCTTGCCCCAGATGCCAGGTGCCCTCCAAGGAAGGCTAAATTTAGAGAATGCATAAAATTCCATACATGCACAATAGTAATAAACAGATACACCATAAAAGCTATCCCCAGCTAAGTTGGAAAAGGGGTAGTGGACCCAAAAAAGTAAATTACAGAGGGGTAGGAGGGAGGGTAAAAACCTGACTGCAGTTGCATATCTATCGGACATCTACATTTATGGTAGGTACAAAACTGTACTATGTCCTTCAAGAATGCAACTGCAGTCCTGACATATGGGTTGAATACCATAGCCAAGCTGGGGGTGGTAGGATCTAAGAAAAAAGATGTGAAGCTAAAATGCCCTGCAGGACTGCCGAAGCAAAGCCTGCTCGGGATCTGGAGTATAAAGGCAGGTTGTAGTGTTTGGAAAATGTATGCACGGAGCTCCATATAGCAGCTTCTAGAATGTCCTTTGTAGCCACCCCTCTTAGGAAGGCTGTGGAGGTGGCTATAGCTGTGGTGGAGTGTGGCCTGATATTGGCTGGCACACCTTTTCCATGGAAAGAGTAACAGAATCTGATGCAGTGTCCAATCCATTTTGAAATTGTTTGTTTGGAAATTGCCTTTCCTTGAACTCCAGCAGCGTAAGCTACAAATAGTTGGTCAGACTTTCTGTTGGCCTTTGTTCTGTCCAAGTAGTAGCGTAATTGTCTGTGTATGTCCAAAGTGTGCAGCAGCTTTTCTCCTTTATTTTGAGGATTGGGAAAGAAAGTAGGCAGGTGGATTGCTTGATTTAGAGACACCCTGGATATCACTTTTGGCATGAATGAAGGATTGGTTCTTAAAGAAACTCTGTCCAGATGAAAAATGAGGAATGGAGGTACTGCCATGAGGGCCTGTATCTCAGAGAATCTTCTTGCTGAGATAACTGCCAACAGGAAAACTGTTTTCCAGGAGAGAAATTGCATTTCTGAAGATGCTGCTGGCTCAAAAGGAGGAAGAGTTAATTTTTCCAAGACGAAGTTGAGGTCCCATGCAGGCACTGGTGGTTTCCTGGGAGGTTTGATATTCTTTATCCCTCTTAGAAACGGTCTTAGCAAAGGATGTGAAAACACAGGCGGATCACAGTTGTATTTTGCTGAGATTGCTGAAGCGTGTATTTTTATGGAAAAATATGAAAGGCCACTATGAAGCATTTCTGCCAAATATTCTAGTATCTGTGGCATGCTTTTTACTGATGCATCCTGACCCTTGTTGGCATTCCAGGTGATGAATCTCTTCCATTTGGCGGAATAAGTTTTTCTGGTGGAAGGTCTGCGTGCTTCCAGAAAGATCTCTTGAACTTTTTTTGGAGAGAGAGATATGGGTAGAAGTCATGGAACCCTCCAAGTTGTCAGCTGCAATGTTTGCAGGTTGGGATGAACAGTCCTGTAATTGTGCTGAGTTAGAAGCAGAGGCCATTGAGGCAGGGGCCACGGCTTGGTGCGAGATATGCTCCTTAGCAATGGATACCAGTGCTGCCTTGGCCAGTCTGGAGCTATCAAAATACCTTTCGGTTGTTCTGCTTTGATCTTCAGTAACACCTTGGTCATTAATGGTAGAGGTTGGAATGCATAGATTGTCAGAGAATTCCAGCTGAAGGAGAGAGCATCCATTCTCCAAGGCTTGAGGATGGTGTGTCCTCGAACAGAACTTCTTCAGATGATGATTGAGGTGAGAGGCAAAGAGATCTATGTCCGGCCTTCCCCATGCAGGAGTTATTTGTGAAAAAATGTCTGGATGCAGCATCCATTCGTGCGGGTCCAAAATGTTTCTGCTTAGACTGTCCACCAGAACATTGTCCTTGCCTGGTACAAACTGGGATTGCAACTGTAAGTTCAGTTTCAGGGCCTTTTCCCAAAGAGTCATTGTTAGTCTGCAGAGGGGGTAAGAATTAGTGCCTCCCTGTTTGTTTATGTACCACATGACAGTGGTGTTGTCTGTCTTTATTAGCAGCTGACCTTGCTGAAGAAATTTTCCGAAGGCCTCGACTGCATGAATCACTGCCAACATCTCTTTTTGATTGATGTGCAGATGCAATTCCCGGGGTGCCCATTGCCCTTGAATGCATCTGCCCTCCATGTGCGCCCCCCATCCATGATCTGAGGCATCTGTTGTAATGGTATGACTTGCTTGAGGTTTGTTGAAAGACATGCCTTGTTTAATTGACTTGCTTGTGCCCACCACAAAAATTCCTTTTGAAGACATGGAATGAGTGGTATAATTTCTTCTAAGTTGTGGCTATGTTGAGACCATAAACTTTTTAGGTACCATTGTAGTTTTCTCATGTGTAGTCTTGCCAGTGGAATCAGAAGAATGCAAGATGCCATGAAACCCAGGGCCTGCAGGATTTTCCTTGCAGTCATCTGGGTGAGCTTTGCTAGGCTTTTGAAGTAATCTGGTAATTGTTCTTGTTTTTCTTCTGTGAGAAAAGCCATTTGTGAGTTTGCGTCCAGTTTGGCTCCTAGAAAAATTATTTGTTGGGATGGCAGTAGTCTTGATTTTTGAATGTTGACTGTGTATCCCAAAGCCTGTAGTAAGTGTATGACATAGTCCAAGTTTCTTATTAAGGCTCGTTTGCTGTCCGCTTGTATAAGGCAGTCGTCCAGGTAAGGGTATATTTGTATCCCCTGGAGTCTGCAATGTACAATTATTGATGCCAGGCATTTCGTGAATACTCTGGGCGCAGTAGATAAGCCAAACGGCAATGCTGAGAATTGATAATGCTCTGACCCTGCAAGAAATCTGAGGTATCTTCTGCAACTGTGTCTGATTGGGACATGCAGGTATGCCTCCTTGAGGTCCAGAGTAACCAGCCAAGACCCCTTGCCCAGCATGGGAAGAAGTTGCTGTAACGTCAGCATTTTGAATTTTGGCACAATGAGAAAAGTGTTTAGAGCGGACAAGTGCAGTATAGGTCTCCATTGCTTTTCTTTTCTTGGAACAAGGAACAGTCTTGAGTAGAATCCCTGGCCTTGTTCCTGAGGAGGAACCTTTTCTATTGCTTTGATCTGTAACAGGTTTGAGACTTGTATGAGTGCTTCTGCCCTTTGATTTTGTGGCAGGTTTGGCATGCCTTGTCTTGTTAGTAAGGTATGGAAGTGGAACCTGTAACCTTTGTCTATTATGTCCAGAATCCATTTGTCCTTTGTTAAAACGTGCCAATTCTTTGAAAATAAGGATAATTTTCTGCCTAAAGGTGCTTCTCTTTGAGCCTTGGTCGGCGGTGTCAAAGTCAAGTCGTTGTGATTGTCCCTGTGGAGCAGTAGAAGTCCCTACGCCACTTCTCTGATTAGTTGGTTGCCATTGGCGCCCCTGTAGGAGCCTCGGTATTGCCCTCTACCTCGAGCACGCCTGTTTTTTCCCCTTTGGAACTTGTCAGTGTCTGGAAAGGACCAATTCTTTGAAGGCCAATTCCTGCTGAACCTGGAGGAAATCTTTGACTGTTTGTACTAATTTAGCCTTTTCCTCAATAGATTTCAACACATCCTGTTCATTAGCACCAAATAGCTTCTGTTTTTCCAGAGGTGCATCTAGGATCTTTACTTTAACATGATCTGGCAATGCCTGTTCTTTCAACCAAGCATGTCTACGTATGACGGCCCCTGTCATAGCTGCCCTACATGAAGCTTCCAATGCATCATAACCAAACTGAAGACCATGATTGCTAAATGCTGAGTATTATGAACCAAATCCTGCAAGGCCTTTCTATCTAAAGGCTCAGGAAAGGCTAACTTTTTCTGCAAATCATCCATCAAGAAATCCAAATACTGATACATATGAAACAGACAATTAAGTGCCCTCATGGCAAGGGTGGTTGAGGTATAAACTTTTTTGCCCCATCTCTCAAAGGACCTAGATTCCCTGTCTGCGGGCAAAGGGTTTTTGGCTGTGGAGGTGGCCACTCCTTTGGGCCCCTGAGAAATAGTTTCTAGATCCATAGAGTGGGCCTTAAAGAGATGGAATAGCTAAAGGCCTGTGCTGGGGTAACTTAAGGAAAGTACGTAGCCTTTTCCTGGAGTCAGAAAAATCCTGGCCCTGCCACTGAAAATGCTCTCTCATGGAGTGGAGAATTTCCCCAAAAGAAATATCCTCTGGAGGGGAGGCAGAGGGAATGGATTCATCAGCATCAGAATCCTCGTAGGCCTGGAAGGATTCTTCCTGGGAATCTGAATGGTCTGAGTCCCCAGAGGCTTCATCTGAAGAAAGGGTATCTGTCTGCTCAACCCTAGGCCTTTCATCTGCAGGCGGCTGAGAACCTCTGTCTGGATGTGCCTGAGAGCCTCTGATTAAAGAAATTAGATCTGCAGCTAAAGTCATGATCTGTTTATCAGAAGTGGAACCCTGGGAAAAGGAATTAGGAGGGTGAGCCTTAGCCTGGCTGGCAGCCTTAGCACGTGTGTAGGCCTTGATGGACATAGAGACCGGAGGCCAGCTGCCCCACGTGCTGAAGTAACTTTATCCACCGGTATGGTGTCAGGTAAATCCTGGGCTACGGTTTCAAGAGGAAAATCAACAACCGGCACCGGGGAAGCCTCCGGGACCGAAGTGTGCAGTAAAGCGGTGTCGTCGATCTGGAGCGGTTGAATTACCGCCTCCGAAGAGACCGATGCACTCGCGGTAGGCTTTGGCGTGGCGTCTGTGGAAGTCGCGGGCCGAGAATGTCGGTCCCGGTCCTTCCGTTTTTTGGAAATATGCGTTGTCGGTTGTTCCGACGGCATGATATAGGAGAAATTTTCCCCAGAAAAGTCTTCAGCAAATTCTGCCCAGCGCCTGAGTGTGCGCTTATTGAAGCAAGCACAGGCAGCACAGGCCGAGACGTCGTGGTCTGGGCCCAGGCAGGGAAGGCAGTAAGAATGGAAGTCCTTATGAGGTATTTGTTTACCACAAGACAAACAATTATTAACTTTTGCAGTTTTATCTGACATCGGCGGAGGCAAGAAAAGGTTCCCCAACGGGGTACTTAGCTTTTTGATGACTTTGGTAACTGAAAACACAGGAGCTGGCCGACCGGCACTTGCGAACTGCTTCTGCTTCGGGCACTGCGCGGCAAGAAAGACTGGGGAAGATGGCGTCGTCTGATGCTTTTATACCCCAGCCGCTCTGACGTCGGGGAAGAGGCGACATCAGCCGACGCCGGACCCAGACTTTGGAATCTGGCCGACCGAGGGGCTGCCTGAGGCAGGACAACCCATATGTCAGGACTGCAGTTGCATTCTTGAAGGACATCCAGGACTGCAACAGTGAATACACTCGAACATCTACATTTATGGTAAGTGTACACAACTGTACTATGATGTTCTTTGTGTTTCACTGTTGCAGTCATCACATTTGGGTTATCTGCATGCAGGTAGCCCTCAGCCAGCCAGAATACCAGAGTCTTGGATTCCTGCGTCGGATGCCGTCTCTTCTTCCATGACGTCAGGGGTATAAAACAAAGCAGACACCATTACATCAGTCTTTCTTGCTGTGCGGTGCCCGAAGCAGAAGCAGTTCGCAAGTGCCGGTCGGCAGACTCCTGAAATTTTCGTTTTCGAGTTTCAGAACTGAGGTCTTCAAAAAAGATAAGTACCCCGTTAGGGATCTTTTTTTCTTGCACCAACCGATGTCAGTCAAAGTTAACAATTGTCTTACCTGTGGAAAGCAAATACCTCAAAGATTTTCATTCGTACTGCATCCCTTGCTTAGGCCCAGACCACAATGTCCCTTTGCTGTTGGTTTCGTGCCTTGTTCAACCCCTGAACTATTCGTTGTCGAGCTATTTTTGCAGCAAATTATTTTGGTACTCTGCATCAGAAATCTGAAATGGCTTTGTTAAGCCATCTGACTACCGATCTTCCGAAAAAACGTAAAGACAGACACACCGCATAGGTCAAAAACTGCCGATGACACTTCCGTTAAGCTAGATGCCAGTTCACCGGTACTCAGTGAGGCACTTTCGCAGCCCCTGATAACCACTACCTCAGATTTGCAGACTTCTGAGACCCATTCGGAGTCCGGTATGCCACTAGATGCTTCTTCAGCTATGGAACCTGCAGATGTCTCTACCTTGGACGGTCCGGAGCAGTTGTGCAGACACCGGCTTCTGAGGGTGTATTCAGGCCTACAGACTTGCATTTTAAACTAACGCCATCTTTTTCATCCTGGCCTAGAAAACAGACGTCCAAACTGCATAGTCAGGCCCATATGCCTAAAAAAAAACAAATGCTTAGAATGGCCGAAGTCCTTATTACATTAATTAGGGGAAGCTAGCCCCCCCCCCCCTCCAAGAGACCTAGAACTGAATTTCCTTCTGATTCATCTGATCATGAATCTGATATTTCTGTTCCTTCTGATGACCAGGATTTGCCCTTATCTACCTATGAGGATTCTGATGCAGAGGATTCCATTCTCTCTGCTTCCCATCCAGAAGATTTTTCTTTTGGTGAAACCTTGCACACTCTTAGGGAGCACTTCTGCTCCAAAGAGAGGCTTAGGGAATTCTTACTCCTTCCTCAACACAGGCCTTTAGCTACCCCTCCTGTTCTGGATATTGTAGATGATGCTTTCTTGAAATCTAGCCCTTCCCCAGACACTACCTCCAGCTCCCAGAAAACCTGACAGGTATTACAGAGTACTTGACTCAAGTTACTGTTCAAGAATCCTACTGCAGATCCAGAGACGACTGCCCAAGGACCAAAAGGCATTAAAGGCTACTGCTGCCAAAAATCTTACCCCTTCTGATAGAAATTCTAGAGCCTTGGACAGATGGGGTAAAGAAGGTATACAACTTCTGCTAGTTTGGCCATTAGGGCTTTAAATTGCCAGTTTCATATGTTAAAGTAACAGCAGCATATTATGGGACTACTTAAACAGAAAATTATGCTGATTCCTGACTGTGCTGAACACGAAGAATTACAGGATTCAATGCATACTGCAGAACAAGTTGGTAAATGTACTTTGCAATGTGGTTTTGACTCTTTAGAAGCGTCTTGCAGGGCTGCTGTCACTGGGTCTGTACTTAGAAGGCATGCTTGGCTTAAGGAGCAAAACTTGCCAGATCATGTTAAAGCTAAATTACTGGATGCTCCCTTAAACCAAGACCGCCTGTTTGGCAACAACGCAGAAGTCGTCCTTAAAAGGATGGAGGAAAAAGGTAAATCTATGCAAACTGTTAATGATTTCCTACACGTACAGCCTCCCAGATTTAGTAGGTACTGGCCTTCAAAGAACTGGTCCTTTCCAGTCTCTTCCAGGCCTTCACAGTCCAAACCTAGGAACAGCAGACCAGCCAAGTTACAGTCCTAGGCTGCGCACAAGCCTAAGCAGTGGGGGGCTCCCACTTCCAAAGTAGGGAGTAGTAACCCACACCTCTACGGAAAAATGGCACAATGGCTTACCCTTAGCCCTTCCAAGCCCTGCTCAACTGCCTGCTCCCTTAGGAGGAAAACTCGCCCTGCATGCAAAAAACTAGGAACTCATTACCCAGGACAAATGGGTTTTAAAATAGTCTCCCAAGGATAGAGATCCCACTTCCACACCCTACCAACCCCAAACAGTTGGCCAGACCTACCCCCAAATCAGTGGACAGAGGCCAAACAGCAGGTTCTCTCTCTTCTAAGTATTAGGGCTATTCAACCTGTCCCAGCAGAACAAAGGGGACAAGGGTTTTATTCAAGACTTTTCCTGGCACACACCCAGAAAAGACAGCTCCTGGCATCCTATCCTGGACCTCTCTATTCTAAACACCTTCCTGGTAATACCAAAATTCAAAATGCTAACACTTCAACAGCTGCTTCCTATGCTAGGCAAGGATGCCTCGTTGGCAACCTTAGACATAAAAGAAGCTTACCTGCACATTCCAATAAGGGAATAGTACAGTTTTGTACCTACCATAAATGTAGATGTTCGAGTGTAAACACTGCTGCAGTCATTACACTTGGGTTATCCTGCTGTCAGGCGGTCCCGCAGTCGGCCAAAGGTCCAAGGTCTTGGTCCGGCGTTGGATGCTGTCGCCTCCTCCCTGACGTCAGTGCGACAGGGGTATACAAGATGCAGCCGATGCCATTTTCTTCAGTTTTTCTTGCCCCAGATGTCAGGTGCCCCCAAATAGGTAGGCAATACAAATTGCTAGTAAACAATACAAAAGTAAAGCAAACAACCATTTTTAGTTACCAGCAAATACTCCCCATAGGAAATAAAGGGTAGATGTCCTAGGTAAATACCAGAAAGTAAGAGGGGAAGGAGGGAGGTTAACCTGGACTGCAGCAGTGTTTACACTTGAACATCTACATTTATGGTAGGTACAAAACTGTACTATGTTCATCGTGTTACACTGCTGCAGTCATTACACTTGGGTGGAATCCCAAAGCTGAGGTAGGGAGGCCAGATCTATAAGGCATTAGGGGTGGCTATAAGGCCCTGCAGTACAGCAGTGGCGAAGCCTGCTCTGGATTTGAAGTATAAAGGCAAATGGTAATTTTTAGTGAGGGTATGCACAGAACTCCATGTTGCTGCTTCCAAAATATCTTTGGTAGGTACTCCTCTGAGGTAGGCAGTTGAAGTGGCTGTTGCCCTGGTGGAGTGAGATCTAGTGCTGCTAGGTACAGGTTTCCCATGATGGGTGTAGCAGAAACGTATACAGTGTCCTATCCCTTTTGAAATAGTCTGCTTTGAAATGGCTTATCCCTGTGCTCCTGCAGTGTATGCTACCAATAATTGCTCAGATTTTCTGAAAGCTTTGGTTTTGTCCAAGTAGAAGTGTAACTGCCTGTGAATGTCCAAAGAATGTAGTACTCTCTCCCCTTTTTGGTTTAGAGCCATACTTGATACCACCTTTGGCATAAACGTAGGGGTGGTTCTTAAGGACACCCTGTCCTGGTGGAAGATGAGGAAAGGTTCCACTGCAATTAGTGCATGTAATTCTAAAACTCTTCGTGCTGATGTTATTGTCAGTAGCAGAGCACTTTTCCAAGAGATGCATTTTAATTCTGCTGTGTTAGCTGGCTCAAAAGGAGGTAACGTTAATTTTTCCAAAACAAAGTTGAGGTCCCAAGTAGGTGTAGGTGCTCTACGGGGGCGGTCTTATGTTTTTAGCCCCTCTGAGGTATTGTTTGAGCAAAGGATTATAAAAAAATTGGTGGATCTGTGCTGTAATGAGCAGAGATAGCCGGGGCGTGGATCTTGATGGATGAAAAATTAAGGCCCTTGTCCAGCATCTCAGTTAAGTATTGCAGTATCTGAGGAATGTTTGGGACTAGAGGGTCAAGGCTGTGCGCTTGGTTCCAGGCACAGAATCTCTTCCATTTGTCCGATTATGCTTTCCTGGTGCTAGGCCTTCTGGCCTCCAGAATGACATCCATAACAGCTTTGGAGAGAGGCACTGCTTGCTTGACTAAGGAATTTTCCATGCAGCTAGGTTTAAGGTCTTTAGCTGGCTGTGAAGTATCTGACTGTTGTACTGTGTCAGCAACTGTGGAATTTGTGGTAAAATTCAGGGTGGTTCTTGTGTTAAGTTCTTTAGGATTGGGTAACAGTGCTGGCGTGGCCAGTCTGGTGCAATCAGGATCATTTTTGGCTCTTCCTGCCCGGCTTTTATGAGTACCTTACCTTTGGAAGGAGAGGTAAAAGTGGGAAAGCGTATACTTGTAGTTTTTTCCAGCTGAATGAGAGGGCATCCACTTTCCACGCTTGTGGATGGTAGCTCCTTGTGCAGAATTTCTGTAATTGGCAGTTCTTTGGGGTGGCAAACAGATCTATGTCTGGGCTCCCCCATTTTTGTGTTATCATTCTGAATATTTGTGGGTTTAGTTCCCATTCGTGTGGGTCCATAATGTTTCTGCTTAGGTTGTATGCCAGTGTGTTTTTCTCTCCTGGCAAGAATTGTGTTTGCAGATGAACTTGGTAGCTTAGAGCTGTGTTCCACAAGGTCATGGCTTGTCTGCAGAGGGGGTAGGAGTGTGTGCCCTCTTGCTTGTTTATGTACCACATAACTGTGGTGTTGTCTGTCTTTAGTAGTAGTAATTATCCTGGATGCAGTAGGTCCTTGAAAGCTATAATAGCATTTTGTACAGCTAGCATCTCTTTTTGATTGATGTGGAGATGTCTTTGCTCTGTGGGCCACTTGCCCTGGATACATTTTCCTGCCATGTGTGCTCTCCAGGCGTAATCCGATGCATCTGTTGTGTCTGCCTGGCTGTGGGTTGAGTGAAAGGCTGTCCCTTGTTGAGGTGACAAGCTTGTGCCCACCATCGAAACTCCTACTGTAGGCAAGGAATTAGTGGTATAACTGTTTCCAAACTTTGACAGTGTTGAGACCATACGCTATTTAGGAACCATTGTAGTTTCCTCATATGCAGTCTGATATATGGAATTAGTAGTATGCAAGATGCCATGTAGACCAAGGCCTGCAGAATTTTTCTTGCAGGGAGTTGGGGTCTGTTGCCATCAATTGAAAATATTGAGTCAGTTGTCCTTGCTTGTTTGGCGTGAGATAAGCCATCTGGGCCGTTGTGTTCAAGCTGGCACCCAGGAATATCATCTGTTGTGAGGGCACTAGTTTTGATTTCTTTTCGTTTACTGTGTACCCCAGGCAACTTTTTTACGTACGCCAGATGTTTTAGTAGAATGTCCTTGCTCCCTGCTTGAATCAGGCAGTCGTCCAGGTATGGGTAAATTTGAATTCCTTTTTGCCTGCAAAATGCAATTACTGGTGCCAGGCACTTTGTGAAGACCCTGGGCGCAGTAGATAAGCCAAAGGGCAGTGCAGAGAATTGATAGTGCACTGAACCAGCAAGAAATCTGAGGTATCTTCTGCAATTTTGTCTGATAGGGACATGCAGGTATGCCTCTGAGGTCCAAAGTCACGAGCCAAGATTTCTTGCAGAGCATGGGAAGAAGCTGCTGTAGTGTCAACATCTTGAATTTCGTAACATCCAGGTAAGTGTTTAGTGTAGAAACGTCCAGAATGGGTCTCCAGGCTTTGTCTTTTCTGGGATCCAGAAAGAGTCTTATGTAAACTCCTTGTCCTTGTTCTTGTGGTGGTACCTTTTGAATAGCTCTCATGTCCATGAGTGCTGTAATTTGTTTTTGAGCCTCTGCCCCTTGATTTGGTGGCAGATTTGGCAATCCCTTTAACCTTCGCAAGGTGTGGAAATGGAACCTGTAACCTTGAGATACGATGTTGAGAACCCATTTGTCTTTGGTGATGCAATGCCAATTGTGATAGAAAAGTGCCAGTTTTCCTCCTAAGGGGGCTGCAGAGAGAGCTGTTTGGGAGCTGAAGTGGAAAGTCATTGAGGTTGTTTTTTATAAGGTTGAGGCCTGTCTTCCCCTTCTTTCTGGCCTGGTGTGCCCCATTGTCGAGGCCTGTAAGGGCCTTGTGTCTGACCTCTACCTCTTGGACGTCTGTATCTGCCCCTTTGAGGTCCATCTGTGACTGGAAAGGACCAATTCTTTGTTGGCCAATTTCTGCTAAAACGAGGAGGCTGAACCTGTAAGAAATCTTTCACCGTTTGCATAGATTTTGCCTTATCCTCCATCTTCTTTAATACCTCCTCTGCCTTAACTCCAAACAGCACATCCCGCTGCAAAGGTGCATTCAATAATTTGACCTTAACATGATCTGGTAACGTATGTTCTTTTAACCAAGCATGCCTTCTAATGACAGAGCCTGTAACTGCTGCTCTACAGGAGACCTCGAAGGAATCAAACCCACATTGCAAAGTATGTTTTCCCACTTGTTCAGCTGCATGCAATAAATCCTGCATTTCTTTTAAGTTAGGAGGATCTGATTCTGGTAGCATCTTTCGTTTCAACTGAGACATCAAAAATTACTGATATTTTAGCATGTGAAACTGGCAATTCAAGGCTCTCATTGCTAAAGTTGCAGACGTATATACCTTTTTTCCCCATCTAATGCTCTGGAATCTCTGTCAGAAGGGACTGGGTTTTTTGCTGAAGAGGCCTTAATCCCTTTGGGGCCCTGAGAAATAGTTTCAGGGTCAGCAACAGGGCTTTTGTACAGAAATTTCAGAGAGTCAGGGACTCTGTAATATCTATCAGGTTTAACTGGGGCTGGGGGTAAGGAGTCCGGTTTCAAACTGGATTCAGTGTACACATCATCCACAATGTCTAAAACTGGTGGAATAGCAAGGGGTCTGTGTTGGGGCAATAAAAGGAAGTCTCTGAGTCTTTCCTTGGATTCTGAGTAATCCTGGCCTTCCCAATGGAAATGCTCTCTCATGGTATGTAAGGTCTCCCCCAAAGGAGTAATCCTCAGGCGGAGAGGCTGATGGAATTGATTTCTCAGCATCAGAATCCTCATAAGGGGATAAAAAATATTCTAGGTCCGAGGAAGAGTCAGAGAAGAGGGACACCTGATCAGAAGATTCATAGTTTGCATCCTGCCTGTGCCTTTTATCAGGAGGGGGATGGGACCCCCTGATCAGAGTGATCAGGTCCTCGGCCATTTTAGCATCTGTTTCTTAGGCATGGAAGCCGGTCCTGGAGAAAGTTGTGTCTGTTTCTTTGCTTTTAAGAGGGGGGGCTTAGATTTAACAGAGGGTTTAACAGTTAAATGGGTAGGTCTGAAAACACCCATTGTAGCTGTGGAATGCTCAGTGACTTCGGTTTCCTCTGTAGGTTTAGGATCGGTAAACTGAAGGCCTACTGCATCCAAAGGCCCAGCCAGCTCCACGTGGGAGTCGGATGCTGTCTGTGGTTCTGTGGAAACAGTAGTCAGGGGCTGCGAAGGCGCCTCACTGAAAACTGGAGAACCGGCAACCCTCGTCGTCCGTTTTGGGCCTCGGATGCCTGTCCTTGTCCTTTTTATGCATTGCGGTCGTCTGAATTTCCGATGGCATGGTATAATTGAATTTTCTACCAAAATAATGTCAGGCAAAATCAAACCGACATTTAATAGTGCGCTTGTTAAACCTAGCACAAAAAGTACAGTTTTGTACCTACCATAAATGTAGATGTCCGATACGTATGCATCTGCAGTCATCACATATGGGTTGTCCTGCCTCAGGCAGCCCTTCGGTCGGCCGGATTCCAAAGTCTGGGTCCAGCGTTGGCTGATGTCGCCCCTTCCCTAACGTCACAGCGCCTGGGGTATAAAAGCGCCAGCCGACGCCATCTTCCTCAGTTTTTCTTGCCCCAGATGCCAGGTGCCCTCTAGGAAGGCTAAATTTGGACAAATGCAATAAAAAATCCAAACATTTGCAAGTATATATATATATATATATATATATATATATATATGTAAAAACAAATGCACCATAATAGATAACCCCAGCTAGCTAATAGAGGGGTATGCACCCTAGGAATACCACAGAGGGGAAGGAGGGAGGGTAAACCTGACTGCAGATGCACACCTATCGGACATCTACATTTATGGTAGGTACAAAACTGTACTATGTCCTTCAAGGATGCATCTGCAGTCATCACATATGGGTAGAATACCATAGCCAATCTGGGGGTGGAGGAACTAGGAAAAGGATGGTGTAGCTAAGATACCCTGCAGGACAGCCGTAGCAAAGCCTGCTCTGGATCTGGAATATAGAGGTAAATTGTAATGCTTGGCAAATGTATGCACGGAGCTCCATGTGGCAGCTTCTACAATGTCCTTTGTAGCCACCCCTCTTAAAAAGGCTGTGGAGGTGGCTGTGGCTCTCGTAGAATGAGGTCTAATGTTAGCTGGTACAGTCTTTCCATGAAATGAGCAACAAAAGCGAATGCAATTTCCTATCCATTTTGAAATATGTCTGTTTGGAAATTGCTTTTCCTTGAGTACCAGCAGCATATGCTACCAGCAGCTGGTCAGTTTTTCTGAAACCTTTAGTTCTGTCCAAGTAGTAGCACAACTGTCTGTGAAGGTCCAGGGTGTGCAGCAGTTTCTCCCCTTTGTTTTGTGGATTTGGGAAGAAGGTAAGCAAGTGAATGGCTTGATTCAATGAAACCCTGGATACCACCTTTGGCATAAAAGTAGGATTAGTTCTTAATGAAACTCTGTCCTGGTGAAAAATAATAAATGGCTGAACTGCCATCAGGGCCTGCAATTCCGAAACCCTTCTTGCTGAGGTTATTGCCAGAAGGAAAGCAGTCTTCCATGAAAGGCACTGTAGATCTGCAGATGCTGCTGGTTCAAATGGAGGCAGTGTTAGTTTTTCCAACACGTAGTTAAGGTCCCAAGCAGGTAGAGGTGGTTTCCGAGGAGGTTTGATGTTTTTGATTCCTCTTAGAAACTGTCTTAGGAGAGGATGAGAAAAGACAGGTGGATCAGTATTGTACTCTGCTGAAATTGCTGAAGCATGAATCTTAATAGAAGAATAAGACGGACCATTGTGGAACATTTCTGCCAAATATTCCAGGATATGTGCCATGGTCATCACTGTCGCATCTAGGCCCTTTGTGGTGTTCCAGATGAGAAATCTTTTCCATTTTGCTGAATATGTCTTTCTTGCGGAAGGGCGGCGAGCTTCCATAATAATATCCTTCACTCTCTGGGATAGCTTATCCTGAGGAGGAGTCAAGGTATTCTCCACGCTGTTAGTTGCAATGTTTTCAGGTTGAAATGTAGAGTTTTGCATCTGTGCTGTGTCAGTAGAAGTGGCCATAGAGGTAGAGGCCATGGTTTCGTACGTGACATGCTCCTTAGCAGTGGGTACTGTCTTGGCCAGTCCGGAGCTATCAGAATCACTTTTGGCTGCTCTGTCCTGATCTTCAGTAACACCTTGGTCATTAATGGGATAGGAGGAAATGCATACACTGTCAGATTTCTCCAGCTGAAAGAGAGGGCATCCACTTTCCACGCTTGCGGGTGGTATGTCCTTGAGCAGAATTTCTTCAGTTGATGATTGTGGGGGGATGCAAATAGAACTATGTCCGGGCTCCCCCAAGACTGTGTTATCAGTTGGAAGATGTCTGGGTGCAGCATCCATTCCTGCGCATCCATGATATTTCTGCTTAAGCTGTCCGCCAGTGTATTGTCTTTCCCTGGCACAAACTGAGCTTGTAGCTGTATATTGAGTTTCAAGGAAAGATCCCATAGATTCATTGCCAGTCTGCAAAGAGGGTAGGAATGGGTACCTCCTTGCTTATGTACCACATAACTGTGGTGTTGTCTGTCCTTATTAGTAGGTGGCCTTGATGCAGAAAGAGTTTGAAGGCCTCGATTGCATGCATCACTGCTAGCATTTCTTTTTGAATTATGTGCATGCGTAGCTCCTTTCGTGACCACTGTCCTTGGATACCTCTGCCCTCCATGTGTGCTCCCCAACCTAGGTCTGAAGCATCCGTTGCAATAGTTTGGGAGGTTTTTGGCTTTGTGAAGGGCAACCCTCTGTTGGACTGGCTGGCCTGAGCCCACCACAGAAATTCCTTGTGAAGGCATGGAATGAGTGGGATTAAAGTTTCCAAACTGTGACTGTGCTGAGTCCATAAACTCCTTAGGTACCACTGTAGCTTTCTCATATGTAGCCTTGCTTGTGGAATCAAAAGAATACAGGATGCCATGTAACCCAGGGCCTGCAGGATTTTCCTTGCAGTCAGCTGTGTTTGTCTTGTCAGATTCTTGAAGTAATCCGGTAGCTGACTTTGTTTTTCTTCTGTGAGATAAGCCATTTGGGTGGTTGTATCTAGATCCGCACCCAGAAAGGTTATTCTTTGGGATGGAACAAGTCTTGATTTGTGCATGTTGACTGTATATCCCAAGGCCTGTAGAAGATTGATGGCATAATTTAAGTCCTTTATCAAAGTTTGCTGGTTGTCCGCTTGTATAAGGCAGTCGTCCAGATATGGGTATATTTGAATCTCCTGAAGTCTGCAGTGTGCTATTACTGATGCCAGGCATTTCGTGAATACTCTGGGCGCAGTAGATAAGCCAAAGGGTAATGCTGAGAATTGATAATGCTCTGACCCTACAAGAAATCTGAGGTGCCTTCTGCAACTTTGTCTGATAGGGACATGCAGGTATGCCTCCTTGAGGTCTAGAGTCACCAGCCAAGACCACTTGCCCAGCATGGGAAGGAGTTGCTGTAGAGTCAGCATTTTGAATTTTGGCACAATGAGATAAGTATTCAGTGCAGACAAGTCGAGAATTGGTCTCAATTGATGCTCTTTTCTTGGAACAAGGAATAGCCTGGAGTAAAATCCTTGGCCTTGTTCTGAAATAGGAACTTTTTCTATGGCTTTCATTTGTAGTAAGTTTGAGATCTGTTTCAAAGCCTCTGCCCTTTGATTTGGTGGCAGATCTGGCATGCCTTTTCTTTTTGGCAATGTGTGGAAATGGAACCTGTATCCGTTGTCTATTATTTGGAGTGTCCATTTGTCTCTTGTAATGTTGTGCCAATTTTTTGAGAATAAAGAAAGCTTTCCGCCCAAAGGTGCTTCTAACTGAGCCCTGGTTGGCGGAGTCAAAGCAAAGTCATTAAGTTTGTCCTTGTGCAGCAGTTGCAGGTCCTGAACTGCCTGTCTGGATTGGAGGTTGCCATTGACGGCCTCTGTAGGGGCCCCTAGCTTGCCCTCTACCTCTGGCACACCTGTTCCTGCCCCTTTGAAATCTTTCTGTGTCCGGAAAGGACCAATTCTTGGAAGGCCAATTTCTGCTGAATCTAGGTGGTTGGACTTGAAGAAAATCCTTAACTGTTTGTACAGATTTTGCCTTTTCCTCAAATTTCTTTAGGACTTCTTGAGCAGTGGAACCAAATAACTTTTGCTTTTCCAGTGGAGCATCCAAAAGCTTAGCTTTAACATGGTCTGGCAGAGATTGTTCCTTCAGCCAAGCATGCCTACGTATGACAACACCTGTCATTGCTGACCTACATGAAGCTTCCAATGCATCATAACCACACTGCAAGAAATGGTTGCTAACCTGCTGGGAGTTATGTACCAGATCCTGAAGGGATTTACGGTCAAGGGGTTCAGTAGAAGACAATTTCTTATGCATTTCTTCTAACAAATACTCTTGATACTGTATCATATGAAATTGACAATTTAATGCCCTCATAGCAAGAGTGGCAGAAGTATACACTTTTTTACCCCATCTCTAATGCCCTGGACTCCTTTGCAGAGGGGAGTGGGTTCTTAGTAGTAACAGCTGCAACCCCTTTAGGGCCCTGTGAAATAGTTTCAGGGTCAGCAGAGTGGGCCTTGTAAAGAAAATTGTGTGTCCGGGACCCTGTAGTACCTATCGGGCTTAACAGGGGACGGAGGCAGAGTGTCAGGGGTCATACTAGAGTCAGAATACACATCATCAATGACATTTAAAACAGGAGGAATAGCCAAAGGTCTATGCTGAGGTAAATGAAGAAAAGTTCTTAGTCTTTTCCTGGAATCAGAATATTCCTGGCCCTGCCATTTGAAATGCTCTCTCAGAGTGAAGGGTCTCCCCAAAGGAAAGCTCTTCAGGAGGGGAGGCTGAGGGAATAGATTCCTCTGCATCCGAATCCTCGTAGGCCGAATAAGCCTCCTCCTGGAAGTCTGAGTGATCAGAGACATCAGAGGCCTCCTCTGAGGAAATGGTATCAGGGGGATCCACCCTGGGCCTTTTGTCTAGAGGGGGTTGGGAGCCCCTGTCCGGATGGGGCTGAGAGCCCCTAATTAAAGAGATAAGGTCCTCTGCTAAGGTTAGAATCTGTGAACTAGAAGAAGGTCCCTGAGGAATAACCCTGGGAGGCATGGCTTTAGTGTGTTTTGCAGCTTTAGCCCTGGTGAAGGCCTTAATAGACATGGATGCAGGAGGCCTGGCTGCACCACGTGCTGGTGTAGCTTTGTCTAAAGGTATGGTGTCGGAAGATTCCAATACACCAGTTTCGGAAGGCAATTCAGTAACCAACTCGGTAGGAGCCTCTAGGACCGAGGCTGTCGGTTGTATTATTTCAGGGTTCGGAAGTTCCAAGGACACGGTATCAGCCGAGACCGAGACACTAGCGGTAGGCCTAGCCGCGGTTTCAGCCGAAACCGCGGACCGCGTATGTCAGTCCTTGTCTTTCCGTTTCTTAATTAAATGTGATGTTGGGGTCTCCGACGGCATTTTGGATGAAAAACCATCCCCAAAAAACTCTTCTGCGAACTCCGACCGACGTCTAAGAGTGCGTCGGTTGAAGGAAGCGCAGGCTGAACAGGCCGAGACGTCGTGGTCTGGGCCTAAGCAGGGGAGACAGTAAGAGTGGAAATCCTTATGAGGTATTTGTTTCCCACAAGTTAAACAATTATTAACTTTTTCTGACATCGGCTGAGGCAAGAAAGAGTCCCCAATGGGGTACTTAGTTTTTGAAGTCTTCGGATAGCGAATTTACAGGAGCTGGCCGACCGGCACTTGCGAACTGCTTCTGCTTCGGGCACCACGTGGCAAGAAAGACTGAGGAAGATGGCGTCGACTGACGCTTTTATACCCCAGGCGCTGTGACGTCGGGGAAGGGGCGACATCAACCGACGCCGGACCCAGACTTTGGAATCCGGCCGACCGAAGGGCTGCCTGAGGTAGGACAACCCATATGCGATGACTGCAGATGCATCCTTGAAGGACATCCAACAACCAGTGACGTCGTGGCCAGGGCCTAGGCATGGAATACAATAGGAGTGGAAATCATTATGAGGTATTTGCTTCCCACAAGAAATACAGTTATTAACTTTTACTGACATCGGTCTGAGGCAAGAAAAAGTTTCCCCAATGGAGTACTTAGCTTTTTTAGAAGACTTCGGTTCTGGATTCGGAATGAAAATCGCAGGATTCGGCCGACCGGCACTTGCAAACTGCTTCTGCTTCGGGCACCGCGCGGCAAGAAAGACTGAAGAAAATGGTGTCGGCTGCATCTTATATACCACTGACGTCAGGGAGGAGGCCGACAGCAACAGACGCCGGACCAAGACTTTGGAACTCTGGCCGACTGCAGGACCGCCTGACGGCAGGATAACCCAAGTGTAATGACTGCAGCAGTGTAACACGATGAACATCTTGCAGGAAATACCTACGGCTTCAGGGCAGGCTCCATGCACTATGAGTTCTTTGCATTTCCCTTTGGCTTATCTACTGCGCCCAGGGTATTCACAAAGAGTCAAGCTCCAACCATTGCATTTTGCAGGCAGAGAAATATTTAAATATACCCATACTTGGACGATTGTCTGATTCAGGCATAAAAGCCAGGACTTGCTATTAAAACATCTGGCATTCATAAAGAAATGTCTAACCTCACTGGGGTACACCATAAACGAAAAGAAATCTCACCTAGTACCCTGCAAACAGATTGTATTCCTGGGAGCAAGCTTGAACACAACTTCCCAGATGGCTTTTCTCATTCCAGCAAAACAAGTTTATTTGACAACCTACTTCAAACTTTGGCCACAAAGCCCCAGCTATCTGCAAGGAAAATACTGCAAGACCTGGGGTTCATGGCATCTTGCATTCTACTAATTCCATATGCAAAACTGTATTTGAGGAAACTACAATGGTATCTAAAAAGCCTATGGAGTCAACAGTCTCAGGACCAGGAATCAATGATTCCTATCATTCCTTGTATAAAGACAGAGTTCTTTTGTTGGGCAGAGGCCTGCTACCACAAGGGGCTCCTTTTCACTCTACACCCTGCCGCCCAAACCTTAACAGACACATCAGACTATGCATGGGGGGCTCACTTGTCAGGGCAGTGCATTCAGGGCAAATGGAACCAGAGACAGATGTACCTTAATATCAACCAAAAAGAAATGTTAGTTGTACAGAATTCCCTGACAGCCTTCAAAGACCGCAACCTTCCAGGACAATTATTGATATAGACAGACAACACCACAGTTATGTGGTACATAAACAAGTAGGGGGGGAAACCACTCATACCCTGTCTGCAGACTAGCCTTGAGCTACCAAGTGCACCTACAAGCTCAATTCCTGCCAGGAAAGCTAAATTCACTGGCAGACTACCTAAGCAGAAATCTCATGGACCCACACGATTGGAAACTGGAACCAAAATATTCAACCTCTTGAGTAACAAATGGGGGACTCCAGAGGTAGACCTGTTTGCCTCCCCTCAGAACTACCAATTGGACACATTATGCACAAGGACTTCCCACAATCAAGCTTGGAAAGTGGATGCCCTGGCCTTTACCTGGGAAAGCCTCTCAGTTTATGCTTTTCCCCCTCTGCCTCTTCTCTCAAACGTTCTGCTAAAGATCAAACAGGACAAGCAAAGGACAATACTGATTGCACCAGACTAGCCACATCAGCACTGGTACCCCCTCTTGCACAGTACGACACTGCTGAATCCATGGCACCTGTCTCAGACCCCTTTCCCTGCTGTCCCGGCAGGTGGGCCAGATTCTGCACCCTCAGCTTCAAACCCTGAACCTTGCACCCTTCAAATTCCTTGAGCTCTCCGATAGCATCCCTCAGTAAGCAGGTGCTAGATGTCATTCTGGAGGCAAGGAGGCCTAGTACTAGAATATCCTATGCTGAAAAGTGGAAAAGATACTGTTCCTGGAGCCAGACTCAGGGGATGGGCATAATGGCGCCCAGCTTACCTCATATTCTTCTGTACTTAACAGAAATGCTCCACAAGGGCCTATCCTTCTTGTCAATTAAAATTCATGGCTCTGCCATTTCAGCACATTATAATACTGAGCCACCCCTCTTCTCACCCCCTGCTAAACCAATTCCTTAGAGAGGCCAAAAACTTTTTCCAACCAAAAAGAAATGTTAGTTGTACAGAATTCCCTGACAGCCTTCAAAGACCGCATCCTTCCAGGACAATTATTGATATAGACAGACAACACCACAGTTATGTGGTACATAAACAAGTAGGGGGGGGGAACCCCTACTCCAGCCTGGGACCTTAACTTTGTATTGGAAAAGCTCATTCTCCCTCCCTTTGAGCAAACTGCAAATGCAGAGATGAAATTCCTTTCTTGGAAAACAGCCTTCCTTCTAGCCATCACTTCAGCAAGAAGAGTGTCTAAATTACAGGCCCTCATGGCAGTGAAATCCTTCATTATCTTCCATACAGACAGGGTTTCCCCTCAGGACCAATCCTCCTTTATGTCCACGGTGGTGTCTAGTGTGGCCCTGAATCAGTCCATTCATTTGCCTACCTTTTTCCCTAATCCACAAAACAAAGGAGAACGAATACTGCACTCCTTGGACATGCACAGACAACTTAGATTTTACTTGGACAGGACTAAGCCTGTCAGAAAATCTGAACAGCTGTTAGTTAGCTTTGCTACAGGGGCAGAGGGGAAAACCATTTCAAAGCAAACCATTTCTAAATGGATAGCCCAATGCATTCATTTCTGATACAAGCACCATGGAAAACCTACCCCACAGGGGATAAGATCACATTCCACCAGGGCTGCATCTACCTCTGCAGCCTTTGTCAGAATACCATCTACCAGGGACATCCTATAAGCTGTTACCTGGAGCTCTGTACATACCTTCACCAAGCATTACCACATGCCTATTTTTTCTAAATCCAAAGCTGGTTTTTGCCTCTGCAGTCTTGCAGGGCTTAATAGCTGGTCCTAATGCTCTCTAACTTCCTCCTCCCTTCCTTAGCTTTGGGAATCAACCCAAATGTGAAGACAGCAACAGTGAAACACGAAGAACATTATACAGTTGTGTACACTTAAATGTAGATGTTCGAGTGTATTCACTGTTGCGGTCCTGGTTACTCTCTCCCTCCAGCCCCCTGACTTCTCTTGGATCAACCTTTCCTTCTTGTTTAGTGTATTTAAAGTTTTCTGGTGTATTTGCTTTTTGTTGGAGGTGTACCATAACATATAATTGCTTCTCATTGTGGGGGCACCTGACATCTGGGGCAAGAAAAACTGATGTAATGGCGTCGACTGCATGCTTTACACCCCTGACAACCCAACGTCATGGAAGAGGAGACAGCATCCGACGGAGGAATCCAAGACTCTGGTATTCAGACCGGCTGAGGGTTACCTGCAGGCAGATAACTCAAATGTGATGACTGCAACAGTGAATACACTCAAACATCTACATTTATGTTAAGTGTACACAACTACTTCCTTCATGTTTCACTGCTGCAGTCATCACATTTGGGTTGATTCCCAAAGCTGAAGAAAAGGGTGGAGGCAGTCAAGAAGGCTGGGGGCTGGCTAGGATGCCTTGCAAGACTGCGGTGGTAAAGCCTGCCCTGGATTTGGAGAAGATAGGCAGGTGGTAATGCTTGGTGAAGGTATGAACAGATGTCCATGTTGCAGTCTCCAGGATGTCCCTGGTGGGGACCCCTCTGAGGAAAGCTGAAGAGGTGGAGGTTGCTCTGGTAGAAGGTGTCCCGACTCCCTTGGGGGGAAGTTTCCCGTGCTGCTTGTAGCAGAAATGGATGCAGTGTGCTATCCATTTGGAAATGGTTTGGATATGGCCTTGCCCTCTGCTCCTGCAGCAAAGCTGACTAACAACTGATCAGTCTTTCTAAATGATTTATTCCTGTCTAAGTACAATCTGAGTTGTCTGTGCAGATCTAGAGTGCAGGATTCTTTCCCCCCTTGTTCTGGGGATTAAGAAAAAAGGTGGGCAAATGGATTGGTTGAGAGCCACACCGGATACCACTTTTGGCATGAAGGATGGATTAGTCCTAAAGGAGACCCTGTCAGCATGGAAAATAATGAAGGGCTCTACAGCCATAAGTGCCTGTAGCTCGGATACTCTTCTAGCTGAAGTGATGGCCAGAAGTAAGGCGGTCTTCCAAGAGAGAAACTAACTCTGCTGAAGCTGCTGGTTCGAAGGGGGGCAGGATGAGCTTTTCTAACACAATGTTTAGGTCCCAAGCTGGGGTAGGTGCTCTTCTGGGTGGCCTCAAGTTGTCAGCCCCTCTTAGGAACTGTTTGATGAGAGGGTTGGAGAAAATAGGTGGCTCTGTGCTGAAAGGAGCACAGATGGCAGAGGCATGAATTTTAACAGAAGAGAAGGATAGGCCCCTGTGTATTATGTCAGCAAGGTGGGTCCAGGATGAGCAGTAGGGAGGGCTGTGCCGCTCTGGCTCCCTTAGCCTGGATCCAGGTGCAAAACCTTTTCCACTTGTCAGCGTAAGACTTTCTAGTGCTAGGGCATCTGGCCTCACTTATAACATCTAGAACTTGTTTGCTTAGATTGGTAGCTTGTGAAGTGGTCAGGGAATAAGCCAGGCTGCCAGACTGAGGGTCTGCAATTGGGGATGCATGATATCTCCATTCCTCTGGGTCAGGAGTGTTGGGATTTGAAGGAGATGCCATGGTGGCAAGTGTGACAGGATGTGCAACAGTGGGTACCAGTGCTGGCATGGCCAGTCTGGGGCAATCAGGACTGTCCTCGGTTTTTCCTCCCTTATTTTGAGCAGCACCCCTGAAATGAGCGGTAGAGGGAGAAATGCACAGACCGAGAGGTTGACCCACTGGAACGATAGAGCATCCGCTTTCCAGGCCTTGCTGTCAGGCTCCCTGGTGCATAATTTGCTGAGCTGATGGCTGGAGTGGGAGGCAAAGAGGTCGACCTTCGGGGTGCCCCACTTCTGGGTTACAAAGGTGAAGGTTCTTTGGTCTGCCACTCATGTGGGTCCAGAAGATTTCTGCTCAAGTTGTCTGCCAGAGAGTTTAGACAGCCCGGCAGGAATTGTGCTAACAGGTGTAGTTGCATGGCTGAGGCCATGTGCCAAAGGGCCATGGTGAGCCTGCACAGAGGGTACGAGCGAGTCCCTCCCTGCTTATTGATATACCACATCACAGTGGTGTTGTCTGTTTTGACAGCGTGCTGAACGGCTAACATCTCTTTTTGGTTGATGTGCAGATGTATTTGATTTGGGCTCCATTGGCCCTGAATGCACCTGCCGTCCAGGTGTGCACCCCTGGCATAGTCTGATGCATCTGTCGTGAGGGTCTGGGCGGTGTGGGGTTGTGAGAAGTGAAGTCCCTTGTTGCGGTAGCATGTTGCTGCCCTCCAAAGAAAATCTTTCCTTAAACAAGGTATCACTGGTATAAGAGTTTCCAGGTATTGGGACTGCTGACACCAAATGCTTTTTAGGTACCATTGTAGTTTCCTCATATGCAGTCTGGCATATTGAATGAGTAGAATGCAAGAAGCCATAAACCCCAGAGCTTGCGGATTTTCCTTGTGGATAACTAGGGTCTGGTGGCTAGTTGAGAGAAGTAGACTGTCAGGTAGGTTTGTTTTTCTGGTGTAAGGAATGACATCTGGGATTCTGTGTCCAGGCTTGCTCCCAGGAATACAAATTTTTTTGTGTGGGTACTTGTTTGGGTTTCTTTTCGTTGATAGTATACCCCAGGGAGGTCAGTAGGTCCTTTACAAAGGTCAGGTGCTTTAGCAGCTTTTCCTGTCTGCCTGAATCAGGCAGTCGTCTAAGTATGGGTAAATTTGAATATTTCTTTGTCTGCAAAAAGCAGTGGCGGGAGACAGACATTTTGTGAAAACTCTGGGAACAGTGGGATAAGTCAAAGGGAAACACAGAGAATTGAAAGTGCAGTGAAACTGCCCTGAAACATAGGTATTTCCTGGATGATTCCCTGATTGGGATGTGTAGGTAGGCCTCTTTTAGGTCTAGGGTGGCTAACCAAGCATCCTTGGAGAACATAAGTAGAAGCTGCTGGAAGGTGAGCATTTTGAATTTTGGTATCAGAAAGGTGCTTAGAATGGACAGATCGAGGATGGGGTGCCATGTGCCCTCTTTTCTGGATAAAAGGAAGAGTCTGGAGTAGAAACCTTGGCCTATCTGTTCTGCAGGAACATCTCTATTGCCCTCATAGAGAGCAGGGAAAGGACTTGTTTTTGGCTTCTGCCCACTGGTTTGGGCGAAGATCTGGGAACCCTTTTGGGGTTGGTAGTGTGTGGAAATAAAATTTGTAACCCTGGAATACTATGTTGAGGACCCAACAGTCGTTGGTAATAGTGGCCCAGGTGCTTGCGTGGAGGAGAGTTTTCCCCCTAGGGGCAAGAGCAGGTGGGCAGAGGGAGGGGGTGGAAGTGAAAAGTTATTGTGAGTTCTTACCATGAAGGGGTGGCTTAGCACTCCCTGGTTTTGAAGAGGAGGAACTCCGTTGCTTAGATCTCTGCATTCTCTGGGGCTGTTGGGGGGGGGGGGGGCTGCTTCCCTGGGATCTGGGCTGAGCTGACTTGGAGGAGGCAGGAAAGGACTAGTGCTAGGAGGGGCAATGCCTACTGAACCTCGCTGGCTGGACTTGCAAGAAGTCTGTCTGCATAGATTTAGTTTTTTCTTCCATCTTTTTTAAGACCTCCTCTGCCTTGGTGCCAAATAAGTTGTGTTTGTGCAAGGGTCCAGTAAAATGGACTTGACATGGTCTGGGCAAGGGCTGTTCCTTAAGCCAAGCATGCCTTCTAAGGACAGAACCAGTGACTGCTTCTCTGCAAGATGCTTCTAGGGCGTCAAAACCACACTAAGGTGTGCTTACGTTACTTGACTTGCAGAATGCATCAACTCTTGTAACTCTATTTTTTGCACAAGCAGGAAGAGAGGATATTTTTTGTTTGAGGAGTTCCATGGTATACTGCTGATATTTCAGCATATGGAACTGACAACTTAGTGCTCTAATAGCAAGAGTAGCAGGGGTGTATACTTTTTTTACCCCATCTGTCTAACGCTCGGGAATCCCTATCTGAGGGGGTGGGATTCTTAGCAGAAGTTGCTTTAATTCCTTTAGGTCCTTGAGCGAGAACCTTGCGGTCAGCAGTAGGATTTTTGAAAAGAAATTTGTGAGAGTCAGGGACTCTATAGTACCGGTCAGGTTTTCTGGGAGCAGGAGGGAGAGTGTCAGAAGTCAAACTGGATTCCATAAAAACATCATTCACAACATCCAGGATAGGAGGAATGGCCAGAGGTCTGTGCTGTGAAAGATCTAAATTCCCGGAGTCTCTTGACTGAGGGTAGTCCTGACATTCCCATTGGAATGCTCCCTTAAGGTATGTAGGGTTTCCCCAAAGGAAAACTCCTCGGGTGGAGAGGCTGAAAAGATGGATTCCTCTCCATCAGAATCCTCATAAGCAGGGAGGGGTTGCATATCTTCATAATCAGATACATCAGAGTCATTGGACTCCTGCTCAGATAAAAATATTGGGGAGAAAACTCTTTCTTTTGGAAGGGGTAGCCTGGGTTCCCCTGATAAGCATGATAAGGTCTTCTGCCATTTTAAGCATTTGAGACTGAGGCAGGGAAGCAGGTGCCTGAGCTTGGGTCATTGTTTTTTTTTTGGGTGTGGTTTGTACCCTGGGCCTTAGAAACTCAGTAGTTTTCAAAAGAACGGGCAGACGTGAAAGAAGTCTGTCTGTGTTGCGAATCAGTAGTGCAAAGTACTTCATCGGAAGCCAGTGCCTGGGCTCAGCGGCTCCGGACCCATCCAAGGTAGAGACATCCACAAGATCCTTAGTCAAGGAGTCTTGCGGCATAGTGGACTCCGAAAGGGTCTCGGAAGCAGCCTGTGAATCCACAGATGTGGGCATCAGGGGCTGTGAAAGCTTCTCACTGAGGACTGGATAACTGACTACTAGCTTAACGGAAGCGTCATTGGCAGTTTTGCACCTGGGCGGACTGTCTCTCTTTATCCTTACGTTTTTTTTCGAAAGATCTGCTGTCGGATGGCTTACTGAAGCCATATTGGAATTCGAGGACTGACAGCAAAAATATCTAGCTACAATAAGGGCCCGATGACGTATAACTCTGGCGTTGAACAAAGCACAAAAGCAACAGAGAGGGACGTCGTGGTCTGGGTTTAAGCAAGTGATGCAGTAAAAATGAAATGTGGTACTTGCTTTACACAGGTGAGACAATTGTTAACTTTTTTTTAACATCAGTTAGAGCAAGAAAAAAGGATCTTCAATGGGGTACTTAGCTTTAGAAGACTTCAACATCAATTTGGAAAATAAAAACTCAGGTAGCGGCTGATTGGCACTTGTGCAAAGTGCTTCTGGCTCCTCAGCAATATAATGGCTGCCTTATTTTATACCACTGATGACCTGACTTCAGTCTTGGAGCGACGGCAACTGACGCAAAAATACTAAGCCTCTGGTATTCGGGCTGACTGAGGGCTACACTGGCAGGGATAACCCAAATGTGATGACTGCAACAGTAAAACACGAACAACATCTTCCTGATCATCCTTGTCTACGTCAGCCTCTGAAAAGACTCCTAGAAGACCTGGACAAAGTCACTGAAGGGGGAGTGGAGTGTCTAACAGGGGTCAGCTGCAGCTCGAGAGAAGGATCAAACTTGATGTCCAACACTGAAGTAGGACCCCTAACTGTCGGATCTGTGGTCCTAGGAGCAGAGGTGGAGGGAGCAGCTTCAGGAGAACTGGAGATACTGGTAGGATCTAACAAGTGCTTCACATAAACCGGAGCAGATGTGGGTCTAGGATCCGAGACGGTCGGATCTGAAGGTCTCGGAACTTTTGCAGGGTGGCTCAGAAGACACCCTCGAGGACTTCTGAGGGCATTTATTGGCATACGAAGACCCTGCCACTCTCTTGGGACAGGGTGAGCACCCCTGGAGAGGAACTAGAAGCAGGCAAGAGACCCTATAGGATTTAACTTACTCCTGCGGTCGGCGACAGCCCCGGGATTAAATCTCTCACAGATACAGCAAGCTGATGGCAGGTGTTCCAGGCCAAGGCAGTACACATAATGAATGTGCATAGGAATGTGGAAACTTATAGCCGCATTCCGAGGACCTTTTAAAACCAGGTTTTCCTGACATGTTAGCAAAGTACAACTCCACACTAGCTGCAACACAAAAATAGTGCAGCAAAAGAACAGGAACAATAGAAAACTTTTAGTTATGTACTTACGATAACTTTGGATGTATGGGATCCATCTCGCCTACATTCATAACTGATGGGTTCAGAGCCGATCCGTCGGCTCCGACTCGGCCACTATACACTAGAACGAAATCTCTCATTGGCTGGGCTACCCCTTATCCCATAATGCACCACGCCTGCTTCCCCAGATCTTGTTTGTTTGCTTTCATACATACATACAGGTACAGAACACATACCAATAACTGTAACCAACCAGAGCCCTTCCAGAGGAGAGCTTAGCAAGATCACTATTTCCTCCAAATCCAAAAGGTAGGGGGAAGGAGGGTGGGTATGAATGTAGTAGATGGATCCCATACATCCAAAGTTATGGTAAGTACATAACTAAAAGATGTAATGGGATCCTATCTCGCCTACATTCATAACTGATGGGACAGCATCCCTAGCACCTAAAACCCTGGGTGGCTCACTGGAACACACTCCTGAGAACTGCGGAACCAAATGAAGCTCTGCCTCGGGAAGCCACATCAAGCTTGCAATGAGAAATGAAGGTGTGTGGAGAAGACCAAGTAGCAGCCGCACAAATATCATCTATTGAGACTTTGGAGTGAAAAGCTACAGAAGTGGCCATAGCCCTGGTAGAATGAGCTTTGAGTGGGAAAGGCAACTCTCTGCCTGACTGGGAATAAATGAAAGAGATGCAATCCTTAATCCATTTGGCAATGGTGGTTTTGGCAACTGGTAGACCTAACTTATTCTCCGCAAAGGACACAAACAGTTGGTCAGATTTTCGTGTCTGAGTGGTCCTATCTAAGTAAAAATGCAGTTGCCTGTGAACATCCAACTGGTGGAAGGCATATTCTGCTCTATTAGAGAAATTTGGAAAGAAAACTGGGAGCTCCAATGATTGCTGAATGCATAAAGGGGACGCTACCTTAGGCAAAAAGGATGGATTCAATCTAAGGGAAACTCTGTCTTTGTGAAAAATCAAATAAGGAGGAGAAGAACAGAGAGCCTAAAGCTCCGAAACACGCTTAGCAGAAGTTATTGCCACTAGAAAGGCAGTTTTCCACGACAGGAATTTTATATCACAAGTGGCTGCCGGCTCAAAGGGATGGGCAGTTAAAGAGGCCACAACCAAATTCAAGTCCCAAGGGGGCACGGGATGAGCCATAGGAGGCCTGAGGAGCCAGGCTCCCTTAAGAAAGGACTTGCAAAGTCTGTTAGCCATTAAAGAAGGCTCTACAGCAACATGAAAATTAGATATAGCCGCCAGTTGAACTTTAAGTGTGGAGACTGAAGAGCCTGAATGAAACAATGAAGCTAAAAATTCCAAGACCTGCGGAACTGGGGCCGTAAGAGGATCAATGCCTTGCTGCTGGGCCCAACAAACAAACCTTTTCCATTTGCTGGAATACAGCTTAACGGTAGACGGCTTGTGGGAAGAAGACAAGATGTACATCACTTCCGAAGAAAGAGAAAGATCTCTAACTAAGGATGGAAGTGGAGTAACCAAGCAGCCAGTCGCAATGACCGGAGGGACGGATGAGTGTGTCCCAACTGATTGGACAACAGATCCGGCACTGGGTCCAGAATCCAGGGGCCCTGTACCGCATACTTCTGAAGGAATGGGAACCAAACCTGACGGGGCCAATGTGGGGCGACCAAAATCATGTGGCACCCGACATGAAGAGCCTTCTGAATCACCCACGGGAGAAGGGGAATCGGGGGGGGGGGGAGGCATAAAGCAGACCCGGGGGCCAATTGTGGGCTAGAGCTTCCCTGGGAGACTGCCCCTGAGAGGGTGTCAGAGTGAAGAACTCTCTGCACTTCACATTGTTGGGGCTGGCGAACAAGTCGCAACAAGGGAGACCCCATTTGGCGAAGATCTGCGCAGCCACTCTGTTGTTGAGGGACCACTCGTGGGGCAACAGGAGAGTCCTGCTGAGCCTGTCTGCAATCACATTGGCTTTTCCCGGAATGTGCGTGGCTACTAAGAAATGTAGAGAGGCTATGGCCCAGCGCCATACTCTCATGGCCTCCCTGCAAAGGGGGTAGGACCTGGTTCCGCCCTGCTTGTTTATGTGCCAAACTACCGACATGTTGTCGGATAGAATCGCAATAGTTCCTTGGGGGAGAGCATGATGAAGTGCCTGTAAAACCAGAAGCACTGCTCTCATTTCCAGGATATTGATGTGAAGGTGCGCCTCGCAATCCTGCCAATTGCCTTGGACAGACCTGTCCAGATAATGACCCCCCCCCACCCTATCTGGGAGGCGTCCGTGGTCACTGTGGCAACAGGGGGCTGAAGGGTGAAAGGACGCCCCTGGTCCAGGTTGGACCGACAGCCACCAACGGAGGTCCCGACGACAACTGTCCGTAATCAGAACTAGGTGGTTCAGAGGAAGTTCTTGGTATGACCATTGAACCGATAATAGCCATTGCAGCACCCGCATGTGCAGCCTGGCTAACGGTACTAGGAGGATAGTTGCAGCCATCGTGCCCAATAACTGAAGAATCTGTCTGGCAGGAACTCGAGATTTGGGTAACAAATTTAGAACTTGTGATTGTAGAACCTGAATTCTCTCTGATGGCAAAAATGCCCTCATCCTTTTTGTGTCCTCTGCGCCTATAAAGGTGATACACTGAGATGGCCGCAGCACAGATTTTTTCCAATTGAAAGTGATTCCTAGCGAGAGATCCAAGGTTACTGTGACCCTCAGCGCTCGAATCAGTAGATGCTTGGAGGTGGCAGTGAGGAGCCAGTCGTCGAGATAGGGAAACACTTGGAATCCTAGACTTCTCAAGTGAGCTGTCACCACTGCCAGACACTTGGTAAACACCCTGGGGGCTGTGGTGAGACCAAAGGGCAGTGCACGAAACTGGAAATGACTGGTTCCTAGGTGGAAGCGTAAATGACTCCTGGACTCTTGACGTATCAAAATGTGACAGTAAGCGTCCTTGAGGTCTATGGAGCACATCCAGACATCCTTCTCCAATAACGGGAGAATGGACCACAAACGCTCACAAAGCTGTTAAAACAGCTGTTTGTTTAAATTCTGACAGAAACCCTAGTCCAAAAAGACCAAAAGGTCAAGAAAAAACACTTAGCTCCAGCCAAGTCGCGACCACGGCCGACTTGAAAAGCGGCAAACGAGATCTGGGGAAGCAGGCATGGTGCATTATGGGATAAGGGGTAGCCCAGCCAATATGTATAGTGGCCGAGTCGGAGCCGACGGATCGGCTCCGAACCGATCAGTTATGAATGTAGGCGAGATAGGATCCCATTACATATACCAGTTACAAATATAAAGACAAAACTTTTTTTTTTTTTTTTTTTACCATGGAGAGACAAAAAAAAAGACAACAGCCAGAAAGGGAAAAGGCCTAAAAAATCAATGGCTAGAGGGGAAAGCGCAGGCAAACAACAAACTGCTGAGCTAAAGGAAAAAGAAGGAATCTAGATGTACACAACAATGGAAAGGAGAAGAGGAAAACAAAAAGGCACTTATCTGCAAAGAAAAACACCCAGACGAAGTAGAAATCCCAAGTGTACAAACTGAACCAGCTGCAGGTACACTAGGGTGCCAAGAGTACAGCAATAAATGTAAAATTAAGGCACCAAATCTACACACTAAAACTAAACACAAAACAAAACAAAGACAATCTGGTCTGATGAAGCAACATTGAGTTGCGAAAGCACTCACCCTCTGTTCTTTTAAATGAAGTAATTGTGGATAGTTTTAGTGTGTAGCTTTGAAGTAGAAATCCCACTGGAAATAATATGAAAAGGCTTGAGACTAAGCAATCATGTTTGACACTTCTAAGCAGCAAATGAGATCTGAGGAAGTTGGTTGGAGTGCGGTGCATTGTGGGAAGTGGGAGAAGCTCAAGACTTGGACCGTAGCCTGAAGAAATGCGGCCAAGTCGGATCCACAACCCCAAGAGAGACATCAGATACCGTGTTTAATCATCTCGCTAAAGATGTCGTAGCAAATGCTTTACCTCTTTTAGTGTCTGAAAAAGATATAAACAATTGTTCTGATGTTCTGAAACTCTTCGTTCTAAGTTAAAACGTAATTGTCTATGCACATCAAGTGAATGGATAGTGTATTCTCCCTTATATTGAAAGTTTGGGAAAAAAATCAGGAAGGTTAATGGAGTGGTTGATATTGGCTTCTGTAGTAACTTTAGGCAAGAAAGCGGGTTGGTGCATAAGGTTACCCTGTCTTTGTGAAACAGTGAATATGGGAACTTGGCGGAAAGGGCCTGTAACTCAGATTCTTCCTACTGAAGTAATGGCCACCAGAAAAAACATCTTCCATTACAGGAACTTTAAATCTACTGTGGCCACTGGTTCAAAGGGACGAACCGGGTTTGCAACAAAATGGTCAAGTCCCAAGGGGAGAGTAGGATCGTTAATGACAAGACGAAGAAGAAAGGTACTTTAAAGGAAAGCTTTACAAAGTTTCGACGAAGCTAATGAAGAAGAGTTCTCTTCCGTATGAAAATTGGAAATTGCAGCAAATTGAACTTTGACAGTGGAAAAACTAGTCCCATCATTAAAAAAGGGAAGCCAAAAAATCCAACAACACTGGGATGGGGGCTGTAAAAGGATCCATTTGTTTCTCTTGGACCCACATGGAAAACCTTTTCCACTTACTCTTATAAACGTTCCTGGTGGAGGGTTTATAGGCAGAAATCAAGATTTTCTGGACAGGGGATGAAAACCTGGGATGTCTGGCCATCATCAGAATTGGAGAAACCATGCTGTTAGTTTCAGGCCTTAAAGGTGTGGGTGAGGGTGCCGCAAGGAGTGACATAAAAGATCTGGAGCTGGATCTAGTGTCACCGGAGGGCAAATTAGATGAGACCAAAGACACGTGAACCAGACTCATCGAGACCAAAAGGATTACCTTCCTCTTCAACTTGAGGATCTTCTCTAAAAACATGGGAATTAAGGGCAATGGGGGAAATGTATAGACTAGACCAGGAGGCCAAGCATAGACTAGAGCACCCCTTGGCAACTGTCCCTGAGGGATTAAGGCAAAGTACCTGCTTCATTTGTTGTTGAGAGTGGATACAAAAAGGTCACAGCAGGGTTGACCCCATCTTTGGGTGATCATATTTGCAGTGGATTGGTTTAGAGACCCCCACCTTGAGGCATCAATAGGACTTAACTGAGCTTGTTCCCTATGATGCTGGACTCTCCCGGAATGTGCATTGCCAGAAGAAAGTGGCTGGAGAAGATGGTCCATTGCCAAACTCTCGCAGCTTCTCGACACAGGGGGGTAAGACCTGGTTGCTCCCTGTTTGTTGATGTACCAGACCACTGACTGTCTGTACAGCAATAATCCCTAGAGGAAGAAAGCTGTGTAGCTCTTGCAACGTCAAAAGTGGTGCTCTCATGTCTAGGACAACTGATATGAAAGTTGGTCTCCTGGGGCATCCAACATGTTAAATTGTCCGACCCAGAAAATACCCCCCCCCACCTCATATTGGAGGCGTCCATGGTCAACATGACAGTTAGAGAAGGAAGAATGAAGGGTCGTTCTCGAGTAACATCTGCAGAGTGAAGCTACCATAGCAGAGATTCTTTGCATACTTCGGAAGTCTGATGGAAAAGCTTAGAAGATTTCTGTGCAAGGACCACCGAACTGCTATAACATCCACTGTAAGATTCTCAAATAAGGACACCCTGCGGTGGGTGCCACAGAACAGAGGGCTCTGAGAATCAAACTTGCTGGAGGGTTTGTTATGGCTAGAATTTGTTTGATGTGAAGGTGTAAGGGCTTGATACTCAAGCCACTGTGAGATAAGCCCAAGAAACTGTGTCTGGACATGCCCCTATGAAATGTATCACTTGGAGAACCACTTAGAGAACTGTTGGAACCAGTTCAAGTTGAAAATTATGCCAAGTTGTGGGAACAGCTGCAAAAGTTAATCCCTAGCCTGAATCAAACGATGGCTGGTTGAAGTGGTCAAGAGACAGTTGTCCAGATAGGGGAATGCTTGGAATCCATGCAGCCCAAGATATGCTGCAACCACTACCAAGCATTTGGTGAACACGCTGGAGGCTGTGGTGAGACCAAAAGGGAGAGATCTGAACTGAAAATGACTAACAAATGGAAATGAAGAAACCTTCTGAAGCGCCTGTATCTTGATGTGGTATTATGCGTCTTTCAGATCTACTGAGCACATCCAGTCGTTCATCCTCAGTAAAAGTAGGATGGACTGAACTGTGACCATCCTGCACTTTGTGTTCTTTACTGTTTTGTTCAGATATGTCAGGTCCAGAACTGGCCTCAAGTCCCCTGTCTTTCTGGGTACCAAAAAGAACCTCGGGTAAACACCCGATCTGACTTGATTGTGGGGAACCTCATGGGTGACTCTTTCGGAGCAATTTTGCTATATCTATGGCTACATCCTCCATCTGACTGGGTGGGATATCGGGGAGGGAAGAATTTTGTCTTGGTTTCTCTGAAAAGGGAATCTAGTATCTTCTAGAAACATCCTTAGCAGCCACCAGTGGTTTCTGATGGCCTCCCACGGTTCGGGGTGCAAGGAGAAATGCCCCTCAACTGCCTCCAGACGAAGACAGTCAGGCAACCATTCAGGGGCTGTGGAAGGGTCTGAGGAGGACTTTCAAGACCCTTGGTTTTGCAGACCCCCTCACCAGAGTGGGCGGCATCTACCATTGTGGTCATTTCCCCCTCTGCCTCTGGGGGAAATTCCCTGAGAATCCTAAAAAGGATCCAGCGATTTCTCACACCACATCTTTTTACTACCACAATGGTTCCTGGAGAAGGATCTCTGTAGGGTAGAAAAACTGATCCTAATGGCAGACAGGGTCTTCCCATCTTTCTCACAGTCAGTCTCTCTCTCGAACAGTGGGCCCAAACAAGGCTGATCTGTCAAAAGGCGCATTGATGAAGGATGCCTTAAAAGGTTCTGCAAAGTCACATAGGCACATCCAGGCATGACGTCTTATGGCAATGCCGGAACTGGCTGCCCTTGAGGTAAGTCTCTACTGCATGGGATATTAGCCTCATGGATACATTAGACAGGGATTGGAGGGTGGCCATTCTGGAGGAAAACACTTTCTGATCTTCTGCAGACATGGACCCCACGGTAGAGCTATAGGGACTAGGACCCTCTGTAGTCTTGTAAAATGGGAAAGATAGTTTACAGCTCTCTCAAGAAGACAGTGGCCGAAGCATAAGCTTTCTTACCAAATCTATCCAAAGCCCTGGACTCCCTGTTAGGGGAATGGACAGAGGAGCTCTCGTGGGCCAGCTCCTTTTTGGTTGCTGCTGCAACAACCATGGCATCAACCGGAATATCCTTCATCCAAAAAAGTGTGTCCTGGGGGGCACTCAAGATTTTGTGAGAGCTTGGGGATGGGCTGTACTGTGTCCAGCTCTTTCTATGCCCTAGAAGACACCAACTCCAAGACAGGATCTGCAGGGGGAAGACACCCAGGGATGTAGATGGGTTGACCCGAAAGCCTCCAAACAGCACTGTTTCCTCAGGGGAGGGGTTTTGGGAAGACCATCCACTTTTCTGGTGGAGGATCTCTAAGATATCCCCAGAGGAGCCATCGTTCGGTGGAGATCTTCGGAACCCCTCCCCTTCCTTAAAATCAGGGTCTGTGGTGACAGTGGGATGCTCCAGAGAGGTAACGGAAGATCTCTGGGAGTCCATAAATTGGACAGTCTGGGGGCTCCCTGGGACCCACTGCCCATGAAGAAGAGGTGCCTCAGAGACAAGATCCAATGGGGACAAGGACAGATACCGCAGGGGTGAGAACAGAGGATCTCCCAGAGTTGGAGAGGACCCTTTCCACCATTTCAAATACAGAAGGGCTCAGAACGCCAGAGGGCCGTCCTTTCCAGGGCAGAGCCCACCACAGCGGATACCTCCTCAGAGGTTCCAAGCCTCCTGCTTCAAAAGGGGATTCTGGGTTGAGCTGTCAAACGCCGATGCTCCAAGGGGAAGTGACAACTCCAAAAACTTCAGAGTCAAAGTCAACCCCCGGGAACACACGTCAGGGCTATGGTCCCAAGATGCACATTTCAACAGACACTGTTGGTGCCGACCACATTGGGGAGATAGAGGCGAAAATGTGATCACTACCTGCTCCAACACCTCAGCTTCTGGGACAATGGAAAAGACAACTCTGAAACAGAGGGTCAGATCGGAGAAGCCATGGGACGGAATGGGGAAAGCCTCATGGATCCAGAGGGGGACAGAGCAGGCAAAATCCCTATCTGAATCTGTGCTTCGAGAAATGACCTCATCAATCTACCAGTGTCCTTATCCAATAAGCTCTGAGAAGATCTGATGGAGAAGGATGTGGAAGCAATTCTGGAGCTCCTTTTTGGAGAGATCTTGGAGCCAAAATGCTTAGTTCTGAAATAGGAACCAAAGTCCGGGGCGTAGAGACAACAGCTGGAACCGAAGGAGAAGGCTCCGAAGCCTTCAGTTCTGATGGTTTTGGTGCCTTTTTTTGCAGACTCTGGCTGAGAAGGAGATGACTGGTTGGGGGAACATTTTCTTATTCCTGGGTCTCCTTATGTTTCTTGAGGGGGTCTAAAGTAGGAACAGAAGGAGAAGGAGGCAGTAACCCCTTAATAACCGGTTTCAGTGATCCACCAAAGCTTGTGGGTGGAAACCCGTGCAAACATCACAATCACTGCTCAAATGAGTAGGCCCTATGCAACAGATGCACTCACTGTGGGCATCAGACAAGGGAAACTTGTGCCCCGAGGAAGTGCACTTCTTAAACCCCAAGGGCTTGTCAGCCTGTTTAACTTAGGCTCGGACATGACAAAAAAACTTTTTTCTTTTGGTAGAAGAGACAAGAGAAGGAAAGGAACCCGAATTACAAATACAACTACAAATACAGTTACAAATACAATTGCCCATGTGCAGGAAACTGGGCCAAGCAGCAAACTGCTTAAACTGGAATTTTGTCACGTAGATGAGGCCAGTGTACTAGGAAATCAGGCAAAATAAAACAAAATGTAAGTAAACTGGCACAATGGCACTCAATACTTAAACAGGAAATATATTAAAGCTTGCTAGCCCTAGACGTTCGCCTGTACAGGCTTCTTCAGACAAATAGCTGATTTAAAACAGATTTAAAAGTTTTTAGAACTTTTAATATATTTTTTTTACTTGTATTATAATGCAGATTTTTTTGTATTTTTTAGTATTCCTAGAATGTGTAAGGTGTTGTGTTAGCCTTTTTTGTGTGCTGCTACTTTAAATATGTAGTCACATGACCATTTTTGTATTTAAATCATGTGTTTTAAATCAGCTATTTGCCTGAAGAAGCCTGTAGTGGTGAAAGTCTAGTTCTAGCAAGCTTTAACACATTTTCTGCTGTTTTAAGTATTGAGTGTTGTGGTGCGGGTTTACTTTGCATTTTGTTTTACTTGTTTAAACTGGGCCAACAACAGCAGTTTGTCCGAAACCAGAAAGACCATTTCATATCTCAGAATGAGAATCCCCAACAGATGCCAAACTCTTGGCAAAACCATAGTTTTTGTTTGTTCTTGGAGACTGAGGGGTGGGGCTGAGACCAATCTCCCTTATGCCGACAGTCGTGCAAATCCTCAGGGTTGCTGTTTGGGATCACTTGCCCTTCCATCATGCAGAATACTTAGGCCAGAAACAAATTTTTGCCTCTCCTCCTCCTCCAAGATGTCCACTCCATCAAAAGGGGAAGGTGAAATGAAGTATTCAAGAGGTTACACCAAACAAGCGAGGGTCTGGATACTACACTATATTTTTTGGTACCCAAGAAAACAAAGAACCTCAGGCAGTTCCTAGACGTAAGGGGGCTACATGACACTGCCCCTGAAACAACTTTCCAGATTTCAAAGCAAATGATTCTTTCTTGCCTCACCATAAGGGATTAGATATAGGTTCATAGGTTCATACTAGGCTATCTGCCCTAGGGCATTTATAAGCCTAGCCAGAGTGTGTTTGGCTTTCGCCACCCATTTTAAATTAATTTTGCTATGCCCTTTTTCGAGGTTAGTATACTGTGCCTCTGTCTAACAGTGACACAAAAGTGATATCCGGGGTAAACCTACGATCTCCCATCCACTCATCAAGATTCCTCTTGAAGAGAGTCTATGAGGGACTCTGCCTAACCTGGACTGGGATTTTATTCCAGAGTGAAGGGAGCCTCTGGGTTATGAATCTGTCCCTCCAGCATGTCCAATTTATTTCAGTGCTGAGGTTCAAATCTCTCGAGCGCGTAGCTCGATGGGATTTGGATTTTCTGAGGTGCAGCATGTCCATTAATTCCGGGTTGGACATGGCTTTATACGTCAGGCACAGATCGCCTCTGAGCAGGCGGTATGCCACTGAGTAGAGCTGGAGTTTCTTTAACCAGGCAGCATATGGCATCTGTTTGAGCCCTTTGATCCTCTTGGTGAGGTACTTTTGGGGTCTTTCCAGTTGCTGCAGGTGTCTGGTAAGGTACATCCCAAAAGGGGCATTGTACTCAATTATGGGCTGATGAGGGATGAGTAAAGAGGCACGATGACCTCCCCTGATCTAGATGTGAATCCCTTCATGATTAGGTGGGCTACAAAATGTTTTTCTAACCACTTTGGCCACATAGTTGTCAAATGAGAGATTGCTATCAACTTGGGTCCCCAGGTCCCTAATTACTTCTTCTGTACTTAATGGATTACCACCTATGTGGTAATTTGTGGGCACTTTGTTTTTGCCAAAGGGGATGACTATACACTTTCTGGCGTTTAGCTTGAGGCCATGGCTCTGGCACCAGTTGTCTGTTTCTATGAGGCCCTTTTGGAGGATGCTTGTGTCGGCTGGAGAGTCGACTATGGCGCCCAGTTTGCAGTCCTCTGCGAACTTGGTCAGCCACAGTCCTTCCGTGTTGGCCTGTACCTCCGAGAAATATATACAGAACAAGAGGGGTCCCAGGACTGAGCCTTGTGGGATGCCACTTGTAACTGGTTTGGAGTCTGACATGGCTCCAGCAATTCTAACCATGTGGGTTCTGTCCTTGAGCCAGTTTGCAACCCATCTAGTGACATAGGGGTTTATATTTAAGCTGGTGAGCTTATCTATAATGCCCGAGTGGGGTATTGTATCGAAGGCTTTTGTGAGGTCCAGGTAGGCTGTGTGGACCACTTTCCCCTCGTCATTGGCCTTAGTGACTGTTTCAAATAAATCAACCAGGTTTAAGAGGCAGGATCTGCCCTTAAAGCCGAACTGGGTAGGATCCAGTGTCCGTAGGTCCCCAGTATCTTTATTTATGAGGTCCATGATGATCCTTTCCATAGCTTTGCAGACCAAGCTAGTCAGGCTTATGGGGCGATAGTTTCCAGGATCCATTAAGGCACCACCTTTGTGGAGAGGGACCACTGTTGCTGTTCACCACTCTTTGGGTACATATCCTGTAGTAAGGCCGAGATTGAATAAGAAGTTATGTACCTACCATAACGTTCCATGTTAGTTGTCTTCTCTCGCCTTCTTTCTTGCTGGATGGGTTCGGAGCCGATCCTCGGCTCCGACTCGGCCACTTACTAAAGCTCGAGAGCTAATTTTACCGGCTCGAGGCAACCCTATATCCCATGATGCTAGGCAATAACTCCCCAGATCTCGTTTGGAAGCTGAAAAACCTAGCACAGGCCAATAAAACAAAAATACTCCAACTGGAAGGAGGAGGAAGAGGGATAAAAACCTCCAAAATAATTACTTACACTATACACACATATATATATATATATATATCCTAGGACACCTAGATGGTGAAACAAGGGAATATAAGGACCCTTCAAAGAAGGGAAGATCTTCTCGGTCTGTCCAGGCTAGGGGATGGTGAGTGGGACGCAAGAAAGAAGGCGAGAGAAGACAACTAACATGGAACGTTATGGTAGGTACATAACTTCTTAATGTTAAGTTGTCAATCTCGCCTTTATTCTTGCTGGATGGGACCGCGTCCCTAGCACCTTCACCCTGGGTGGCTCATTGGACAGACTCTTGAGAACGGTGGAACCAAATTTTGCTCTGTCCTTGGAGGCCATGTCCAATTTGTAATGCGAAACAAAGGTAGGAGGAGAGGCCCATGTGGCTGCCACACAGATAGTGTCTATCGGTAGTCTTGCTTGAAAGGCTGTAGATGTAGCTAGCGCTCTAGCTGAATGGGCTTTTGGCTTAGAAGTTAATTCTCTGCCTCTGAGTTGATAAATAGATGTAATCACAGAAGACAGCCACCTAGATAGGGTTACCTTAGATACAGGAAGGCCTTTCTTATTTTCTGCATATGATAAAAACAGTTGATTAGACTTCCTTATTTGTTTGGTTCTATCCAAATAGTATCGGAGCTGGCGGTGAACATCTAGATAATGTAGCTTTTGCTCCGCTCTATTAGTATAGTTTGGGAAAAAAAACTGGGAGATCAACTGATTGATTTAAATTTGTCTGTGAAGCCACTTTGGGTAAGAAGGACGGATTAGTCCTTAGAGAAACTCTGTCTTTATGGAAGATTAAGTAGGGAGGACGAATGCAGAGGGCGTGAAGCTCAGATACTCTCCTAGCAGAAGTAATGGCGACTAGGAAGAGAGTCTTCCAGGAAAGAAATTTCAATGAACAGGAGACCGCCGGTTCAAAGGGGGGAAGAAACAAGGATGTTAAGACTAAATTAAGATCCCACTGAGGTGGAGGGTCTTTGATCGGAGGCTTAAGTAAAAATACACCTTTAAGGAAAGCTTTGCAAAGCTTATGGGACATGATGTTGTGGTCCGATAAGCCTATATGAAAATTCGATATGGCTGCCAACTGAACTTTTACTGTAGAGGCAGAAGACCCTGAATGAAAAATTTCGGCTAGGAAGTCTAAGACTGAATGAATTGGGGCAGTAAAGGGATCTATATTCCTTGTCTTTGCCCAGAAGGAGAAACGTTTCCATTTACTAGTGTAAATCCTTCTGGTGGAAGATTTAAGGGAAGCTACTATGATATCCCGGACGGGATTAGAAATCATAGGAAGCCTGGCTAAAGACGGAAGTGGAGCAACCAAGCAGTGAGGTTGAGAGAATGTAGGGATTGGTGCAGCTGCCCTGACTGATGGGTCAACAGATCTGGAGCTGGGTCCAGATGCCAAGGCTGTACCAAGAGATGACTATGTAGGAACGGAAACCATATTTGTCGAGGCCAAAAAGTGGCAATGAGAATCAACTTGGCTCTCAAGGCGGTTGCTTTCTGAACTACTTGTGGGATTAGAGGAAAGGCATAGAGAAGTCCCAGAGGCCAATCTTGGACTAGAGCGTCTCTGAGAGGATGGCCTGGAAGGGGGAAGAGGGTGAAGAAATTGGGGCATTTGCTGTTTTGGGGTGTAGCAAAAAGATTGCAGCAAGGAAGGCCCCACTTCTGAAAAATCTCTTCCGCCACAGATTGCTTGAGAGACCACTCGTGCGGCATGAGTATGGCTCTGCTAAACCTGTCCGCTATGAAGTTTGACTTCCCGAGGATATGCGTTGCTATCAGAAACCGCTGAGAGGAGATCGCCCATTGCCAAAGTCAGAGTGCCTCTCGACACAGGGGATAGGACTCTGTTCCGCCTTGCTTGTTGATGTACCACACTACGGACATACTGTCCGTTTGAATTGCAATAGTTCCTAGGGGAAGAGAGTCGTGGAGGGCTTGCAACGTTAAAAGCTCTGCTCTCATTTCTAGGACATTTATGTGCAGGTGGCTCTCGAAAGGTTGCCAAGTGCCATGGACCATCCTGCCCTGAAATTGCCCCCCCCCACCTGATCAGGGAGGCATCCGATGTCACAGTGGCGACCGGGGGAGGAGGAACAAAAGGTCTGCCCTGATGGACTTGAGGGGATAATATCCACCAGGACAGATGACTTTTGCAAGTTCAAGTTATCATGATCTTGTGGTGCATGGGGAGTTGCTGAAAGGACCATTGGGTAAACAGCATCCACTGAAGAAGATGCATGTGAAAACGCGCAAGGGGAAGAGGTGTTATGGCGGCTGCCATAAGACCCAATACTTTCAGGACATACCTGGCCTGAATTTTGTCGCACTGAAAAAGAACCTGAACATGATTTTGAATATCTAAGACTCTCTGGTCTGTTAACTTTGCTGAAAGTTGTACGGTGTTCAAGTTGGCGCCTATGAAGGTAATAGACTGACAAGGCGACAAGGCAGACTTTTCGAAATTTAGAGAGATTCCTAGCCCTCTGCAAATGTGAATGGTGTAAGTTCTGGCTTGGAGCAGTTGATGCCTGGTGGTGGCAGTGAGGAGCCAGTCATCTAGATATGGAAACACCTGGAATCCTTGCCGTCTCAGGTGAGCCGTAACCGCTGCCATACATTTGGTGAACACTCTGGGGACTGTAGTGAAACCAAAGGGCAGGGCTCTGAATTGGTAGTGAATGGCCCCTAGCCGAAAGCGGAGAAACCTTCTGGAGTGCCTGTGAATTTTGATGTGATAGTACGCATCCTGAAGGTCCACTGAGCACATCCAATTGTCCTTGCCCAGAAAGGGCAGAATGGACTGAAGCGTGACCATCCGGAATCTTGTTCTCTTTACAAACTTGTTTAGTTTGCTGAGATCTAGTATTGGTCTCCAGTCCCCTGGCTTTTTCGGTACCAAAAAGAACCTTGAGTAGATTCCGGATCCTATTTGGTCTGCTGGGACTGGCTGGATGGCTCTTTTCGCTAGCAGCTTCGATATTTCTGATACTGCTAGTTCCCTTAGACCGGGTGGAACGTCTGGAAGGGTTCCCGTTTGCTGAACTGGGGTTTGGATAAAGAGAATTTTGTAACCCTCGGATATAATCGACTGTACCCATTTGTCTTGAGTAAGGGAAAGCCAGGCTATTGGGTACAGCGACAATCTTCCCCCGACTGCCTCCGAAGGTGGACAATCGGGCAACATCTCAGGGATGCTGGAAGGGTTTGTCAGAGAGAGTCTCCCTGCTACCCTGGTTCTGCGGACCCCCTCTGCCCCTAGGGCGGCGTCTGTTGTTGTTACCCCCTCTGCCTCTGGGGGTAAATTGACCTCTTGCGTCAGGCGTGACTCCTTGAGATTTGCGGAACCACATTTTTCCACCCTTCTGACCCTTAGGGTATGGTCTTGAAGGGGTGGAGAAACGGACTCCTACGGCAGAAAGAGTCTTGCCATCTTGTTCTCATCTGGTCAAAATGTCTTTCACTTGAGGTCCGAACAAAGCCGAACCATCCAATGGGGAATTTGTGAAGGATGCCTTGAAAGGATCCGCAAAATTGCACAGCTGCATCCAGGCATGACGCCTTAAGGCCACTCCTGTGCCTGCGGCCCTACTCGCTCCATCGGCTGCATATGAAATTAGACGCATGGAGGAGTTAACAGAGTTCAGGGTTCCGAGCTGTGAGTTTATTTTATCCTGGGACCCAGCAGCTGATGGATCCTGTAAGACTTCTCCCAACTCTTTGAGAATATCTCTCTGAAGGCGAGTAAGTGACAAGTAATTCAGCGACCGCATGGCAAAGGTCGCTGAAGAAAACATCTGCTTACCGTACCTATCCATGGTCCTAAAATCCTTATTAGGAGGATGGATAGGTACTGAAGGATCAGCTAGTTCCTTCTTGGTGGCTGCAGCCACCACCATGGCATCCGCCTGTACACCTTTAGTTAGGAATTGCTTGTCAACTGGTGCTGTGATGAATTTTGATGGCCTCCGAGGGGTGAGTTCTACTGAATCCGGGGCCGACCACGCCTTCTGAGCCACCACTTCCATAAGGGGGTCGAAAGGCGGAGACACCCAGGAGGTGATGGGTCGAGAACCAAACACCTCCAGGTACACCGACTCGTCCTCGGAAGGATTAAGGGAAGACCAGTTCCCCCTCTGCTTTAGGATTTCTAGGATGTCTGAGAAAGAGACATCCTCAGAGGGGGACTTTGGGGATCCCTCAGACTCATCCAAGTCGGTGTCAGATGTAATGGACTCAGGGGAGTCCACATGCTTCCTCTTACATGTCCTCTTACGCGGAGGCTCCGCTGACAGGTCAGGAGAAGCCTCGGAAGAGGAAGAAATTCCCAGTGGGGAAACCTGAGGTGTAGGATCTCTGGGTCCGGGAGCAAGAGAGTGGGAAGAGACATCAGCAGGCACTGTAGTGGGAGGAGCTGATGGAGCTGACCGTTGACTATGCCCTGGGGCTAGTACGCTCCTCATCACCTCGAAGGCTCCCCTATCAGGAAGGCCAGAGGGGCCCCGCTTCGAAGAGGTAGGAACCCCAGGCTGCACCGACAGGGAAGGCTCCGAAGCCGATGTTGGGGCCGAGCTCACCAGCGCCGACGCTCCGAGAGGGAGAACGGGGTCGGACAATGGTCCGATGCCACTCGCCCCCTCGGAGCAGACGAGAGGGATCAGGCGCCCGGATCCGTCCAATGAAGGTATCAAGGAGGAGATCGGAGCGGAAGACGAAGGAGCCGAAGGGGGAGGTATCGGCTCCAACGCCACAACAGTCACGGCTCCGAGGAGCTCCGGCTCCGAACTCTGAGGGAGAGTCAAAGGAGGAAATTTAGGTGGAGTCGTAATAGCTACCGTCTGATGAGATGGGCTAGAGATCATCTGGGCCAATGTCTGAGACTTTAACAGCCTGCTTACCACTCTCTCAAGGTCGTGATCTGAAAGTCAGGACGACACAGAAGATTGGCTCCGATGGCTCCGCTCCGAGAGCAAGGGAGACCTCGGAGCCGAATGTATGGACTCCAATGAAGAGGATCTTGACCTCTTCTTAGATGGAGCCAACGGAGCCGAGGACACGTCGGCTCCAGCCGGAGCCGACAGTGAAAGCATGGGCTCAGAGGTATCGGCACCGTGTGGTGCCAAGACCGGAATCTGTGACTCAAAAGGATAGGCTCCAGCTGGAGCCAATCTAGGCACAGACAAGGAGCCAGCAGCCGAAGGCTTAGTAGTTGGAGCAGACGGTTTTGCTGGTTTCGAGGGCCTCCCCGACGCAGACTTAGTCGGGGAGCCCTCGGGCTTTAACAACCCCCTCAATATAAGTTTGTTCCTGCGCTCCTGCAGGACTCTTGGACTGAATGCATGGCATACTGAACAAGAGTCCTGCAGGTGCAGGGGTCCCAGGCAGTAAACACAAGAAGTGTGACTGTCTGTCAGAGACATTTTCTGACAGCACGAGCCACACTTCTTAAAGCCCGAGACCTTAACCTCTTTAGGTTCCTTCGACATAACAGAGTCGAGGGTTCCCAAAAGTAACAAAAACAACAAACACAACACACACTCTTAAATTATAAATTAACAATAAATTGTTAATAGGGATACTGACACACCCAAACACTCACAGGATCCCTAAGAAAAATTAGGAAAGGGGCAGGCTTAAGGCCTAACCTAAGTGGAAGGGGGGGGTATAAGGAATAAAGAGGGAAGGTATATAAAGTAATAAAGTTAAGGGTAGTTACTTACTAAGAAAGAAATAACTATAAATTAACTCAAAAAGGGTGACTGAACTATCAATCTGAAAGACTTACCAGCAGCCGGTAAAAAAACACACCTCGCAAGAGAAAAAAGTGGCAAACGAGATCTGGGGAGTTATTGCCTAGCATCATGGGATATAGGGTTGCCTCGAGCCGGTAAAATTAGCTCTCGAGCTTTAGTAAGTGGCCGAGTCGGAGCAGAGGATCGTCTCCGAACCCATCCAGCAAGAATGAAGGCGAGATTGACAACTTAACATCAGTAGTTTTATGTTTGGGTTTAGCTCTTCTTGGAGTTCACGTAGGACGCAGCCTGGGACACCGTCTGGTCCCATTGATGCTGTGTTGTTTGCTTTGGAGAGGGCGGCTCTTACCGGAGCATCTGAGATGTCAGGGGGGCAGCACTTTGCTGGGATAGATATTTGCCCTTTTGGTGGGGGGGGGGGGAGAAGTTTGCAATGAACCTGTCAGCTAGGATGTTGGCAATGTCTGTGGGTTCAGTGTATTTTTTGTCATTTTGGACTAATTCTGAACATATCTGGGAATCCCCACCCAGGTTCCTAACATAATTAAAGAAAGCCTTGTGATTATCCTTAGTGTCCTGTGCAATTTTTCTCTTGAAGCTGGCCTTAGACGATTTTATGACTGCCCGTAGTTTTTTGCTAATACTGATCAGAGATGCCTTCCCTTTTTGGGATTTTGCTCTATCATGTAGCAGCTTCCTCCTTCTATTGTATAGTTTGTTTATGGCTGGGATCCACCAGACAGGACGTCTGCCTTTGGAGGATTGGGTCTTGGTTTTACTTGGGATTGCATTATCCATGCATTCCTGAAGGTGTTCATAGAATGTGTTTATAAAGGATTCTGCGGTCTGGGCCGTATTTTCCACAGGCCCGGGGGCTTTGAAGGATTCCACCTCAGTTTTGAGGAGTGTGAAATTTGCCTTAGAGAAATTTTTTACTGTGGTTTTCTGGGCAGGGGGTGGGGACGGGATGTGAATATCCAGTGAGATTAGTTTATGGTCTGATCTTACCAGTGAGGGATACACTTGTGGTCTGGAGCATAGAGTCGCCATGTTGGTGATGATCAGGTCCAGTATGTTTTCCCCTCTTGTGGGAGTGGTAGCAAGTTGTTCCATAGCATTTGAGTTTATAAATTCTAGGAACCTTTGGGCTAGGGTGTTGGAGCTAGAGTAATGCTCCCAAGTCTATGTTTAGGTACTTGAAGTCACCCAATACAATGGTGTTTGGAGAGACCTTCATATTTTCCAGTGTTCTCAGGAAGGCCGAGTGGGGTTCCTGGGTTTGGGAGGGTGGCCTGTAGCAGGCTATAAACTGGAAGGCAGTTTTACCCACTGTTAGTTGCACATGGATAGTCTCTGATGCTTCGTGCTATGCCACCAACCTGGAGGTGTGGGTATCTTTGACGAATATTGATCCTCCCCCTCCTTTTGTGGTTCGGTTCAAGTTTTGGGGCTGAAAAGCATGGTATGAGGTATAACCTGGTAGTGCTGGGGTGCTCTCGGGAACCTTGAACCAGGTTTCTGTTACTGCATAGATATCGATGTTCTCCATGCTAAGGAGAGTTTCGAATGCATGCATCTTGAGGTTTAGACTTCTGGCGTTGGGTAGCATTACTCAGTTTCTTAACCCTTGTGATACCTATGGAGGTGGGTTTGTCTTTTGAGCCTTGCCTAAAAAAGGCACTATGGGGGTAGCAAGAGCCTTTGCCAATATCTGAAAGCCCAGGGGTGACAGGTGCAAGCCGTCCCTAGCGAAGCATCGTGGCTTGTCGAGCATGTCATCCCAGGCTGACAGGCATTGGATCCCCTTTGAATGACACCAATACTTAAGCCAATTGTTGAAATTGATCATCTTGTCTTCATATTGTGGCATCATTCTTGGTGAGGGTAAGATGCTACTCAAGGTCAGGGACATACCGGCCTGGGCTACATGCTCAGAGAGCTCCTCTATGTCTCTTTTCATGTAGTCCAGGGAGGTATGTCTCAGGTCATTCACACCAGCATGGACAATGACTGAGTCATATTTGTACCTGCCTTGGAGTGACCTGAGTGCTTGTGTTATGTGGCGGATCCCGGCACCCGACAGGCAGCTCACAGTGACCTTCTCCTTGTTCAGCCTGGTGAGTGGGACGTCAGTGTGCCTGACGATAAGAGTCACCTATTACAAGTGTATCAGGTGTGTTGTTTAGCCTTAAGGGCTGTGACTGTTCGGCACACTGGCTTTGTGAGCTATGTGTTGCACGCGTTTTTGTTTTGGGGTAGCGGTTGCTTGGGTGTCGGCTTTGGAGGTCTCTGCTGCTTAGGCAGATTTTTATTTAGAGCATCCAAGTATGTTTTTGTGTGTTTATGTGTTTGGTTTGCTGTCGTGGTAGGTCTATGTGAAATTGGAATTGTAGTGAGTGTGGTTTCCTTCTCCTCCTGACTGGTTACGCCAGTACTGAGTTGAGACAGCTTAGCCTCCAGTTTGGCTATATGGTTGCATCTCTCACATGTGTTGGAATTTGTTGGGAGGAGGAGAGGGTTGCCTGTGTACATGAGGCAGTTGTAACATTGCCCCAAGATTCCCAGATTCACTAGCTGGACTGGAGAGGAGATTGACAACTGACCTTTGGACATGCTAGAATAGTATTGGGAATTCCTATATAATTGAAAAAAAGGGCCAATGGGGAACAAGGTACTCAAGGGGAGTTTGTGAGGGTGTAGTGCTTTTCATTTTTTAGTGCTGACTCATATAACTGCTTTAGTGAGCAAGTGCCAGGTAACTTAAATGCAATGTGTTACAGGTAACTTAAATGCAAAAATGACAAACAGTAACTTTCTTTCAAGTGAAAGAAGGAAATAAGTACAGTAAAGTAATGCAGATATCACTAGGGATCCACAGAAGCGCTGAAAAGCCGCGTTTTAGGTGGAATTAGCGTTTCAGGGAAACAACAATATGCTCATCTGACCTCCATCACGCTTGCTTATATGTCAAAATAGTCAGATCTGATGATGCCATCTTCATTAGTTCTTTAACCCGTGGGTCTCTGTTCCGACCCTCGGACAAACTCAGCTATTTCACAAGCTTTATATATGTCAAAATAGTCAGAGCTGATGATGTCATCTTCATTAGTTCTTTAACCCGTGGGTCTCTGTTCCAACCCTCGGACCAACTCAGCTATTTCACAAGCTTTGAGATTCGAAGCTTAAGCTCCTCCTCCCTACCCATAATGCCTTTTCCCCCCCAAAGTAACTCTGATCTTATTTGCTGCTCGAACAAGCAGCGAGGTTTTGGTGCTCTCCAACTCCTCCTCTGAGTGCCCCACTCCAGAGAGTTGGTTTCCAATCCTCTTCCTTGTTTGTTACCTTTTACATTTCTCCCTACCTTGTTACCTTTCTTCCTACCTTCTTTACCTTTATGGGCTGGTCCCAACGACAAATGAGCAAATACCGGTGTCTTGAGCAGTCTCTTCGCCACTCTCTCCACATAATCATCAGATAAACTCCTGGATGATCGAGAGGAGTGGGCCAAGGACCGGTGACTACCTGCCACTGACGGCAAAAGTGGAGACTGAGGCACAGATCTCACCGGGTCCAGCGAAGGAGATCTCAATCTCTCCAAAGACACTGATGGAGCCGCCGGAGAAAAAGACTCCTAGGAGTAAACTATCCGCTCTGAAGGTTCTTAAGATTTTGATTTTGTCGGCACTGAAGGTGGAGCCAACGAAGATGTCAGTTTGTCATTGGATTTTTTTAAGGGCTGAGTATCCAATGCTACTTCAATCTGGGGTTTTAATAACCCTCTCAAAACAAGTTTATTTCCTCTCCTCCAAAATCTGTGCGCAAAAGGCATGGCAAACGGAGCACGAGTCATAGAGCTGGACTGCCCCTAAACAATGCACACAACTCGTGTGCCCATTCGTAAGGGACATTTTCTGGCAACACGAATAGCATTTCCTGAACCTAGGGTTGCCAGGTTTTCAAATGCCCAAAGTGGGACAGTTTTACCACGACCAGTACAAAGGACAGAACTTCGCGTCTTTGCCTAAATAAAAGCTTATTCTTGTAGTATTTTAGTTGGTTATTCTGTTTCTTATAACATTTAGGTGTTTCAGGTACAGAATAACGGTTTTATGCAACTATTACATAAAAGATAGGAAATAATTTTGCCCTAATATCTCAGGACATTTGCCATTTTTACAAGTTTTTTGCAGGACACAATTGCCCAAAAAGGGACTGTCCCTCGCAAAGTGCGACAGGTGGTAACCCTACTTGAACCCTGACTGCTTAGGTAATTCTTTGGACATAACACCACAAAAAACAGTACTAAGCTAAAAAGTGTTTTTTTTTTTTTTTTGTTTTTGTTTTTTTTAGAAGTAGAAAAGTGAGAAGAGGGGATTTAGCCTCCAAGTTAAATGGCTACTGCTCCCAAAGGGAGAAGGTCTCTAACTAAAACGGCTTCTCCCTAGGTAGCAAGGAGGGATAACAGGACAAGAAAAACAACCCTAATGAAAAAAGGGCCGCCGACAAAAACAACACAGGTAAAGGCCTGAGAGAAAACGATGGCCTAACAGCAGCAAAAAGAAGGTGAGGACAGGGGTGTTATGAGAGTAAAAACACTAAACTCTAAAGAAAATTTAGCCTGAAACAATAAGATTGTTATAGAAAAATTCACTACTTAGTCTGAGCCAGCAGAAGCCAATCTCAAAGCAGCAAATAGCAAACGAGATTGGGGTAGCTACCTCTAAGCATGCTAGGATAAGGGGCTAGCCTCGAGCCAGTAAGGACTCTTCGAGCTTTAGAAGTGGCCGAGTCAGAGCAGAGATCAGCTCCGAACCCAACCAGAAAGAAGGAAGGTGAGATGGACAACATATATGTTTTTTCAACAAATCTTGGACTTTTCTACATTACTAATGCCTCTAATATCAAAGTAAACTGTTACTATTTTCTAATTTGATATACTCCAAAATGATCTGAGGGAGGCTGCCATGGCTAACATTATTTTGTTTTACAGTCAAGGCTTTCACTTTCTTAATGTCATGTTAGAAGGAGACCGAAATAAATCCTTATGATGAGGAGATCACTTACTGTGGTTCTCTCTCTCATCAGTATACAACAGTACTGTGACTGCCTACTTTTCACTGATAGCATCAATCTGCATTTTTAATTACTTTGCTTCCTTTGATTTTCATCGGTTACCATCTCTGCATTTTAAGGAAGATTTGAATGCCAAGCTTGAAAATATACCCGAGTTACTTATTCTTCTCAAGGTAACAACTGTAGTTCACTGTTCAAGTGTGAGAAATCAGACCCTTGTGACTAATATGCATTACTTGGGCTGAGATGGTTTGTGTTGCATTTAGTTTTAAATATTGCAGCTAGAAATAAAGTCTTTGATGTTGATGATCTTTCCCCAACTCATTGACTTGAGACAAAACACTATACAATGCAAAAACCTAACAAAACACCAAAAGAAACGTGCACTTTTACAGAAATTACAGTATATAAAAATGAAAAAAATCAAATACTGATAGAAAGTACAGTCAGATGACCATATTTTTCTATTTAAAGGGAAAGACGCTTGCATCTGAAAACTAAGCTTGAAAGCCCCGCCTTTGTTCAGTTTCCAGGTTACACTATATCCAAGGTGTGATTCTGGAAATGTGCAACTGATGAGGCATGTTTAAATACTACTACTTAAAGCAGTGGTTTTCAACCGTTATACACTTGGGCACTGGTGAAAATTGAATTATTTTGGGGAATGCTAAGGCAGAAATAAAACCCATTATTTACAGTGTATTCTGTGTAATTATTAGTTTTTAAATATAAAACTTTAAAATGAAAATTCTCTAAAATGATCAGAAAACGAGCAGTAAAAAATGCTAATAAAACAACTGAAAACTGAAATTAAATAGAGCTGAAATTTTTAGAGAGCAATGTTTAATTCAAATAAAGACAGTGTGAAATCTGCTGTTGCTTCTTTGCAAGAATAATTGATAACCATGGCTGCTGTATTGTTTCCGAGAGATGAAGCACTAAATTGACATCCGTTTGGTTTCTCTGTTATCAGTGATAGGGGGTGAAAAAGTCTTCTGACAGAAACAGGTTGTAGGAAATACGACCAACAATTTAATACCTCATAAATGATGGATGGATATCCTTCTCCTATGTTATCCCAAAATTGTGACAATGACTGCATTTTATGTTTGTACACCAGAGTGACATCAGAAGAGAATGAAAAAGAAAATTTGATCGCTTTAAGTGCATGAGTTGACATCTTCCATGAAAGGGTTATTAATCCAGAGGTTACCTTTACGAGGATCCTCATTTGCAGGGTAATATTGGTCAAAGTTTTGAACTAACGTCCTTAAATTTTGACTTGTATTGAATATGAATTTCCGGTTGATGTCAGCAGCAAGCAAAAAATCTTGTAAAAGTGGAAACATTTCTTCTTGTATGCAACTATCCCAAATAACCAGTTTCTTTTTGAATGCATCAGTCTTATTTCTTAGTGTAAAAACTGTGCAAAACCCCTGAAGAGAAATATTAAGTTTGCTGAAAAGGCTAAACATGTCCGCCATACATGGAAGCTTGGCCATCTGTTCATCCAACAAAAGTTCTACTAATGGACAGTTCCGCTCTTGCAAAAACTGTTTTACATTTTCTCTCAGTCTGAAAAGGCGTTAAAGAAAAATTCTTCTCGACAGCCACTTCACTTCTTTATAAAAGAGATGTTGGTGTTTCAGTCCAGACTTTCACACAGTGTTGTAAACAGCCTGAAGAGTTCAAAGCTCGACTACAAATTTCATTTATGATCTTTACCACATCACTCATCACAGTGTTTAGTTCAGTAGAAAATTTATTTGCAACTAAGTGCTGACACTGAATCATACAGTGAGAGGACAACATTTCTGGATGTGCAGTGTCCTTTATTTCTGCAACTACCCACGAGCAGTGTCTGAGTCACTTGCCCCAGTTTAAGCCCTGTGCTTGAAAATACTCATTAAGAGCACTAAATATATCTGAGCTAGTGGTCTTGTCCAGGTAAATTTGTTGTTCTTCCCTTAAGTCTTCAAATTCACTATAACTCACGAAGCAAAGTAGAATAGCATTGTTACTGAGTCAGTTGATTCATCAAGCTGAATCACAAAACATCTATTTCTTTATCCCCTCTACAATTTGCTCTTCAATATCACTGACCATAACAATTCTCTTCTGAATTGTGTTGTATGAAAGCGGTATTGCCTTGAGTTTTTGAGCGGCTTGAGGACCTAAAATCTCCCGAGTAACATCTAAGATGCAATGCTTTACTAATTCTTCACCAATAGTGAACGTTTATTTCATTTTTGATATTCGAAGAGCAAATAAATAAGACACTTGAAGCAGCAACTTGTCACTAGTAGTCATCTTCATTTGAATTTTCTGACTTTTCATCTGGTTGTGTAATCTCAAAAAAATCCACTGGCTTCTCAATAAGATCGCTATGCTTCGAACGCAAATGACAAGCAAGATTGGAAGGTTTCATAGCTTCATCTGACAGAATTCAGAACATATACACACAAGGGCCATGGCGACAGTTCCACTGCCAGGGGCTACAGGAAAACAAAGCTTTAAGTACTCCTCATCATAATTGCCTAACAAAGTTTCCTTTTCTTTTTTTGCTTTTCTTTTATTGGTTTCTGTCACACGTTCTGAAGTATCAACACATTTCTTTTTCACTGCTCCTTTTAATCTTCAAGCATTTGTGCTTTGATTACTTTTGGTGCCAATACTTTTATTATTTTTGCTTTTAAAGAAGGTTAAAATGATTTGTTGTTTTTTCTTTCCATTTTGTAGGGTTTAAAATTTTACAGCACAATGTACTGTCATCAAAAAAATGAACCTGCCCCCTACATAGCTCTTTGGTGGACGGTATGTATCCCTACACACTGACACTTGTAGGTAATGGCAGGTTTATACAACCATTCTGCTTAGAAAAGGTAAGACAGGTTCAGAATGGGAGACTTGTCTAAAGGTGAGCGGAGAATGGGGCAGGGAACTAACTAGGAAGAGAGATTAGTGGATAAAGATTATAAACAAAACTCCCTTTCTACTGCAGATTAGGCAGTGAAGGAAATCACATGCAAATGTATTAGGACAGATTAAAATGTCGGTCCTAATTAAACTAAATAAAAAAAGTCTTTTGGGGGGGGGGGGCTTACGAGCTGTCCTGTCGGCTGAAGTTTCACAGTTTCATAAGCACTCATCTGTTACTGCATCTGGTACTGTTTAAACAATTTGTGAAGGAACAAGGCAAGAATTCATAGTATTTCTGAACTTTAACACGTGCAAAATCTGTCAAGCACTTTTGAAATTGTCCCAATTCAGCATTCCCGAGAACAGAAAAAGCTACACAGTACTTGGAAACAACCTGTGCTCTACAGAAACAGCAGAACCAAATTTTTCTACTAAAAGTTCAACGTCAGCAGGAAGCGCATCTTCTTGTTTGTTGACTCAAAAGAGGTTACATCTCATCAGTAAAACAGCAGACAAACACAGACAAGCTGATTTCAGAAAAGCATTCGAGGTAGGTTTTTGCTGATTGTAGTAATGAGATACCAGAAGTACTAGGAATCAGGAACACTAAACCTCAACTGCTTTTTTGAAATCAGCTTGTCTGTGTTTCTTTTGCAAAGTTTTCGACCTTCTTCATTAATTTTTTTTTTACTTTTTAGAGTGACTTGATAAAAAGTATTCTTTATTAAGGAATCTTTATATTTTTCATTTTTTTTACTTTTTAGTCGTTAAGTAAAATACTGCCCGTGTCATTAGCGAGAAAGAAAATCTCAGAAAATGTTTCGCTAATGACAGATCGACAATATTTTATTAAAGACTAAAATAATGTCCCTCTGTCATTATTACAACGCTTTTTAATGAAACTGGCTTAACAAGACAGAACCACACACAGAAGGACAGAGATAGAGCCACAAAGCCAATTTCAATAAATAGCATTCTAAAAGCATCTTTTCTAAATTTTACCCTAGCAGTCACATTAACCAGAAATAGATGCATGCTTGTTGTGCATTTCTGACTTATTGAAAGAAAGTTGTCTGATCAAAAACAGCCAGTAAAAAATTCTAAAAATCATGTTAAAGCTTTCAAAGTACTGCAATAAAAGTAGGTATGCTGCTGCAAAAAATTAGGAGACAGACATACAGACTTGCAAATGTCTAAGACTCCTTGCTTGTGAGCTGTGCCAAGGAATCCTCATTTGGGTCATGAAGTGGAGAGAATCTCTGAGGGTTTCCAGCACTGAGTGGGCAGAAACTTGTAGTAATAATAGCTCTCAATCAATCAGGACTAAATTTCAATAAAAACATGGACAATTCCAGAAATAATCAGGGACATTTTTAAATACTAGTATTAAACTTGATACAATGACAGAATAAGAGAATGTAAATTATGATACATTTTCAAAAGTAAGAAGTCTTCAGAAGTAAAAGGTCTAATTATAAATCACCATCCTTTCTCCAAAAAATTATCTGTTTTAGGAAGATTTAAGTGCGGCAGAGATAAATTTGTGTCAAAATCAGGGACAGTTGTGAAGCATTCATGTCCTTCCTGCATCGGGGGCACAGAGGTTAGTAGTGCTACAGTAAAAGGATTAGCAGACTAGCTTATGCAACTCTATTAATTAGTCCTATGTGCCAATACAAGAGAAAATATGCTACCAGTTTGCATCTGTGAAGTAACTGCTACAGACAATTGGTAGCAGAGAAAAACTCTTGGCGAATGTATTTGAGTACTCTTGTTTACTGTACTGCTCCTAAGTACTTCAATTATTTTCTAAGAAAATATACATTGTGAAACAGACTCTTTTCCCAAGATATTTTAAAAAGTGGTACGTTGAGAAAGTGGGTTTTGTGTCAAAATTTCATGAGATATTGTTAGAGAGTTTAAAATACAAAAAATATTGCTTTGAACTTTGACCTAAAATTCCAGGCTGAAATCAGCAAGTTAGTGTTCATTGCAAAATTTAAGAGATTCATAACCAAGCTAACCATTCTCAGAGTCTTTTCACTGCAGTTATGTGCTAACATCTGAGTGAGTGTCTTGGATTACTTCATTATATACATAAAACACAGTGACACAAAGGTAAAGATTAAACATTAAGATGTGTAAAGAGAGTCAGTGTATTATTTCTGACAACAGCTCTCTCTTCCTAAAATTCATTTTGTTGTTGTGTGGACAAAATGATGTACTGAGATGTGAGATTGTGTGCGCGCTTGCGTGCATGTGTGTATATGTGTAAGTTATTCAGAATGGATCTGGTGTGTGTGCTCAAGTCTGTAATAGCAAGACAGTGGTGCTTTTTCCTTTGTCTCACTAATGACAGAGGGGCAATATTTTAATTAGAGAGTAAAAATATTGCCCCTCTGTCATAATTAGAAAGCTTTTTATTGAAATTGGCTATGTGAGACAGAACCACAGGAGGACAGAGCCAGCCACAAAGCCAACTTCAATAAAAAGCATTCTAACCAATACAAAAAATTGGGCCAACAGAATTATTAATGGCAGCAGCAGCTTCCCCAGAGATGGGTACAACATTCTGACAAAACAAGGACAACATTCTTTTTTTTGTTCAAATAATTTTATTCAGAAAAAAAAAACTTTTTTTTTTTTAAAACAATACATAGACAGGGACAACATTCTGACAAAACAGGGAAGACGTCCTTGTTCTCTCTCCCAGACCTGACAGGAGTGGCTCTCCCTTGCCCACTGAAGGACCCCAAGAGTCACTGAGGACATGGCTAACCCCTGGGTCCATAGTGGCTGTAGGTGCTAAAACAAAGGGATAAAAGATTACTAGTATGAGGAGCAAATAATGGCCACAGCAGAGTGCTCCACATTCAGCTAAGGCAAATTTTGAGGCTGCTGTGATGGCAAAGGCTTTTTTTTTATATATAGCTGGAAGAAGAACCAACAGTTTTTTTCCATGGTCGAGCCAAAAATGATGCCTCCACCGCCCCCCCCCCCCCCGAGGAAAACAAGCAGCAAAACACAGTAAAAAAAAATAACTTTTTTGCAGAAACACACAGTAAAAAGCATTTTATGTTTTGGGGCCGACAAAGTGCTTTAAACACAGTTTCTCCACAGAAACAATTGTTTAAATACTTTAAACATCTTTTAATCTAACAGGAAAAGAGAAAGCTCTCATTTAAAAGTACAATTGACAGTCCATTAAAAACTGACGCACAGCTGTCTCTGAAGTGAAGCATTCATTTAAGCCTTTCATGGATAAGGCAGCTTCCTAGAGGAAGAAGCCCCTAGCCCTGATTCTGTGGGCTCCCTGCCCTTACAACAGTGTTCACCGAGGGATCCCCCCTCTGCTGCAGGTGCCAAAAAGGAATCAAAGGGAAGAATCTGCGAGTTTTTACACCGGAGTGCTCTGGCACCTTTCTGGTTCCTGGAGGAAGACTTCTGAAAGGTCTCAAAGTACACTCGAACAGCAGGTAAGTCTTTCCTTCATGTTAATTTTTCAACAACCTTTATTGATTTTGGGACCAAGCAGTGAGGTCACATCAAAAGGACAGTTTAAAAAGGCAACCTTTATTGATTTTGGGACCAAGCAGTGAGGTCACATCAAAAGGAGAGTTTAAAAAGGCAACCTTAAAGCTATCTATAAAGTGTTAGATGTATACAAGTATGGTGAGCATAGCAATACCAGTGCCTGCTACTCCGATTGCTCCATCCCATGTGTTGTGTGAATCTTGATAGAAGAATAAGAAAGGTCAGAGGAAAATAACTTCCACAAGCAAGAATCACAGGTGTGTGGACCTTAAAATGATCTTGGTTCTTGGAACTGGTATCGCACATAAAATCTTTTCCACTTACTCATGCATGTTCATAGGTTGGTACTAGGCTATCGGCCCTAGGGTCTATACAAGCTTAGCCATAACAATTCCTTGGCTATTTCTTCCCACACTATTTACTTCCCTGGACCCCTGTCTAGCAGGGCGACTGATGTGATCCCTGGGGTGAATTTCCTTTCTCCCATCCAGTCATCAAGGTTCCTTTTTAAGAGGGCCAAAGAGGTGCTCTGCTTGACATGTATGGGCAGTCTATTCCAGAGTCTGGGGACTCTCTGGGTCAGGAACCTAGCCCTCCAGCATGTTTTGTTTATTGTGATGACAAGGTTTAGATCCCTGGAGCATGTGGCTCTGAGGGATTGGGATTTCTTAAAGTGGAGCATGTCCAACAGCTCCGGGTTTGACATGGCCTTGTATGTTTAGCACAGATCGCCTCGGAGTAGACTATATGCGACAGAGTATAGCTGGAGTTTTTTAAGGTGGTCAGCATAGGGCATCTGCTTTAGTCCTGTGATTCTTTTAGTGAGGTATTTCTGCGGCCTTTCCAGTTGTTGCAGACGTCTTGAGAGGTGCATACCAAATGGGGCACTGTATTTTATAATGGGTCTAATGAGAGATAAGTACAGTGGGACAATGACCTCCTTTTTTCTGGATGAAAAGCCCTTAGTGATGAGGTGTGCCACATAGGATTTTCCTGACTGTTGTGGCGATGTGGTTATTGAAGGTGAGACCATTGTCCACCTGTGTCCCCGAGTCTCATCACACTTTCGGTGTTTAGTGTACTGCCACCTATGTGGTAATTCACGGGTACATGTTTTTTTTCCCAAAGGGGATAATTATACATTTCTTGGCAATGAGCATGAGCCCATGGCTCTGGCACCAAGCATCTGTTTCTGTAAGGCCCTTTTGTATAGTATCAACATCATTTGGGGATTCAATAATGGCTCCCAGTTGGCAGTCATCTGCGAACTTTGTTAGCCAGAGTCCCTTAGTGTTGGCCTATAACTCAGAGAAGTAGATACCAAACAAGAGAGGTCCCAGGACTGAACCCTGAGGTACTCCACTTGTCTGGAGCTGGATTTTGAGTCAGCTACTTTTACAGTGTGGGTCATTTCAGTAAGTTCTTCTAGTAGTAGGTTTCTTTGCCTCTTAATACCTGCTGTATGCCCTCAGGAGAAAAGGTGCTAAAAAGGTATTCAAATTATATCATCCAGGCACTCAAAGAAGTTGAACACTGGAGTACGTCAAACTCCCCCTGTTCTGTGCAAGTCCATTCTGTGAGGAATCTTGTAGTAACTGCCCTTGGCCAATTTCCAAAGGAGGAAGAAAATACAGTTGTGAACACTTACCATAAATGTAGATGTTGGAGTGTATTCACTGTTGCAGTCATTACATTTGGGTTATCTACTTGCAGGTAGCTCTCAGTCGGCCTGATTAACAAAGTCTTGGGTGCTACGTCGGTTGCTGTCCCTTCTTCCATGACGTCAAGTCATCAGGGGTATAAATCATGCAGCCGATGCCATTACATCAGTTTTTCTTGCCCCAGATGTCAGGAGCTCCCCTAATGGGAAGCAATTAAATATAAAATTACAATGATATACCTCAGACAAAAAAGCAAATACACCAAAAAGGCTTTTACACATAGTAGAGGTATAGCCAAAAGAAGTTAGGGAGCTGGAGGGAGGGTAACCAGGACTGCAACAGTGAATACACTCGAACATTACATTTATGCTAAGTGTACACAACTGTACTATGTTCTTCGTGTTTCACTGTTGCAGTCATTACTTTTGGGTAGATTCTCAAAGCTATGGTTGGGAGGAGGAATTTAGATAGCATTAGGACCAGCTATAAGGCCCTGCAAGACTGCAGTGGCAAAGCAAGCTCTGGACTTAGAGGAAATTGGCAAATGATAATGCTTGGTGAAAGTATGTACAGAACTCCAGGTAGCAGCTTCTAGGATGTCCCTGGTAGGGACGCCTCTGAGAAAGGCTGTAGAGGTAAATGTAGTCCTGGTGAAGGGAGGTCTGATCCCCTGAGGGATAGGGTTTTCTTTCCATGGTGCTTATAGCAGAAATGAATGCAATGGCCTATCCATTTAGAAATCGTTTGCTTTGAAATAGCCTTCCCCAATGCTCCTGCAGCAAATGCCACCAGCAGTTGTTCAGATTTCCTTTGAGGTTTAGTCCTGTTCAAGTAGAATTAGAAGTTATGTACCTACCATAACGTTCCATGTTAGTTGTCTTCTCTCGCCTTCTTTCTTGCTGGATGGGTTCGGAGCCGATCCTCGGCTCCGACTCGGCACTTGCTTTAGCTCGAGAACTCCTTTTACCAGCTCGAGGCAACCCTATATCCCATGATGCAAGGCAGAACTACCTCAGATCTCGTTTGGCAGCTAACTGACCCTGCTAAAGACTATCCTAACATAATTAGGAACCATGGTTCCTAAAAGAAGTCCTCATAACAATGCTCCAGCGGAAGCAATCTAATAGGAACTCTCCAAGATCTGTCCAGGCCAGGGGGAAGGAGGGAGGGACGCAAGAAAGAAGGCGAGAGAAGACAACTAACATAGAACCTTATAGTAAGTACATAACTTCTAAATGTTAAGTTGTCAATCTCGCCTTCATTCTGCTGGATGGGACCGCGTCCCTAGCACCTGTATCCCGGGTGGCTCAATGGAACAGACTCTTGAGAACTGTGGAACCAAAACTGGCCCTATCTCTGGAGGCCAAATCCAACTTGTAATGAGACACAAAGGTATGAGGCGTGGCCCAAGTAGCTGCTGCACAAATAGTGTCAATGGGAAGTCTATCCTGAAAGGCTACAGAAGTGGATAGACTCCTGGTCGAATGTGCTTTTGGCTTAGAAGATAGTTGTTTGCCCCTTAGAGACTACACATAGGAAATGGTGGAAGTCAACCACCTAGATAAGGTCACTTTAGAAACTGGAAGACCTAACCTGTTTTCTGCATAGGAGACAAACAATTGGTCTGATTTTCTAATTTGTTTAGTCCTATGCAAGTAGTACCCGAGCTGACGATGGACATCCAAAAAGTGCAGCTTCTGTTCAGCTCTGTCAGAATAGTTAGGAAAGAAAACTGGTAGATCTATAGATTGGTTAATATTGGTTTGAGATACAACCTTGGGAAGAAAGGAAGGGTTAGTTCTTAGCGAAACCCTATCCTTATGAAAAAACAGATAAGGTGAACGAATACAGAGGGCCTGAATCTCAGAAACTCTTCTTGCAGAAGTAACAGCAAGTAAAAATATAGTTTTCCACGTCAATAACTTTAAAGAACACGTAGCAGACGGTTCGAAAGGAGGTAGAATTAGGGATGCCAACATTAAGTTTAGATCCCATTGCGGAGGAGGATGTTTCACAGGCGGTTTTAGGAGAAAACCTCCTCTCAAAAGGCCTTGCATAACCTATGAGACATGATGTTATTGTCATGCAAGCCAACATGATACTTGGAAATAGCAGCCAGTTGTACTTTGACTGTAGATGACGAGGATCCTGAATGAAAAACCTCCGCCAGGAAATCCAAAACAGAATGTACAGGAGCAGTAAAAGGATCAATATTTCTGGCGTTTGCCCAAATTGAAAAACGTCGCCACTTGCTAGCATAAATAGTTCTAGTGGACGACTTCAAAGAAGACACTAAAATGTCTCTGACTGAGTCAGAAATCATTGGTAGCCTGGCTAGGGAAGGAAGTGGAGCAACCAAGCAGTGAGGTTGAGAGAATGAATGGCCCGGTGCTACTGACCCGACTGGTGGATCAAAAGATCCGGAACTGGGTCCAGATGCCAGGGCTGCACCAGAAGATGACGATGTAGAGACGGAAACCAAATTTGTCGAGGCCAATATGGAGCAATGAGGATCAATTTGGCTCTCAAAATGGTGGCTTTCTGAATGACTTGTGGAATCAATGGAAAGGGAGGAAAAGCATAAAGAAGTCCCCGAGGCCAATCCTGGGTTAGAGAGTCTCTCAAGGGTTGGCCTGGAAGGGAAATAGTGTGAAGTAATCTGGGCATTTGCTGTTTTGAGGGGTAGCGAAAAGATCGCAACAAGGAGTGCCCCACTTCAGAAAAATCTGATCTACTACAGATTGATTGAGAGACCACTCGTGAGGCATCAGAATAGATCTGCTTAGCCTGTCCGCCAATAGGTTGGACCTGCCGGGATGTGCGTTGCTATCAGAAACCGCTGAGAAGAGATCGCCCATTGCCAAAGTCTGAGAGCTTCTCGACATAAGGGATAGGACCTGGTTCCGCCCTGTTTGTTGATGTACCAGACCACGGACATGTTGTCCGTCTGTACTGCAATAGTCCCCGTGGGAAGAAAGTCGAAGGCTTGCAACGTTAAAAGCACTGCTCTCATCTCCAGGACATTTATGTGCAGATGGTATTCTATGGGTTGCCACGTCCCGTGGACCATCCTGCCCTGATAATGCCCCCCCCACCCGATCAGGGAGGCATCCGTGGTGACTGTGGCAACTGGAGGAGGGGGAACAAAGGGTCGGCCCTGATGAAGAAGAGGGGAAGATATCCACCAGCTCAGATGAGCCCTGCACGACTGTGTTACTAAGATTTCGTGTCTCATCGGAAGATTGTGATACGACCACTGCGTGAATAGCATCCACTGCAGGAGACGCATGTGAAAGCGAGCCAGTGGAAGAAGAACAATGGCCGCAGCCATTAGGCCTAGAACTTTCAAGACAAACCTGGCTTTGATCTTGTTGCTTAGTAACAGAAGCTGAACAAATTTTTGGATGTCCAGAATCCTTTGATCTGTTAGCCTGGCTAACATCTTGACGATATTTAACTCTGCGCCTATAAAGGTGATAGATTGGCAAGGCAGCAGAGAGGATTTTTCGAAATTTACCGAAATTCCCAGTTTCTTGCAAAGCTGTAGGGTGTAGTCTCCGGACCGAAGAAGCTGATGCTTGGTGGTGGCGGAGAGGAGCCAGTCGTCCAAATAAGGAAACACCTGGAATCCTCAACGTCTCAGGTGAGCTGTGACCACTGCCATACATTTGGTGAACACTCTGGGGGCTGAAGTGAGGCCAAAGGGCAGTGCTCTGAATTGGTAATGACTGGCTCCCAGCCGAAAGCGGAGAAACCTTCTGGAGCGTCTGTGAATCTTTATGTGATAGTACGCATCCTGAAGGTCTATAGAGCACATCCAGTTGTCCTTGCCCAGAAAGGGCAGAATGGATTGCAGCGTGACCATCCGGAATCTTGCCTTCTTGACAGACTTGTTTAGTCTGCTTAGGTCTAGTATCGGTCTCCAATCTCCCGTCCTTTTGGGGACCAAAAAGAATCTTGAGTAGAAGCCGGATGCTAGTTGGGCTGGCGGTACTGTTTGGATGGCTCTTTTTCCAGGAGTTTTGAAACCTCCTGTCTTGCCAAATCCTTTGACCGGGTGAGATGTCTGGAAGGGATTGTAGAGGTACGGGAAACCTTTCAAGGGATTTTGTAACCCTCGGATATGATCGACTGTACCCACTTCTCTTGGGATAGGGATTGCCAGGCTACTGGGTACAGTGAAATTCTTCCCCGACTGCCTCCAAGGGTGGACAGTCGGGCAACACCTCAGGGATGCTGAAAGGGCTTCTCAGGAAGAGACTCCCTGTTGCCCTGGTTCTGAGGAGCCCCTGCCTCTAGGGCGGCGTCTATTATTGTTACCCCTCTGCCTCTGGGGGTAAACTGACCACGTGTGTCCGTGTAGCTCCTTGGGCTTTTGAACCACATCTTCCCCTTCTGACCCTTGGGATAAGGTCTAGAAGGAGTGGAAAACTGGACTCCAACGGCAGAAAGAGTTTTACCATCCTGCTCACATCTGGTCAAAGTATCCTTCACCTGAGGTACGAACAAAGCCAAACCGTCAAAGGGGTGTTGGTGAAGGACGCCTTAAAGGGGTCCGCAAAATTACACAGCCGCATCCAGGCTTGGCGCCTAAGAGCAACACCTGTGCCTGCGTTCTGCTCGCTCCATCGGCCGCATAAGATATGAGCCGCATGGAGGAGTTAGATATGGAATTCAGGATAGCAAGCTGTGAGGCAATCTTTTCCTGAGCCCCAGCAGCAGAAGAATCCTGGACTACTTCTCCCAGTTCCTTGAGAATATCTCGTTGAAGCCTGGTGAAGTGACAAAGGTAATTCAGCAACGCATAGCAAAGGTCGCTGAAGAAAACATCCGCTTTCCATACCTGTCCATGGTCCTAGAATCCTTATTAGGAGGATGGACAGGTACTGAAGGATCCGCCAGTTCCTTCTTGGTGGCCGCCACCACCATACCATCCACAGAGACACCTTTGGAAAGGAACTGTTTATCCGAAGGGGCCGTGATGAACTTGGATGGTCTCCTGGGGACAGGTTCCACAGAATCTGGAGCCCACGCCTTCGAGCCACTACCTGCATGAGTGGGTCGAAGGCGGAGACACCCAGGAGGTGGAGGGTCGGGATCCAAAGCCTCCAGGTATACCGACTCATCCTCGGAGGGGTCAATGGAGGCCAATTCCCCTCTGTTTGAGGAGCTCAAGGATGTCTGAAAAGGAGACATCCTCAGAGGGGGACCGGGGGGAACCCTCAGACTCATCTAAGTCGGTATCAGATGTAGTAGACTCGGGGGAGTCTGTGTGTTTCCTCTTACACGTCCTCTTCCGAGGGGGTTCCCCTGCAGGATCAGGAGAAACCTCGGAAGAGGAGGAAATTCCCAGTGGGGAAACCTGGGGCGATGGATCCCTGGGCCTGAGAGCAAGAGGCTGGCAAGAGGCATCTGCAGGCACTGATGAGGGAGGAGCTAGAGGGACAGACCGCTGACCTGGCTCTGAGGCCAGGACACTCATCACCTCAAAGGCTCCTCTCCCCGGGAGACCAGAACACACCCGCTCCGAAGAGACAGGAATGGTCGGCTCCAAAGAGAGAAGGCTCAGAGGCCGATGTCGGTGCCGAGCTTACCAGAGCCGAAGCCCCGAGAGGGAGAGCGGGGTCGGACAAGGGTCCGATGCCACTAGCCCCCTCGGAGCAGACAGTGGAAACCCGACGACCGGATCCTTCCAAGGAAGGTCTCAAGGAAGAGATCGGAGCCGAGGACGACGGAGCCGAAGGATGTATCGGCTCCGGCATCGAAACAGTCGCTGTCCCAAGAAGCTCCGGCTCCGAACTCTGGTGTGGAGTCGGAGGAGGAAGCTCAATGATAGGGGTTATAGCCGCAGTCTGTTGAGACGGGCTATGGAGCATTTGGGCCAGTGCCTGAGACCTCAACAGCCTGCTTACCACCCTCTCCAAGTCGTGGTCAGACAGCCTGGAAGATCTTGAAGACCGGCTCCGATGGCTCCGCTCCGATAAAAGAGGAGACCCCGGAGCCGAGTGAATACTCATAATAGAAGGGGACCGGGATCTCTTATGGGTCGAAACCATCGGAGCCGAAGTCCCTTGAACCCCAGATGGAGCCGAGGATATCTCGCCCGATGCTGATAAGGTGTCGGCTCCAGCCGGAGCCGACAAGGCCACTGTAGTCAGGGTATCGGAGCCGGCCGGCACCGAACCCACTACTTTAGAAGAAATAGTATCGACTCCAGCCGAGCCGGCGTCGGCTCCGACGAGCCAGCCACCTGAGGAGGCTTGGACACTGTAGCCTGAGCCTTTGGTGGCTTATGAGGTTTTCCTGACTTAGGAGGAGAACCTTCAGGTTTAAGCAAACCTCGGAGGATAAGTTTGTTCCTCCTTTCCTGCAGGACTCTCTGGCTAAAAGCATGACAACGCACAGGAGTCCTGCAGGTGCAAAGGCCCCAGGCAATACACACAAGAAGTGTGACCGTCTGTCAGGGACATTTTCTGACAGCACTGGTCACACTTCTTGAAGCCTGAGACCTTGCCTTCTCTAGACATCCTAAAAAGGATAGACACAAACAGTCCCCACAAACACACAACTTAATCCCTACACAAACACACAGGAAGGGATAACCAAGGGGGAACTAGGCCTGACTAAACTACTGTAACTTAACTTATAAAAGTTTACAAAAGGACTGAAAAAGAGGGAAAGGGTGGGCTGTAACTAGATTACAGACTAAACTGACGTTCAAAAAGGGAAAATAAACTCCTAACTACACTTTTCTTATTTTACTAAGAAAAACTTACCGCAGCTGGCAAAGGAGACCTATTTCGCTAAGCGGCAAACGAGATCTGAGGTAGTTCCGCCTTGCATCATGGGATATAGGGTTGCCTCGAGCTGGTAAAAGGAGTTCTCGAGCTAAAGCAAGTGCCGAGTCAGAGCCGAGGATCGGCTCCGAACCCATCCAGCAAGAATGAAGGCGAGATTGACAACTTAACATTCCAAGTTGTCTGTGCACAACTAAGGAATGCAGTATCCATTCTGCTTTGTTCTGTGGATTGGGAAAGAAGGTTGGCAAATGAATGGGCTGATTAAGAGCGACACTGGATATCACCTTAGGCATTAAGGATGGATTGGTTCTGGCGGACACCCTGTCCGCATGAAAGATGATGAAAGGCTCCACTGCCAAAACAGCCTGTAATTCAGATACCCTTCTAGCTGAAGTGATTACTAAAAGAAAAGCTGTTTTCCAAGAAAGAAATTTTAAGTCTGCAGTAGCAGCTGGCTCGAAAGGAGGTAGTGCAAGGTTCTCCAAAACAAAGTTAAGGTCCCAGGCTGGGGTTGGAGCTCTCCTGGGTGGTCTCAAATTTTTGGCCCCTCTGAGGGACTGCTTGAGCAGTGGATGAGAGAAGAGGGGAGGTTATGTGTTATAATAAGCTGAAATGGCTGAGGCGTGGATTTTAATGGAGGAAAAAGAAAAGCCCTTGTGAAGCATCTTGGTTAAGTATTGTAAAATCTGAGGTAAATTGGGCGCTGCTGTGCTCATCCCTTGAGACTGGTTCCAGGCACAATCTTTTCCATTTTTCAGCATAAGATTTTCTAGTACTAGGCCTCCTTGCCTCAAACTATATCCATCACAGGTTTACTGAGGGATGGTAAAGGAGAGATTATGTAATTAGCCAGGCTGCAAGGTTCCGTGTTAGAAGCTGAGGGTGCAGAATCTGGTTCGCCTGCTGAGACAACAGTGAAGGAGTCTGAGGCAGGTGCCATGGGGTAACTGTGACACATTGCGCAGGAGAGGGTACCAGTTTTGGCGTGGCCAGTCTGGAGCAATCAAAATCATCCTTGATTTGTCCTGTTTGATTTTTAGTAGTACTTCGGAGAGCAGAGGCAGAGAGGGGAAGGCATAGACTGATAGGTTTTTCCAGCTGAAGGACAGAGCATCCACACTTCAGGCTTGTTTGTGGGGAGTCCTTGTGCAAAATTTGTCCAATTGGTAGTTCTGAGGAGAGGCAAACAGGTCTATATCTGGGCTCCACAATTTGCTTGTCAACATGTTGAAAATCCTTGGCTCCAGTCTCCACTTGTGTGGATTTGAGAGGTTTCTGCTTAGTCCTTCTGCCAGTGTATTTAATTTTCCTGGCAGGAATTGAGCTTGTAGGTGCACTTGGGAGCTCAAGGCTGTGTTCCACAACGCCATGGCGAGTCTGCAGAGGGGGTAAGAATGTGTACACCCCTGCTTGTTTATGTACCACATAACAGTGCTCTTGTCGATCCTTACCATTAGTTGTCCTGGAAGAATGTGGTCCTTGAAGGCTGTCAGAGCACTGTACAGCTAACATTTCTTTTTGACTGATATGCAGGTTCCATTTGCCCTGAATGGACTTCCCTGCCAGGTGAGCCCCCTTATGCATAGTCTGATGCATCTGTTGGGGTTTGGGCGGCAGGGGGTGGTGTGAAAGGTAGTCCCTTGTTTTGGTGGCAGGCCTCTGCCGACCAAAGGAACTCTAGGCGTAGGCAAGGTATGATAGGAATCATTGCTTCTAGATCCTGAGAATGTTGACACCATAGGCTTTTTAGATACCACTGTAGTTTCCTCATATGCAGTCTTGCATAAGGAATTAGAAGAATGCAGGAGGTCACGAACCCCAAGGCTTGCAGTATTTGCCTTGCAGATAGCAGGGTTTTTGTGGTCACTTGTTTGAAGTAGGTTGTCAAATGAATGTTTCTCTGGCGTGAGGTAAGCCATCTGAGAAGTTGTATTCAAGCTTGTTCCCAGGAATATAATTTGTTGACAGGGTACCAGGTGTGATTTCTTTTCATTATGGTGTACCCCAGACAAGTTAGAACCCTTTGTACAAAGGCCACATGATTCAAAAGTATGTCCTGGCTTTCTGCCTGAATTAGACAATCGTCCAGGTATATTTGAATATTTCTTTGCCTGCAAAATGCAATAACTGGAGCTAGGCACTTTGGGAATACGCTGGGAGCAGTAGATAAGGCAAAGGGCAGTGCAGAGAACTAATAGTGCATGTAGCCTGCTTTGAAGCGTAGGTATCTTCTGCAAGATTCCCTGATTAGGATGTGCAGGTATGCTTCTTTTAAATCTAGTGCTGCCAACCATGCATCTTTTCCTAGCATAGGAAGTAATTGAAGAGTCAGCATCTTGAATTTTGGAATATCCAAAAAGGTGTTTAGAGTAGACAGGTCCAGGATAGGACGCCATGAATTGTCTTTTCTGGGTACGAGGAAAAGTCTTGAGTAGAAACCTTGTCCCTTTTCCTCTTCTGGTACCAGTTGAATAGCCCCCATGCTTAAGAGAGAAAGTAGGTCCGGCCACGCGATTGGCATTGTCAGTGTGTTAAAGTGAAATCTGTATCCCTGGGACACTATATTTAAAACCCATTTGTCCTGAGTAATGAGTTCCCAGATCTTTGCATGAAGAGCAATCTTTCCCCCCAAAGGGGCAGTCAGTTGATAAGTGCTTGGAAATTTTAAAAGGAAGTCATTGAGACAGTTTACCATAGGGGGGAGTCTTGTTACTTCCGGATTTGGAAGTGGAGGCCCCCCACTGCTTAGTCCTGTGTGTTCTCCTGGGACTGAAACCTGGGGTTTTTGCTGTGTCTGGGTTTGGCTTAAGAAGACCTTGAAGGGGCTGGAAAGGACCAATTCTTAGAGGGCCAGTGCATACTAAATCCAGGAGGCTGAACTTGTAAGAAATCTTTAACAGTTTGCATAGATTTAGCTTCATTTTCCATCTTTTTAAGAACTTCCTCAGCCTTGTTGCCAAACAGGCGGTCCTGATTTAAGGGAGCATCCAACAATTTAGCTTAAACATGATCAGGCAAAGATTGCTCCTTAAGCCAAGCATGCCTTCTGAGCACAGACCCAGTAACAGCAGCCCTGCAAGAGGCCTCTAAAGAATCAAAACCACATTGCAAAGTATGTTTTCCAACTTGTTCAGCAGAATGCATTAAATCCTGTAATTCTTTATTTTCTGCACAGTCTGAAATCAACATCATTTTCTGTTTGCAACCCAATAACATGTTGCTGATACCTAATGGCCAAGGTTGCAGAAGTATAAACCTTCTTACCCCATCTATCCAGCGACCGCTCTCAGAAGGGGTAGGATTTTTAGCAGTAGAAGCCTTAATGCCCTTGGGCCTCTGTGAAATAGTCTCTGGATCTGCAATAGGAATTTTAAAAAGGAACTTGTGTGACTCAGGGACCCTGTAATATCGGTCAGGTTTTCTGGGAGCAGGAGGCAAGGAATCAGGGGCCAAACTAGATTCCGAAAAAGCATCAACAATGTCTAGCACAGGAGGAATAGCTAAAGGCCTATGTTGAGATAGGAGTAAGAAATCCCTAAGCTTCTTTTTTGAATCAGAAAAATCCTGGCTTTCCCAGTGGAAATTCTCCCTTAAAGTATGTAAGGTTTCCTAAAAAGAAAAATCCTCTGGAGGGGAAGCAGAGGGAATGGAGTCCTCTGCGTCAGAATCCCCATAAGTAGATAAGGGCAAATCCAGATAATCAGAAGAATCAGAAAAAACAGAATCCTGGTGAGTAGATTCATAAACCACTTCAGTCCTAGGCCTCTTAAAAAAAGGGGGGGGGGTTGGTTACCCCAGATTAGAGTTATTAGATCTTCGGCAATTCCTATCATTTGTTTTTTAGGTATAGAGGCCTGAACATGTGGCCTGGGCGTCGGTTTTCTAGGCATGGTTCGAGATTTAGGCTTAAGTGAAGAAGGAGGCGTCGGTTTAATATGCAAGTCCATAGGCCTGAATACACCCTCAGAAGCCGGTGCCTGCACAGCGGCTCCGGACCCATCCAAGGTAGAGACATCCATGGGTTCCATAGTTGAAGCATGTCGCGGCATACAGGACTCCGAATGGGTCTCCATAGAGGATTGCAAATCAGAAGTAGCGGGTATCAGGGGCTGCGAAAGCACCTCATTGAGTACCGGAGAACTGGCGACTGGCTTAGGAGAAGCAGTCGGCAGTTTTGGACCTCAGCAGCCTGTCTCTGTCTATCTTTGCATTTTTTCAGAATCCCGGTAGTCGGATGGCTAAGCGACAACATTTCAGGATAATTATACCGAGAACCGAAATATTTAGAGGCGAAAATATACCGACGACGGATAGTGTGTTGATTAAATAAAGCGCAAAATCGACAGCAAGGTACGTCGTGGTCAGGGCCTAGGCAAGGAATACAGTACGAATGAAAATCTTTATGAGGCATTTGCTTTCCACAAGTAATACAATTATCAACTTTTACTGACATCGGTAAAGAGCAAGAAAAAGTTTCCCTAATGGAGCACTTAGCTTTAGTTGAAGACTTCGGTTCTGAAACTCGAAAACGAAAATTTCAGGAGTTGGCCGACCAGCACTTGCAAACTGCTTCTACTCTGGGCACCGCACGGCAAGAAAGACTGATCTAATGGCATCGGCTGCATGTTTTATACCCCTGACGTCATGGAAGAAGGGTCAGCAACCGACGCAGGACCCAAGACTTTGTTAATCGGGCTGACTGAGGGCTACCGGCGAGCAGATAACCCAAACATAATGACTGCAACAGTGAAACACGAAGAACATCCACTGATGCCTAACCCAAGAGAGGTCACCACAATTATCTTTTGACAGTCCTTCTGTATCTTGGCAAGAGGCTGGTTATCACAGCAAAGGGTGGGAAAATATGCAGGAGCACTCCCATTCACAGGAATGAAAACATTCATCTTCCAGGTTTCATGGGGTTCCTGAAGCAGAATTTCTTTGCTTCCAGTTAATACTGTTAAACAGATCTCCCCAAGTTTTACATATATGGACCAAAACTTCCATTCACGAGGGTCTATTGCTCAGCTTGTCTGCCACAATATTTAGCTCTGATAGAATGCATGCAGCCTGGAGGGACAAACTGAAATAGGTTTCTAGATCCCAATCTACTACAGGTAGTCAAAAAGGGGTACAATCTGGTACTCCCCTTGTTAATTTACCACATCACTGTGGTGCTGCCTATGACAAAAAAAGGGCTTCAAATCCAAAGAAAGAGCAGAGATTTGAGAGCATTAGAAAAGCCATAATTTCCTTGACATTTGGGCATTTTGGACTTTACTTGTCTGTTCTTCAGATCCCGTACTTTCACCCACTTGGACACCGCTCCCAAGCAAAGTCAGAGGCATCTGTTACATACTGAATGGAGGCTGCCAGGGAGAAGGGAAAACCTGGGTTAAGAAAATAGATTTACCCAACAGCCCAACTCCCTTTTGACAAACCAAAGCACTGGAATTGGAAATGATAGAGGATGGTGGTGTTGAGTCCAAACTGACTTGACAGTCCACTGAAATCCCTCCCATGTGAAGCGTGGCAAAGGGGATCACGAGAACAGCTGAAGTCATCAAACCAAGAATTCTGAGATATTCTATGGCAGACATCTGAGTCTGGACTGAAAAGGTCAAAAAATGTTAAAATTCTCCACACTGTCTTGAGGAAGAAATGCTATCGTAAGTACTGTACCTAGAAGACAGCTTAGAAAAAAACTCTCTTGTGAGAAGGAATGCAAGATCTCTCCGTTCACCTCAAATCCTAGGCTGAGAAAAAGGTTTAATACCAAAGCCAGAGCTTTTTGACAAGCTGTAAAGGAATCTGCAAAAAATTAGGCAATTGTCTAAAGAAAAATATGAAGCCCTGCAAAGTACAGTTGTGAACACTTACCATAAATGTAGATGTTGGGAGTGTATTCACTGTTGCAGTCATTACATTTGGGTAATCTGCTGGCAGGTTGCCCTCAGTCGGCCTGATTAACAAAGTCTTGGGTCCTACATCGGTTGCTGTTCCTTCTTCCATGATGTCAGGTCATCAGGGATATAAAACATGCAGCCGACGCCATTACATCAGTTTTTCTTGCCCCAGATGTCAGGTGCCTCCCAAATGGGGAGTTTTATATATATATATATATATATATATATATATATATATATATAAAATTTAAAACATAAAACATATACCTCCAAACAAAAAGCAAATACACCAAAAAGGCTTTTAATCATAATAAAAGAAAGGAGAGGTATAGTTAGAGAAAAACAGGGGGCTGGAGGGAGGGTAACCAGGACTGCAACAGTGAATACACTTGAACATCTACATTTATGCTAAGTGTACACAACTGTACTATGTTCTTCGTGTTTCACTGTTGCAGTCATTACATTTGGGTAGAATCCCAAAGCTACGGTTGGGAGGATGGATTTATACAGCATTAGGAGCAGCTACAAGGCCCTGCAGGACAGCAGTGGCAAAGCCAGCTCTGGATTTAGAGAAGAGAGGTAAATGGTAAGGTTTGCTGAGCGTATAAACTGAGCTCCAGGTAGTAGCTTCTAGAATGTCTCTGGTAGGAACCCCTCTGAGAAAGGCTGCAGAAGTAGATGCAGCCCTGGTAGAATGAGATCTGATCCCCCTGGGGATAGGTTTACCATGGTGCATATAGCAGAAAACGAATACAATGACTTATCCATTTGGAAAGAGTCTGCTTTGAAATAGCCTTTCCCTCTGCCCCTGCAGCAAATGCCACCAATAGTTGTTCAGATTTTCTTAGAGATTTTATCCTGTTTAAGTATAATCTAAGTTGTCTGTGTACATCCAATGAATACAGAATCCGCTCACCCTTGTTTTGTGGATTAGGGAAGAAAGTTGGCAGATGAATGGTCTGATTAAGAGCCACACTGGATACCACCTTAGGCATAAAGTATGGAATGGTCCTGAGAGCCACCCTGTCCAGATAAAAAATAATGAAAGGCTTTCACTGCCATAAGAGCCAGTAATTCTGAAATCCTTCTAGCTGAAGTGACTGCTAAAAAAAAGCTGTTTTCCAAGAGAGAAATTTTAGGTCCGCAGTAGTAGCTGGCTCAAAAGGAGGTAGAGGGGGTTTTTCCAAAACAAAATTGAGGTCCCATGCAGGAGTTGGTGCTCTCCTGGGAGGTCTTACATTTTTGGCCCTTCTGAGATGCTGCTAAGATAGGCCCTTGTGAAGCATCTCAGTTAAGTATTGCAGAATCTGAGGAATGTTGGGCATTGCTGTGCTTATGCCTTGTGACTGGTTCCAGGCACAGAATCTTTTCCATTTGTCAGCATAAGATTTTCTAGTACTAGGCCTTCTAGCCTCCAAAATGACGTCAATCCCAGGTGTGCTGAGAGATGCCAAGGGTGAAATTAGTTGCCACGCTGCAAGATTCAAAGTTTGGTGCAGTGTGTGTAGAATTTGGTAGTTCTGCTGAGACAGTAGGAAAGGTGTATGAGGCAGGTGCCATGGAGGAAGGTGTGACACACTGCGCAGGAGTGGGTACCAGTGTTGGTGAGGCCAGTCTGGAGCAATCAGAATCATTTTTGGCTTGTCCCGTCTGACTTTTAGTAGGACTTTGGAGAGCAGAGGGGAAAAGCATAGACTGACAGGTTTTTCCAGCTGAATGATAGAGCATCCACTTTCCAAGCTTTTTTGTGATGAATTCTTGTGCAGAAATTTGTCCAACTGATAGTTCTGGGGTGAGGCAAAAAGATCTGTGTCTGGGCTCCCCCATTTGCGTGGCAACATGTTGAAAATGTGTGGTTCCAGTTTCCATTCGTGTGGGTCCATAACATTTCTGCTTAGTTCGTCTGCCAGAGTATTTAGCTTTCCTGGCAGGAATTGAGCTTGTAGATGTATTTGATATGTCAAGGCCGTGTCCCACAATGCCATGGCTAGTCTGCAAAGGGGGTAGGAATGTGTAACCCCCTGCTTGTTTATGTACCACATGACTGTGGTGTTGTTTGTCTTTATCAGTTGATGCCCTGGATGAAGGTAGTCCTTGAAGGCTGTCAGAGCATTCTGTATAGCTAGCATCTCTTTCTGATTGATATGTGGGTGCATATGATTTGGGCTCCATTTGCCCTGAATGCATTTTCCTGCCGGATGAGCCCCCCCCCAAGCATAGTCTGATGCGTCTGTAGTTAGGGTTTGGGTGGCAGGGGGTGGAGTGAATGGCAGTCCCTTGTTTTGGTGGCAGGCCTCTGCCCACCATAGGAACTCTACTTGCAGGCAAGGTATAATCGGAATCATTGTTTCCAGGCTGTGACAATGTTGACTCAATAAACTTTTTAGGTACTACTGAAGTTTCCTCATATGCAGTCTTGCATATGGAATTAGAAGAATGCAGGAGGCCATGAACCCCAAGGCCTGCAGAATTTGTCTTGCAGATAGCTGGGTTTTTGTGGCCACCTGTTTGAAGTAGGTCATCAGTTGAATTTGCTTTTCTGGCGTAAGGTAAGTCATCTGGGCAGTTGTATTTAAGCTTGCACCCAGGAATACAATTTTTTGAGAGGGTACCAGTTGTGAATTCTTTTCGTTTATAGTGTACTCTAGACAAGTTAGAACCCTTTTTACAAATGCCAGATGCTTTAGAAGAGTGTCCTTGTTTTCTGCCTGAATTAGACAATCGTCCAGGTATGGATAAATTTGAATATTTCTTTGCCTGCAAAATGCAATTACTGGTGCCAGACACTTTGTGAAGACCCTGGGCGCAGTAGATAAGCAAAGGGCAGTGCAGAGAACTGGTAATGCAAGTAGCCTGCTTTGAAGCGGAGATATCCTCTGCAAGATTCCCTGACTGGGATATGCAGGTAAGCCTCTTTTAAATCTAGAGTTACCAACCCGGCATCTTTGCTTAGCATAGGTAGTAACTGTTGAAGAGTCAGCATCTTGAATTTTGGAATGTCCAGAAATGCATTTAGAATGGATAAGTCCAGAAATGGACACCATGACTTGTCTTTTCTGGGTACCAGGAACAGTCTAATAGAAACCGTGTCCGTTTTCCTCTTCTGGTACTGGTTGAATAGCCCCCATATTCATGAGGGACAGAAATGGTTTCTGGGCCTCTGCCCACTGATTTGGAGGCAAATCTGGCCATCCGTTTGGGATTAGCAACGTGTGGAAATGAAATCTGTATCACTGGGATACTATATTTAAAACACATTTGTCCTGAGTAATCCGTTGCCAGTTTTGTGCATGAAGTGCCAGCTTTCCCCCCAAAGGGGTGGCCAAAAGGTAAGTGCTTGGTGATTGTAGAGGAAAGTCATTGAGACTGTTGCTTCCAGGTTTGGAGGTAGAGGCACCCCATTGTTTTGTTCTAAAAGTTCCTTGTGACTGAAACCTGGAGCCTTTGGAATGTCTGGATTTGACTTGAGCAGCTCTTGAGGGAACTGGAAAGGACCAGTTCTTAGTAGGCCAGTGCCTACTAAATCTGGGTGGCTGCACTTGTAAGAAATCTTTCACAGTTTGCATAGATTTAGCTTTATCTTCCATCTTTTTTAAAACTTCTTCAGCCTTATTACGAAAGAGACTGTCCTGTTGTAAAGGAGCATCCAACAATTTTGCTTTAACATGGTCAGGCAGATTTTGCTCTCTGAGCCAAGCATGCCTTCTTATCACAGATCCAGTTACAGCAACCCTGCAAGAGGCCTCAAAAGAATCAAAACCACATTGCAAAGTATGTTTTCCAACTTGTTCAGCTGAACGTAATAAATCCTGCAACTCTATTTTCCACACAGTCAGAAATCAACAAAATTTTCTGTTTAAGTAGGCCCATGACATGCTGTTGATATTTAAGCATATGAAATTGACAGTTTAAAGCCCTGACTGCCAAGGTTGCAAAAGACGTGTAAACCTTCTTACTCCATCTACCCAGCGCACTGGAATCTCTGTCAGAAGGGGTAGGATTTTTAGCAGTAGAGGCCTTAATGCCCTTGGGACCCTGAGAAATGCTTTCAGGATCAGCAGTAGGGTTTTTGAAAAGGAATTTGTGGGAGTCAGGAACACTGTAGTATCTGTCTGGCTTACTAGGAGCCAGAGGCAGAGAATCAGGAGTCGTACTGGACTCAGAAAAAACATCATCAACAATAGCTAGAACAGGAGGTATAGCCAAAGGCCTATTTTGAGAAAGAAGAAAATCCCCAAGTCTCTTTTTAGATTCAGAGAAATCCTGACTTTCCCAGTGGAAGTGTTCCCATAAGGTATGTAAAGTTTCTCCAAAAGAGAAATCCTCAGGGGGAGAAGCAGAAGGGATGGAAATCTTCTGCATCAGAGTCCTCATAAGTAGGTATAGATAAATCCTGTTCAGAAGAAGAATCAGAAGAAATAGAAACCTGATCTGAAGATTCATAGTCAGTGCCTTGCCTAGGCTTCTTAGCAGGAGGGGGATGGCTACCCCTGATCAACGTAATTAAATCTTCAGCCATTTTGCTCATTTGTTTTGTAAGCATTGGGGCCTGTACATGTGGCCCAAGCATCGTTTTTTTAGACACAGAAGTAGATTTTGGCCTTAGTTTTGAAGATGGCGTCGGTTTAATATACAAATCTTAAGGCCTGAAAACACCCTCAGAAGCCGGCGCCTGCACAGTGGCTCCGGACCCATCTAAGGTAGAGACATCCACGGGTTCAATACTTAAAGCATCTCGCGGCATACCGGACTCCCAATGGGTCTCAGTAGAGGCCTGTGAATCAAAAGTAGCGGGTATCAGGGGCTGCGAAAGCACCTCACTGAGTACCAGCGACTGGCTTAAGAGAAGCGTAGTCGGTTTTAGACCTTGACTGTCTGTCTCTTTTTCTTTGCATTTTTTAGGTATTCCGGTAGTCGGATTGCTAACCGACGACATTTCTGGATAGTTAAATCTTGAGCCAAAATATTTAGAAGCAAAAATATACAGACGTTTAATCGTGCATTGATTAAATTTAGCACAAAACTGATAGCAAGGCATGTTGTGGTCAGGGCCTAGGCAAGGAATACAGTACAAATGAAAATCCTTATGAGGAAGTAATGCAATTATTAACTTTTACTGACATCGGTAAGGAGCAAGAAAAAGTTTCCCCAACGGGGTACTTAGCTTTTAGTTGAAGACTTCGGTTCTGAAACTTGAAAACAAAAATTTCAGGAGTCGGCCGACTGGCACTTGTGAACTGCTTCTGCTTCAGGCACCGCACAAGAAAGACTGATGTAATGGCGTCAGATGCATGTTTTATACCCCTGACGACCTGATGTCATGGAAGAAGGGACAGCAACCGACGCAGGACCCAAGACTTTCTTAATCAGGCCGACTGAGGGCAACCTGCCAGCAGATTACCCAAATGTAATGACTGCAACAGTGAAACATGAAGAACATCGGGAGCCAGACACTTCATATACATTCTCAGAATTGTAGATAACCCAAAGGGCAATACAGCAAACGGAAAATGCAAACCAGACAAAGAGAAACACAAAAAGCACCTGAAATTGTTCCTGACTAATATGACAGTATGCATCTTTCATATCCAAAGTTACCAGAAAAATTGGAGGAATGAGAAGTAAAATGGACTGTAGCGTGCGCATTTTGAACTTGGAACTATAATGTAAAATTTTACAGAGGAAAGGTTTAAGTTAGCTCTCCATGAATTTTCTTTCTTTTGACGCCAGAAAGATTACCGAATAAAATCCTTTCCCTGTTTGGTCTGAGAGAACAGGTTTTATCACCTTTGTGACAGTATCTGATTAAAAACAGGGGGGACCTTGAAACTGAGAAAATAAATCCCACTACCATGAGTAACCACTTAAAATGATTCTCAAAACCGGTCTGTCTGAAGCTGCATGGCATCACAAAGAATAATGAAGACCTACACTCTGGTATAGACTCATGGGGTTGTCAGGGTGGGGAAGAGTGAACATCTGAAAGGACAAATTCTGCTTTTTTAGGTTGTTCCTGGTTCTGGTTTGAAACTCCTTTCTTCTCTGTCCTTTCACTGCCTTTTGAATTTCTGTTTACCTGAAACTTACTCAGTATGTTTGTTCCGACTTCTGAAAGAAAAGCCTAAAATGCAAGATTTTTTTTTGTTGTTAAGAAAGGCAGGGTGAAAAATTGGGTTCCTATTACGTGATCGAACTTCAACAAATTTGAACCCTATATGGTCAAAACCATATAGTCGAACTTGCTGAAGTTCGAACACAGAAAAAAAAAAATTAAAAGATGCAACAGTATAACTGTTGCAAGCAGGTGGGCAAGCCCAAGTTAGTTTACTGTTGCATCTTTTATTTTTTTTTTTCCAGTGTTCGAAGTTTTGAAACTTTAAACAGACAAGTTTGATATTGTCGTGTTCGAAGTTTCAAAACTTCAATCACGTAATAGGAACCTGTAAAATCTGGGTAAACCTTTCATCAAATTCTTTAATGACTTTTGCAAAGAAAGTAAACACATCTTTATCCAGTGCACCATTTAAAATTTTGTATTTAACATATTCTGGTAAATTTTGAGACTATAACTAGGCAAAATCTTCTCAAAGCTGACAGGGTGGCACCAGCCCTGGAAACATCAGCAGTGTCATAAGCACATCTCAAAGAATATTTAACTACATGAGATATGGCTGATGCTAATGAACACACAAATGACTGCATCTGAAAGAGGGAGAACTGCAATTAAATTCCTTAACTTATCATACATTTTTTAACCAAATTTATCCAAAACCTTTCTTAGTTTATTACAAGGTGTATAAAGTTGCCAGCTGAAAGCAGCTTAGTAGAAGCAGACTTAGGAAATAACTGCAGGATCTGTCCTAGCATTAGAAAAAAGGAACTTATGAGACTGGAGCACTTTAAACAACTTAAGACTTTTGAGGAACACATGGCTGGCTGTCAGTAAAAGTGCAGGTTGTAAAAAAAGCATCCTCTAAGGCTCGCACAACTGCATGGACAGGTACAGTTTGAATGAAATCCACCTGTAGTAAGTCATAACATCTCTGTTGAAATTAAGACACGTCTTTTTGTTCTCAATGAAAAACCCTCGTATTAGAACATGGACACTTTTCAGGAGGAAAATCTGAACAGCTCTTTTGAGAATCAAAATCACCCTCCTATAAAAAGGGATTATGAGAAACCGTCCCGGTCCAAATCCTGCTCCTCAGACTGGATATCAGAATATGACAAGGAAGATCAAACTTTCTTCCTCTTCTGGGGTGGAAAATCACTGAATGACTGAAAAGTTCTCAACCTTTTTGTCAAGCTCAATTATCTGTTGCATATGATGAAAAATGCCTAGGCATATGCTTTCTTTTTCTAAAGAGAACCCTAGCAAAAGAAAGCTGGATGGAGGATCTTTGCCAGAAGAGGTGGCTCTGCTGTGCATTTAAGAGAAGTACCAACCCCGAAGCCTGCAAAGTGATTGATTCTTCCCTAGCAAAGGTAGCCGGACAATCACAGATGATGTGCTTGACACCACAGTGGCATCTTGAGAAGCAACACCAGAGGGACCAGAGAAAAAGAGGAGCATCCTGAGGAACAACCGATGGTCAAAAGAGAGTCCCCCATCACACGCTGAAGCAAGGCAGAAGCTGGCCTGAAGACCAAAGCCAACCAATTTCTTTTTATTTTTGCAACTTGGGGTAGAAGTAATAGACTTAGCAGGACCTGAATCCATGTCTTATCCATATACAGTCTCTCAGGTGGCTAGCATACCTAAGAGTTGGTGAAAACCAGCCTCGTTATATATACTAGGCTAATGACCAGCAGGACTCTTTATAAGCCTAGCCGTGCAATCCAACCCAAATGTGTCCTTATCAACGGCATTTATTGGGGGGGTGTTAGGAAGTTTCTAGAAGTTAGTTATAGGGGATATGTTACACAGAAGCAGAAAGTAATGCTCAAACTATCAGAGACATGCGGGCCAGACCTGGGGTGAATTTACTATTTCCCAATCATTGGTCAAGCTTAAAATTAATTAGGGTTGGGGACAGAGTCTGCTTCACATGGATGGGGATCCTCAGACACATCCATTTCGCCAATATGTCTTACCTATGCTGCAAGCAAAATTTAAAATCTTTGAATGTAGTGGTTCTGACGCTGTTTGTTTTGCAGATGGGCAATAGGTCTACCAGAGCTGGATTTGAGGATGCCCTGTATCCTAGGCATAGATCGCCTCTCAGTAACCAGTGGGAGATAGTATAGAGATAGGGCTTTAAGGCGATCCACACAGGACAATGTGCTTATACCTTGGATTCTCCTGGTCAGGAACCATTGTGGGTGTTCCAACTGCTGCATAGGTCTAATCAGGTACACGCCTAAGGGTGCATTATACCCAGTGTTGGGTCTAATAATGGCTGAATTAAGTGTCACTGACTTCCCTGGACTTGGATGTCATGATCTCACTTAAGTTGGGCAACAAAGAATGCCTTTCTTACTACCTTAGCCGCATGTTGGTCAAAGGCCAGATTGCTATCGACATTCTCCCACATTCCCGACTACCAGGTCAACTCTTAGCACGGTCTTATCGATGCAGTAATTAGCCTGGATGCCGGTTGTCCTAAAAAGCATTATTTATTTATTTATTTATTTATTTTACATTTGTTAACCGGGCTAGTCCAACTGGATACATGTCCATTTTCAGTGGAGGCCCGAGGAGAAAAGCTCCGCTATCTAATACATGGTAACAAAAAGTATATACACAATACATAAGGCATTTCAAGCACAAAAAGTATATACACAATACATAAGGCATTTCAAGCACATAAATACTTAAAGCATTTAAACCATAATATGAGGAAGTACAGAAAGGTAGTAGGAGATAAAGCTTTTACTTGAGTACTGGAATGGGTAGTATGAAACAGCATAAAATAAGATGTTTAAAAGTTAGCAGTAGAATGTAGAGAAGGGTATAGTAGCTAGATAAGAGAGAGCATTTCTAGTAGAAATGAAAACACTGAAAAAGTTGAGCTGGGATAAAGTGTAAAGGATGCAGGAGATATGAGGAATTGTAAAGATCAGCTTGGGTTATTGCAGGAGCATAGCCAGTGGTTGGTTAGATAGTGTTTTAGTTTAGTTTTAAACAGTGTGATGGAAGTTTAGGCTATTAGGTCGGGAGGAAGTTGATTCCAAATTTTACCAACTGAGTTAGAAAATATAGAGTCACCTGCGGTGTTCTTTGATAGAGAAGTTTGAATCAGTATTTTACTAGACGAGCGGAGGTTTTTTAGGTTGTTGTAGGGTTTTATAAGGGTGGAGAGCATAGGTGTATTTTCAGGGTGGTGGAGGGCTTTCTGGGCTATAGTGAGCTGATAATATTGAATTAGGTGGGGTAGCTCTAGCCATCCTAGGTAGCGGAGGTTTCTGCAGTGATGCGTTTTATATGGGGAGGCAGTGGCAAATCTGGCAATGTTATTGTAGGTTGCTGTAAGCTTATTGATGTTATATTTAGAAAGGTTAGTATATATAGGGGAAGCATATAGTAGTGTAGAGATAAGATGTGTTCTAGCTATGGTAGTTCTAGCTTCAGGAGTTAAAGATTTGATTCTGTAGAGAGAACCTAATTTTCTATTAGTTGCTTTTATGATTGAGTTAATATGAAAGTCAAATTTAAGTAGGTTGTCAATAGTTATGCCTAATAGTTTGTTTTTTTGATCAGAAGAGATAAGGGTGCCATTGTTAGAAGTAAGAGAGAAGTTAACAGAGGGGGATTGGTGTGTAGGTAAGAAGAGAAGTAGTTTAGTTTTCTTAGGGTTTAGGAGGAGACAGTGATTAGAGAACCATTGCTCTATGGTGGTAAAAGTTTTTTGGGTAAGGGAGTGTAGGTCAGTTTGGTTGGAGGCAGAGCAAATGATGGTGGTATCATCAGCGTATTGAATACAAGTAGTTAGAGGGGTGACAAGATGTAGGTCGTTAATAAAGATGGAAAATAAAAGAGGACCTAGGATGGAGCCCTGAGGGACTCCTAGAGAGGTGGGTAGAAGTTTGGAAAGATTGTTGTTCCATAACACTGCTTGTTTCCTATTTTGAAGGTAGGAAGTAAACCAGTTTAAGGCAATGCTATCAAGAGAAAGAGATTTTAAGCGATGTAAGAGGAGTTGGTGATTCACCATGTCAAAAGCTTTTGACAGGTCTACAAAGAATGCTGATGAAAGAAGGTTGTTATTTTGGTTTTTATTAATGGAGTCAATAAAGGATAATAAGGCTGTGGTGGTGCTATGGTAGGGACGAAATCCATGTTAGCAGTTTGCGAGGAGATTATTGTATAGGAGGTGATTAAGTAACTGTTTGTGGATGCATTTCTCCACTATTTTTGCAATAGGAGATAGCAGCGCTATGGGGTGGTAGTTAGAGTACTCAAATGAATCACCCCCTTTAAAGAGAGGGATGATGTGGGAGATTTTCCAGAGTGAAGGTATAGTACTTTCTTTTATGGTTCTGTTAATTGGTATAGAGATCGGGTAGGCAATAGCTTTAGCTCCTAGCTGGAGATATTCAGCTGGTATTTTGTCGGCTGAGGGGGTTGAAGGTTTAAGTTTTTGAAGTAGGTAAAGAATATAGGAGGTGGGTATAGGTTTACGTTGAAATGGTGGTGGGATGCAGTTTGAGTTACCTAGTAGAGCAGGGTCAGGGCTTTGTTGGTTGGCTAGTTTAAGTATTGTAGAAGTAAAGAAGCTATTGAATGCATTTGCAGTATGTAAGGGAGAGTCAGGGTAAGAGCCTAGTGGATTGGGAGTTTCAACTTTGCCAGGGGATAGTAGTGTGTTAATAGATTTCCAGAATGTTTGTGGTTGCTGTTGGGAGGATCGCTGTAACTGGGTGTAAAAGTTCTTTTTATCTTGTATGATAGCTAGTTTAGTCATGTTTCTTTTTTGTTTGAAACTAAGGTGATCAAGAGAGTCTTTTGTGGTTCGCCATTTAGTCCAGGCTTTGTTCCTACTAAGGATAAGTTGTTTAGTGTTACTTGTAAGCCATTGTGCTGTCCTAGATTTCATGCGTATAGAACGCATGGGGGCATGATGATCAAGAATAGTGAGAAAGGTATGATTAAAGTGGTTAACAGTATCGTCTATTGGGAGGGTTTGAAGAGGTGACCAGTTAACTAGGCTAAGTTCATATTGAAACTGATGGGGGTCAAAATGTTTTTTTGCTGTGAGACAAGCGGATAAGGGGAGGTGTTGCTAGATGTGTTTTGTGCCTAATAATGTATGTTAGTGAGTGGTCACTAAGGTCATCTGGGAGGGTTCTTGTTGAATACTTTTGTTGGGGGCTATTTGTCAAGATCCAGTCTAGTATGGTTTCTTTATTATTACTTTTATTTGTTCTAGTTGTTGAATTAATGGTTTGATGGAATCCATGGAGGTTAATATGGGTAGATGGATTCATTTGATTGCATACGTTCCAATCAATGTTAAAGTCACCTAATAATATAGTTTCTTGAGGGAGAGTGGTTGAGAACCAGTTTAGTAGGCCTTCTAATAATGGGGGATTGTTGCCTGGGGGAAGATGAGCACAGATAATATTTATAGTTTTGTGTGGATTGAGGGAGAGTTTGGAGATGATAATTTCACTATTAGTGTCATTTGGAGGGGTATAATTTGCTTTACATACTTCTAGTCCAGTTTTGTAGAGTATAGCTACTCCGCCCCCTTTTTTATTAGGACTGTCTTGTCTTAGGATGTTATAGCCAGGGGGGATAATTTCATTGTCTTTTATAGTGGGTTTGAGCCAGGTTTCGGTAAGGCAGAGAATGTCAAATTGTTGGACTTCTACTAGGGCATAAAGAACAGGAACTTTATTGCAAATGCTACGGATATTAAGATGAGCTATAGAGAGAGATTTGGGAGGTGTAGTATGTGGTGTAGACATAGTTTTCATTTGTTGGGAATTAGGGGAAAGTACAAAGGCGTCAGGGCCTGGGTTAGGGTGTATGTCCCCGTCTATTAATGACAAACCTTGTTTGAGTGAGGGCTTACAGTAGTAGATGTGTTTTGAGAGTGTATGAATAAGGTATTTAATATGTGAGAGACGATGGTATTTGGGTTCAAGATATGAGTTGTTGTATATGGGACAGAGATGGGTAGTAAGTATAGTTGGGGGGGTAGTTAGGGTGTGTTTATGTGGGATGCTAACAGTAGGACTAAGAGGTTGCTCATAGTAGGTGATGATGTAGGTAGAGGAAAGAGAAGTTAACACAGTTAGTAGAAGGAGAGGGAGGTGTGTGTGGGACATGTTGAGTTGAGTAAGAGACTGTATATAATAGGTATATGGTCAGAGAGGTAGTGGGTGGGTGAGGGAGGAGATTGTTGAGGAGTGGGTGGAGAGAGGAACAAGTTCTGATTGGTGAAGGTTGTGGAGGGTGTGGCTATGTGGGAATAAATGTAGAGGTTGCAGGGGCGGGTGGAATTTGGGGGCAGGGAGTGGAGCGGAGTGAGCCCGCAGGGCGAACGGAGCGTGAAGAGCCAAAGGAGTAGAAAAGTGCTGAGAGGAAACAATCAGCCAGGTAGAAAAACAGCAGGTAAGTGAAAACTGATAGTATGACTAGTAAGAAGGAATTGAGTATGTTATAAGCAGATGTGCAGTAGACAGATCCCAAAGGGAGGTAGATAGGTCAGGAGAAGGAAAATGTTTATAATAGTGTGAAGATCCAGGTAGAGGTAGGAAAACCAGTAAGCTTCTCAAAGATACAGAGAGTGAGGAACTATAATTAAAAGGGAGCAGTGTAGTAGGCAAAAGTTAGAGGCAGGTATATGGAGGGAGGTAATGGGAATAGAGAAGGAATAGAAGTAAGGAAAGCAAAAGCCGTATTTAAGGGAGGAGAGATAGTGAAAAAACAAGGGTAGAAATGGCAGTGTAGGAATGAGGGTCTGGTTTGAAAGATATAGGGGACTGGTGCTGGCTGCTGGTAGTCCAGGGCAGGTTGGTAGGCTAGGCACGTAGTTACAGTGTTTAGGGTCTAATATTTAGGTTCAACATACTTAGGCAGTTTTTCCTTTAGATATAGGACGATATCCCCGACTAATGTCTGGATGGGGGTACTGGACACAGTTCGGTCCACGAGTAGGGCCAGTAGTCTTAGATAAGGTGTAGCTGGGTCCCGATAAAAGGGTGAAAGGTATCTGGGAGGGAGAGAGAAATATAGAGGGGAGAACAAGAAAATACTTTTAAACGTCAGCAAAATACAAATTAAAATAGTTAACTAAACACTTTTAAAAATAAACATGCCCTTTAGCAGTGAAAAAACACAGTTTGAACATATTCCCATGTAGATATGGCTAACAGTTAGGAGCGCTGTGTTCTGTAATGGCGACTACTTGTTTCCAGTTCGGTTTTACAAAGCCTGCATTTGTCTGTTTCTCCCACATATTCAGTGGACTTTGTTAACCAGCGTGTTCATAAGCCCACTATCTTGAACCACCAATATTAACCTTTCATCGCTTGGTTTGAATTCACCTCTCCTTAACCATGCCTGTGTTCGTTCCTGATCAACATGAGGTTCTTCCAGCCGTTTTCTATACCTGCAACTATAGTTATGCATTTTCTACATTTCTTGCCTTTTCATATGATCCTTCACCTTATATTCTTTCGTTTTTTGGCACATTCAGTTGCTGCCTGATTTTTATCTACTTTCTGGTTTGATTTCCATTCCTGCTTGATGCCGATATGCTTCTGCTAGATTAAGCAGGAAAGTCATCTTAGATTTATTCTCCTCAAGTTTCAAAACTTTCACTACGTTTGGGTATCGTGAGGTCAGCAGACATGTGGAGTCCAACAACTGCAGATCTGTACATGTAATCAATTTCAAGGAGGCCCATCTCTCCTTTGGAAAGAAAAGTTGTGTAAGAACTTACCATAACCATAGAAGTCCTTCTCATACATGTTGCAGTATTCTGCAAATGGGTTTACCCTTCTAGTCTTGCATATGTACGGCCAGTATCCAAAAGCTTTCAGTCCCTCCTAGGTGCGCGAGACGTCAGGTCTAGCCGAGAGTACGTGGGCCATAAAAGTGACATCGGCACGCACCAGCCCTCAGAACTGAAGGCCCCATTCGGAGCTAGTCCTAACAGTGCAATGCCAAGTCATTGCCATCCAGCGAGGGAAAACAACTTATAAGGGGAAGGAGGGAGGGTAGGAATACTGCAACATGGAAAAGGAGGACATCTACGGTTATGGTAAGTTCTTACACAACTTTTCTGTGTCCTTCTATTCCTATGTTACAGTATTCTGCATATGGGCGAGTGCCAAAGCTCGCTGAGGAAGGGTGGTTGGTATGGAAGCAGACTCCAGGAATCCATGCAGGACAGCCCCAGCGAACCCTGCCATGGGCCTAGAGATGTGGTCTAGTTTGTAGTGTTTTAATGTATGAACTGAAGACCAAGTGGCTGCCTCTAGGATACAGGAGGTATCCAGGCCCTTGAAGAATGCCCCTGAGGATGCCATGGCTCTACTGGAGTGGGATCTTACTGTACCCTGAAGTGATTTACCATGGTGCTGGTAGCAGAAGGTAAAGGCCTTGGAGATCCAAGTGGAAATAGTCTGTTTGGATACAACCTTCTCTAGTGCTCTATGGTGGAAAGATATGAAAAGTTGGTCAGTCTTTCTGACTTAGTGTTGTGGAGGTAGAATCTAATTGTCTGTGAACATCCAGGGAATGAAGTACTCTCGCTTCTTCCTTGTGGGTTTGGAAAAAAAATGGGTAAATGGATGGCCTGATTGAAAGACAGGTCATTGACTACCTTAGGCATGAAAGATGGGTTCAGCCTGAGGGTAACCCTGTCTTTATGAAAGACAAGAAAGGGAGGAGTAGCCATCAGTGCCTGGAGCTCTGATACCCTTCTGGCTGAAGTGATAGCCACAAGGACAGTATTCCAGGTGCAAAGCTTTAGGGAAGCTTGATCAGCAGGCTCAGAGGGTGGAACTGTAAGCTTCTCAGCACATAGTTGAGATCCCAAGAAGGAGGAGGAGTAGGTTTCCAGGGTGGGTGGGGGAGGTCGGATGCAGGACCCCTTTGAGGACGAGCTTCAAATGAAGTCTAGATGCCAAGGAGGGATCCATGGGTAGGCACACAGAGTTAAGACAGGTGTGCCTTAATAAACGAGTAGCCCAGGTCTGTCTGAAATAACACAAATAAGACAGCACTAGGGGAATGTCATTGCTAAGTGGGTCCAGCTGCTTATTTTTACACCAAGTAATGAACCTTTTTCCATTTAGACACATATGATTTTCTAGTGTTAGGTTTCCTGGCCTCCTGCAAGACATTAAGCATGTCCTCATTATAAAGGTGTCTGTATTGGGATCAGAAGCCTATCTGCCACAGGGTCAGGTGTAGCAGCTGCCACTGTGGATGGATTAGAGATTCCTTGTGCTGTGTGAGGAGGTCCACTCTGTGGGGTAACTTGTGGTCATTGCCCTTGGACAACTGAAGGAGTAAGGGGAACCAATGCTGTCGGGGCCAGTAGGGAGTCACCAGCAAGATTTTCGGATTGTCCTGCTGAATCTGTAGCAAGGCCCTCTGAATGAGAGGGAAGGGGGGATGCATAAAGGTATTTCCCCTTCCATGAGATGGTGAAGGCATCTGTTGCCAGTGCCTGTGGGTTTGGTGTCCTGGTGCAGTATCCAGGAAGTTGCCTGTTGTTGGCGGAGGCAAACAGGTCTATTTGAGGTGTACCCCCATCTGTGGACCAGGACCAGAAGGCATCCCTGTGAAGCATCCATTTGTGATTGATTGTGCTGATTCTGCTCAAACAATCTGATTGGGAGTTGTGGAGAGAGGAAATGTATGCTGCTTTCAGGGTAATTCCCTGAGAAGTGGCTACTTCCCACACTAGTACAGCAAGTCTGCAGAGCTGGTAGGACTTGGTTCCTCCTCATTTATTGATATATCACAGGACTGTGGTGTTTGCCCTCATTTCTCTGGCATTGATGTGTTCTGTTTTCTGTCTATTTCCACAGGCCTTGTAATTTTCAATGGCAAAGAGTGGTCCCCCCCCGCAGGTCTGAGACGTCTGCATGCATGACCTGAGAAGGTTGTGGTGGTTGGAGGGGGAGTCCTGGGTTGCGATTCACCTGAGCTAACCACCATAAGATCCCCTGTTTTAGGCATGGAAGCAAGGACACAGTGTGCGCTCCAATGGGTGGTTGTGCTGCTTCAAGAGTGTAGGTACCACTGCAGCTTTCTCATATGCAACCAAGCTAGGGGTAGCATGGGAATAGTAGCAGTTATGTAACCCAGAAGCTTGAGGTACTGCCTTGCAGATAGTTGAGAGGAATGCAAAATCCCTTGCAGGTGTTCTGTAAGAGAACTCACCTTTACTGGGAGCAGGTATGCCTCCATCAAGTCTATGCAGATTCTGCACCCTAAGAACACAATGTCTTGGGATGGTGTGAGGTTGGACTTTGGGAAGTTTATTTGGAACCCAAGAGCCTGCAGGAAAGACACCACAAACAGGATATGGGTTAGAAGTGTTTTTTGAATGACAGCCTGTAAAAGCAGACTGTCCAGGTATGGGAATATTTGTACCCCTTTTGTCCTGCAAAAGGCCATTACCGGAGCTATGCATTTGGTGAAGAGACTGGGTGCGGCTGAAAGTCCAAAAGGCAAGGCAGAGAACTGCAAATGACAGGAGCCCACTAAGAATCTTAAGTATTTTCTGTGCGTGGGTTTGATGGGAATGTGCAAGTAGGCATCCTTGATGTCTAGTGTAGCTAGGAAGCCTTTGTACATAATAAGGGGGAATAAAGCTGGCAGGATCAGCATTTTGAAAGATGGCACCTTTAAGAAAGGACTGAGCCTTGAAACGTCTAGGATGCGTCTCCATGGCGCTTCTTTCCTGGGAACCAGAAAAATCCTTGAGTAAAATCCTCTTCCAAATTGGGAGGGAGGAACTTTTTCTACAGTGCCCTGGTTTAAAAGGGACTGTAGTACTGGTAGCAGGAGGGGCAGTTGCTGAGCAGGAGGTCGTGGCATGCCTAGTCTTAATGGAGTGGTTATCCACGACAGGTAGTAACAGTTTTGGGAGGATGGACAGAACTCACTTGTCTGAAGTCACCCGATTCCAAACAGGAAGACAATGGGAAAAGTGAGCATACAGTGGGATGGAAGCAGCTGGTGGGGGAGGCAGGAGTGGCAGGTAGTCAGACACTACCTGACCTGTCCTGAAAGAATGTCCTTTGACTAGAGGAGGATGGTGCTCTAGCTGAAGAATTTTTCTTGCTTGTCTGTGTCTAGCTTGAGGGACAGGATTAGAGTGTTTCCTGATGAACTGAGTTTTTGCAGGATAGTTTCTGTAAAATTTAGGTATAGGGGAAACTAGCAGATGTTTAAGATCTTGCATCTCTTTTCCTTTTTGTTGCAATTATTTGAAAAGGCCTGCTACTTTTGAGCCAAATAAGGCAGCATTGTCAAGTGATGCATCACTGAGCTTAGCTCTGAAATCATCTGGCAGGGGTAGTATCTGCAAGGTGCAGAAGCTGAAGCTGCTGACCTTGCTGAGGATTCTGCAGCATCATAGCTACATTTAATTGAATGCCTGGTAACTTGGGATGTAAGGGCCAGGAGAGAAGAAACACATGATTTGGCTGAGGAGTTTGGAATGTTCGCCAACAGTTTGGTGGCAGAGTCAAGAGAGAGGGTGTACTTTGCCATACGAGTCTGGTAATTAGTAGCTCTAAATGCCAAGGTGGATGAGGTGTAGATCTCTGCCTAATATTTCCATGGTCTTGCTGTCTGTCAGCAGGAAGAATGATGGTGGAAGGCAAGAGTTTAGAAGCTCTCTGTGGAGACAGAAATGGTAGCAGAGTCTGCAGGAGGGCACTTGATCAAGTGCTTAGCAGAATATGGGACTCTCTACAGTCTGTCTGCTCTACGAGGAGCAGGAAGTTGCGAGTCTGGATTGAGAGATGCAGAAGAAAAGGCATCTAAAAAGGCAGGCAGTATATGAGGAATGGCCGAAGGGCTTGGTGTTTCCATTTGAATGAGGTCATAGTACCGCTTTTGTATTTCAGACATGTTTGTGGATTCCCATTAGGAGTGTTCCTTCATTTTAAAAATAGTTTCAGAGAAGGTTAAATCTTCAAATGGAGAATCTGGGTCTATGAATTCTTCCTCTGGGGATCCATATCCCAAAGTTGAAGAAAGCTGTGAATTATGAGAGGGGGAATCATCTGAGGAATCTGAACAGATTGTCCTCCTTCCCTAGTAACTGTCTCTGCAGGTTGAGCCCTAGGACTAAGGAGAGGAGGAGGAGGAGAAGATGCAGGTGCAGAAGCAACTGATGTAGGCCTCAGGGCCATAAAAGCTGAGAAAAGGCTTTTGCTAAAGACCTGCTAGAATGGAATACTTTCTGCTAGCTGAGAAATACACTTCCTTTTTTCTCTCTTCTTGAGGGTCCCAACAGGCATCTGTTTAGGAGCAGGTGTCAAATGTCTGAGGCAGGGAATCGGAAAGTTCCCCTTAACACACTGGTTCCCCCCAGCATCCAAAACGATCGCTGAAATAGCCTCTGTGGACGTGCTCCCGCCCACAGGTAGTATGGCTTCTCAGTGGTACCGGTGACACCTGGTGCGGCGGACTAGAGTCCAGATCCTGAAACCAGGCCATTGTCGGCCACAGGTTGTGGATCAGTCGGAAGAGGCTCAGCAAGTGTTGCAGGCCGCAAAGATCTGGCCTTTTTTTGGCAGTTCAGAGGAGACATCCGATGAGCCCTCCATTCTCAAAGCAAGTTGTTTCAGATGTTGGTTCTCTAGGTACAAATTGAGTGCATGCAAATGACTGCACAATATGTTTGGAAGGAACGCCTGGCATATAGGGCAGGCCTTACAATTGTGCGACCGTCCAAGACAAACACTTATCGTGGGTGTCTATGAGGGATCTGATGGCTGCACTGACATTTACCCTTTCTGGATGACATGAAAATGCAGTAATACAAAGGAGGATTGAAAAGGTCACCAATGGGGTACTTAGCTTGAAACTTGAATTGGTTGTCAGCGAAAGCAGAACACCTGGCGTACGACTGGCGGCTGGAAAGTTCTAAGTGCTGGTGCGTGCAGACGTCACTCTTAAGGCTCACGTACTTCTCACCTAGACCTGATGTTTTACGCACCTAGGAGGGACTGAAAGCTTTTGGATACAGGCGGTACATATGCGAGACTAGAAGGGTAAACCCATATGCAGAATACTGCAACATAGGAATAGGAGGACATCGGGGAATATATAATCTTAGTATGCACTGATTTTTATAGATCATTTGGCGAGCATGAAGCATCCTTCTTGTTTTAATATCTAATCTATCCAACACGTTTCCGGGCCAATCAACCACGCCAAAACTGTAAATTAGGACAGGAAGAGCAAACTGGTTTATATCTTGGATTTTGCTCCTAGATGTCAATGCTGTTTTCAGGATTAGTCTTCTACAATATTCCTTACCAAGTATTACTCGCATTTGTTCATGTTTTATTGCTGATCCTTCATCAATTCCCAAATATTTATACAATCTCCCTTGCTCAAGTTCTATCACATTCTTGTCCCAAACTGATGTTTTCCTGGTGCTGCAGTTTTCCTGCTTTAAAGGTTGCTTTTGCATATTTATCAAGGCCAAATGACATTCTAATATCTGAAAAAGTTTTGACAACCTGCAGCTCTGCTTTCAGTTCCTCATCTGATGAGCTACACAGTTTTAAATAATTGATGAACAGAAGATAAGAAGTCTTTAGACTTTGCTGTTTTCTAGAAGCCAAATTGCAGCCATGGCACAAGTAAACAGCTTAATGAGTTAAGGGCAAGGCAGAACAAAAACAGCGAGTGTGTCACCCTGGAATATCCCCCTTTGAATTGCTATCCCTGGGATAATAATTTGTCCTTTATCATGGTTTAATTGCAAAGTGGTCTGCCATTGCTTCATGGTCACTATAACAGTCTATCAGTGTAGCATGTATCTTATATATTTTTAAGCACTCTTTTATCCATGAAAGTGGGATACTGTCAAATGCTTTTTTGTAGTCAATCCATGCCACACTTAGATTCTTCCCCTTTTCACAGCTCTCCACTAGGACTTTATTTAACAAATGATCCTTTTGTTCCATACGACTTTCTTTTATTGCCCTTTTGTTCTACTGCCATAGAGTTTCCTTCTAAATGGCTATAAACTTTGTCAGCATCAATTCCAGTGTACAGTTTATACATCTTTGGAAGGCAAGTTATTGGTCTATAATTTGTGGGGTAGCTTGCAGGTTCACTCAAGTGTGAGCATTGCTTTACCTGTAGACAGATTGGTGTCTGTTCAGGGTGCACAGATAAATAATTCTTACTCATGGCTAGGCCTTCATGCAAAGATGTTAATACTTTTAACCAAAAGTTAGGCACTGCGTCTGGGCCTGACGTTTTCCAATTAGAGGCTTTTCTTAACTTTGTTTCAATCTCTCTAGCTGTTACTTTATCCCATTTCATGCATTGCCCTGTGGAGATGAAGCAATGCTAGTGGAATTTATGACTGGTTATAAAAGCTAAAAACCCTGAAAGTTTTGTTTTTGACACCAAATGTGGGAACCTTCCCAGGAGACATGCTATGAGAAGAACTATGCAAACTTCAAGAACAAACAGAGGAAGAGGGACAGCTGCATCATCTGGAACTTTATGCATGATGCCACAGAACACCCTCTGAGTAAGGCAGAGAATTAAATGAAAGACGTGGCCCACTATAAACAAGTTTCCCAGCTGCTTCCTAATGCAGGTGGTCTCTTAAAAAAAACACACCATCTTAACAGCAGTAACAGTGACACGGGAAAGGAAGATCTGCCCATCATTCAGAAAAAAAGCTTGCTGTATCTGCTGGACTGATTTACTTCTGGGCAGATGGATACGGACACAAAGAATCAACTACTAAGACAAAACATAATGCAAATGCCCTGCAAAGTTAGGTCATAAATGCTCACTTTTGAAAACAATCTTTATGTCATAAATACTTGCATGTTCTTGTAGTGTTCATATGAACACTAGGTGATAGAAATTCTGAATGTCCCAATAATGGTGTCAGCTTCAATGAGCATAATATAGGACTCGCGCTGCTATAATAACTGGGCTTAATTCCAAAGACCCCACTAATATTAAAAATATGTGGACATCTTTTAACTTTACCTGTGGGAATGAATTCTTCAGATGACTAAGCAGGAAGAGGCAGCACCAGTTTTCAAAAACAAATGCATACAGTATCCATTGTCTGACCTTTCTTTACAATACACACTTGGTCTAAACAGATGTGAAAGTTTAAGGTATCGGTAACGTTTTTCCACACATGGATCTATACCAATTTTGGATTATTGTTCAATGTTTAAAAAGCAAAAAAATACTACAGGACTTTTAAGAAAAAGAAATAAAAGTAAAACTGGGTAAAGTAATGGGCCTTGCAGAAAGCAATTTATAGCTGGGCTTAACATGAAAATTTCAAGAATCAAGTGCTACAATCCAGTAGAAAGCTTTTTCACGAGCATTATATATATTAATAGACATCCCCACATCAAAACCAGACCTGCAATCATTCATGTCTGCACCAATCAAAAAATACTTGCTTCATGATGTACAGTTTACAACAGTATCTGCCATGATAACTTCTAATGAAAACACTGTTTATATATAGTCATGCATTCAAAAAAATTAGTAGATATGCAATTCTGAGATATGGACAGATCAAAATTCCTTTTTTTCTGAGGGAAAAAGGGGATCTGGTGGTTCAACCACTAGAAGTGCCATCACAAAATGCAGTACATTTTGAAGAAAACAATTTGAAGCGCAAAGCCAGCCACTGGCATGGAGACTCCTACTGATGCTGATATAGGGCCTTGATGGTAAACATTTGACCTCAGCACAACTGAAAGTTCCTGGTTTGGAAGAGATGCAAAATTTTCTAAGTATATGCAATCTCCTAGCAGTCGAGGCATCCACCATATCAGAGAGCTTCCATTCCCCAGCTATAGTGTATGTGCTTGCCAGGAAACAGCAAGTGTTATATGCACAGTCAGAAATAAACACAAAGCTCTAGACTTGGACATTATTAAGTTCTTGATCTGATGTCAATTTTCATTCATTCCTCAACAGCTGGAATTGGATCCGATCCTTGGATCAAACTTGGCAATTACTACAGCTCGTGCTGATCATAAAGCTGACAAGCTTCTCCTCTACCCATAATGAACAAATCCCTAACATACCTCAGACCTTATTTGCCGCTTTCACGAAACAGACATGGTCATCTGAGCTCTCGAACTTATTTTCAGATAAGTGTATTTTTCTTGGCTAATTTTCCCCATACACATCTTTTTCTTACACTTAGTATATTATTTGATATATATATATATATATATATATATATATATATATATATATAAACTATATATATATAATCAAACCACACTGCTGATATTTTTGCAGATTTTCCCCCTTTTTCTATTTAACTATTTCTTTACACTTTTCAGAGTACTCTTGCGCACCACTGTTGGTACTTTTTTTCTCAATTGTCATTTTTTTAACAAATTTTCTATTTTTCTTCCTTCCTATTTCTGAAGATGTCTGAAAAAGGCCCTTCAGGGTTTAAGAAATTTAAAAAATGTGATCATAAGCTTCTGCTCTCAGACACACAATTTGTGTGTATACTGCCTGGGCCCAGACCACCTGAACATAGACTTCTATCTAAGAATTTTAACCCGCAGACTATTGCAAATTGTAAAAACAAGTTGATATTACAACATTTGTTACCTTCTGCTTTTTCAGAAGCAATTACTGGGGCTTAACCCCTAAAACCATTTCCAAGGAGACTTTTTTAAGTCCCTGAGACTGGATCTTCCACTCCATCACTGACGGAACCTCCTAAAAAGAGCATAGGATGGATCTGAAGGCTTCCATATCAAAGCCAGCTGCCCGGATCTCCAAAAACTTCCCTGTATCAGAGTTCATTGGATCCAAAGCTTCTTCTGAGAACTTGATATTTACCAACCACTGACCCGGTGCCATCTAGAGTCCCATCTCAGTTTCTGGAAAGACGGCATTCAAAATCTCCTTCTGTAGCCTCCTCTTGCTCTTCCAGGAGTCTTAACAAAGCTGATGTGGATAGGATGATGAGATTTCTCTCAGCACACATACAGATGGGAGTTCTCCCAGCTCCTATTTCTCAGGTCAGAAAGCCTTGGTTTGCTCTACCCCTCTATCACCTCCTTCTCCGATCTGGCACTCAGTTTTGGAGCCCTTGGATTCGAGTTTGCAGAGGCTGTATGGGTCGGATCTGAGGGTATTTTTATCCTCTGCTTCGAGGATTTCCGAGTGCTCCAGCGAGTTCAGAGCTGTAGTGTCCCTGCCGGATCAGACATGTTCAAGTCTACTACTAAGTTGCTAGTGTCATCTCTGCCCCAGAGAGACCTGGCATTAGATAGCTCAGCTCCGACCTCCCCCTCAGGTGGAATGCCTTCCGAGCAGATGGTAGTTATGGGACAAAAGCATGGCTTTACAACTCCTTCGGCTTCCTTCTCCCTGGGATGTTCTACATTTAAGGTGGTGGAGAGTTTTCGCTGCTGCAGCAGGACAGATGCCCCCCCCCCCCCCAGATCTCCCTTCAGGATCTCATGAGTCTCTGCATCTTGAGCCTCAACATTCAACTCCACTGGGACAGCTAGCCCAAACTCTACAGTCTACCCAGCAGTGTATTACCAAGTCTTCTGATACATCTCTAGAGCATACCACCAAAGTATTACCTCCAAAGAGAAAGTACAAAAGGAGACACTGATTTCCCACAGGAATCTATCACTGAAGATACAGATTTCAATGAAGAGGAGGAATCCCCAAGATCATCACCCGAAGACTTCTCCTATGGAGATGTCCTACAGATCCTTAAAGGGTGGTCGGCTCTCCGACAATCCTTCTCCACAGAAATTGGTATACCTGAAGGCATTTGAATCTGGCCCGTCTACCTCTTGGGTGACTCAGTGATTTGATCTTTAAGCAGGAGTTGAAGGAACCTGCCTCAGTTGAACCTATCCCCAAAAGACCAGATCAAATTCTGGCATCACCTGCAGGAAGGGAGTTTTGGAGTAAGGGAGTACCTGTAGATGCTATGGTTGTGGCAGTGGCCACTAAGAAGGAACTTGAGGAACAGAGTTCCAATGTCCATCTCCCCTAGCAGGGAGTCTAAACTTTGGACAGATTTGGGAATAGTGTCCATGCTTCAACAACTTTTCCTCTCAGATCGCTAAATTACCAGACACATTTTACAAGACACCAGAGGGACTTAAACTGTCAAAATCCCTTTCTGAGACAACTTCTGCTGAAACTCAGGCTTCTGTGGCCTCAAAGTTGGCAACCCTTTAGTCCATCTCATCCATGAGGCTCATCTCTCATGCTGCCGAGGGAACCTCAAGGGCAACGAGGTTCAAGTATTTCCATTAGGAGGCATGCCTGGATGCACTTGTGTGACTTTGCAGAGCCCTTCAATTCTTCTTTTGTCAATGCTCCCTTCGAAGGGGCCTCTTTATTTTGCCCCAAAGTATAGGGCACAGTTTCCAGTTGCGAGCAGGATGGAAAGACTCCCTCTACAGTGGGAGCACATTTTTTGACCCCCTCAAAAGTTCTCTAGGAATTAATGGGGAGGATGAAAAATGTAGTTCAAAAAATCCCAGGGTCCTTCCAAGATCCACGTGGACAGTTCCCCTTCTCTGCCTCTGGGGGAACTCAAATGGAAGACACCACCCATGTGTCAGAGATACCCCGCAAAACCAAGCTTCTAGAGATTCTCTCTCCCTCTCAATGCCAGATCCTATCAGCACTCCTGAAAGGAGGCAATCAGGGGTTATATCTCTGCACCAGAAAGCCTGGCTAATCACAAAAGATTTATGGGTGCAGAAGATTTACAGGGATCATACAATTCCCTTTTCCCTTCTACCTCAACCCTCAGGCAAACTTCCCGATGTTCCACCCAATCAGGGGAAAACAGCAGCATAAGAAATACAAAAGCAGTTAGGAAAAAAAAAATCAGTTAAGAGGTCCCTTCCCACCATACCAGATAGAATCCGGAACTTACTCAAGATTCTTTTTAGTGCCAAAGAAAACAGTGGATTGGAGACCAATTTAGGATCTCAACAACTTGAACAAATCAGTTCGAGACACAAAGTTTTGGATGGTCACAGTTTAATCCATTGGGAGCAAGAAAGACTGGATGTGCTCGACAGACCTTCAGGATGTGTACTATCACATAAAAATGATCAGACAGTCCAGAAGGTACTTCGGCTTCTAGCTGGGAGCCAGTCATTACCAGTTCAGAGCCATGCCCTTTCGTCTCACCACTGACCCTAGGATGTTCACAAAATGCATGGCAGTGGTAGAAGCTCACTTGAGACTGCATGGATTCCAAGCGTTTCTGTATCTAGACAACTGGTTCATTACCACCCCGACCAGGCATCTACTCATAAGATGAGAGATTAGGTACTCCAAACTTGCTCCCTTCTAGGAATTACCATAAATTACAGCAATTCCCAGTTAGAACCTTCTCAGATACTGAAGTTTACAGGAATAATTTTCAACACTGTACGAGTAGCAGCTTCTGTTATTCTTACAAGAGTACAGACTATCAGATTCCAGGTCAAGAAGATAACTCAGTACAATTTCAGCACAATTGATTTCACAAGCCATAGCGTGATTCCATGTGAGGATTCTTCAATGGATGCTAGCAACTCCATGGTCTATCCTTTATCAACACGCCGGTCCAAATAAAAATCATTCAAGCACGCAAAAGGTATATTTGGTGGTGGATTCGATCAGATAAAGTTCTTCAAGGCTGCCGTCATTTCATTCTCCATAAGCCCAAAGCCACAGTGACCATGGACGCATACCAAACTGGGTGGGGTGGGGGCAGTTCCTGGGTAAAATGGTCCAAAGCATAAGGCACTTGGACCACTGAAGAGGCCAACAACCATATCAACGTCCTAGAAATCAGAGCAGTGCTCTTATCAGTGCAAGCATTCCAAGACTCTCTCCTTTCAGGAACAATTGCGATTCAGACGAACAATATGTCAGTAGTCTGGTAAATCAACAAATGAGGAACCAAATCTTACCCCTTGTGCTGAGAAACCTTCAGACTGCAGCAATGGGTGATCTTTTCTAACCAATTTCTGATAGCAATCCTCATCCTAGGGAAGTCCAACGTGATAGACAAGCTGAGCATGTCCATTCTACCACCTCACGCTGGTCCCTCAACAACACAGTTGCAGAAATGATTTTCCATCAATGGGGCCAGTCTTGCTGCAATCTTTTTGCTTCTCCCCTAAATAAGTGCAGCAGCTTCTTTAACCTGGTCCCCCACACACACACTCGGGGAATCACTGAGGGATGCTCTCTGCTCCACAACTGTCCCCCTGGGTCTCCTCTATGCTTGCATGCTTGACCCCCAAATCCCTTAATCCCCAAATTTCTACTGAAAGCTGCCAGGTTGAAGAGCAGAGTCATCCTCATTTGCACCTTACTGGCCTCGACATGTTTAGTTCCCCTTACTTTGGACTCATGCAGTTTACCAACCTTGGATTCTGGATCCAACTCCAGACCTCCTGTCTCACTCTATGGAAATGATTCATCCAGATATCTCAAACCTAAAGCTGTGTGTGTGGTTTATCCACTTCCTTTAACAGCCAGACAACCTATACTCTCTTCCCCTGTCTGTCATATACTTTTATCTTCCCATAAAACTTCTATAAGGAATCTTCACAGAAGTAAATGGAAGAGGTTTGTTTCCTGGGTGCATCAGAAACATATTGAGCCTTTGTTGGCCCCTGTACAGAGTATCCTTGAATTTTTGGCAACAATTTTTAATGAAGGAGCTAGCTCCTTAACCATTAGAGTTCAGCTGGCAGCAATCTCCAACTTCCATACAAGATTTGAGAATTCTTCCCTGGCTTCATCTAAGCTTTATAAGGCTTGAGAGGCATGCAAAACCCAACTCCACAATGGGACTTACAGTTAATACTGCAGGCCTTAATTCATTCCCCCTATGAACCAGCAGCAAAATATGACCTTAAATTTCTGACCTGGAAAACTATCTTTCTAGTGACCACTACTTCCACTAGAAGAATTTCTGAACTTCAAGCACCGTCTTCCAAACCTCCTTACTTGATTTTTCATAGGGATACAGTAACATTACAAACAGACCCTTCCTTCCTTAAGGTGGTGTCAGAATATCAACCAGTCTATTAATCTGCCTGTCTTCTTTCCAAAATTTGAAAGCAAAAAAGCAGAGAAAACAGAGCTAAGCTGCAGACCAAGCTGGGCTAGGTAGTTGGTTCGAAGAGGTAAAATCTGTTGTGCATAATGGCCTTCCCTAAAATAAAAACTTTTATGATGAAAATCCAAATAATCTGAAGGAGAAGTCAAAAAAGCAACAGTAGTTTCTTGAATTAATGATCTTTATTGAAGGAGAACATATATTGCATTTGTTAGATGTTCATAGACAGTTACGTTTCTACTTGGAAAAAAATCTGTCTTTGCGGATGCCAAAGTAAGTAAATCAGTTACAAAAGTAACTTTACCAAGAGGCTTACCGACTGCATATTGTGTGTCTAAAATAAAATGGGTATTTCATTACCAAAGCCTACTTAACTTGATTCATGGCAACTTTGCCAGTATTTTTATCCAGACGTTCCCTGGATGGCATATGTGCAGCTGCACCTTGGGTTAATCTTCATACCTTTACTCATTATAAACTATATCTGGCCTCATGGGAAAAACAGCCTTTGCCTCAACTGTGCTCAGGAATATCCTTCCTTACAGTCCACCCGGGATTTCAGGTAGATGGGGACTCTGTCCAAACTGTTGAGGAATGAATGAAAATTGACATCAGATAAAGAAGTTATGTACTCACCATAACGTTCCATCTGTGTTACCCATTTTCATTCTTCCTCAACTTCCCTCTCAACAACCATTTAACAATTTCTGGAAGAACGAGAGCTTTTAAGGACTCTTCTGGTCCTCTTTCCGTTGTGCTCCAGATAATGGCATTCTGTAACTAGAAATTGATAGTTGTATTTCTTATTTATTCTAATCTAGCAAACAAGACTTGATGCATGTTATGAGTTGCTACATTATGAGTAAGGGAGAAGGTTGCGATCTTTATGGTCATCATGAGTCACATTAATGGCAGACTTGGATCAGAGGATCGGATCCGAAAAAACTGTTGAAGAATGAGAATGGGCAATACAAATGGAATGTTATAGTGAGTACATGACTTTTTTTTCTTTTAGTGCACCACAGCTTTTGGACTCACAAATTAACTACAAGACTTCAATGAAACAGGAATAAGCAATCAATAATGCCCCAAAGAGTGGATATTGTAGTGGAAAGAGAGGATCTCGGGGGTGGGGGCGAGACCCATTATAATGCTTACAAAACAGCTTAGTAATAGGGCTGATAAACTGAAAAATATTTTTTTTATGTAAAGTGTCTCTACTGAACGCGTGGTAAAGGCTAATCTTCAATCTGAGTCCAGTTTATTAGCCTGCAGTCACTGAGTGTTAACTCCAGGTATGTGGACCAGTAATGTTTGGGTACAATCTGCATTTAAATTACTAGGCATTACTGACAACTATTAATGCTGATGAATGATGGTCCTTCTCAGTGTCCCACATGAACAGTGTCTGCTATCAGTAGTGGAAATAAAAAGGAAGGTACTCACTATAACATTCCATCTGTTTTCCATTTTCATTCTTCATCTAATGGGATCAGATCAGACTCTGCCGTTATACTAGCTCATGGCTTCCAACAAACTCTCGAGCTCCTTCCCTACCCAAAATGCATCAACCCTAACATCTCTCAGATCTTGTTTGCAGCTTGAAAGAAAACTATAATGATATGCCATAACTGGAATTCAACACAAAAGGACATAAGTGTCCTTAACGTGTCTCATTCCTCCAGAAGCCAGTCAGAAAAAATGGTGGGGTATGATGGGTGGGGAGTTGAGGAAGAATGAAAATGGACAACACAGATGGAACATTATGGGGAGTACATAACTTTTTTTTATCTGATGTCAATTGTCATTCATTCCTTAACTAATGGAACAGTCTCTCTACCTACCTAAAGTCCTGGGTGGACTGCAAGGAAGAATATTTCGAGTACAGTTGAGCCAAAGGCGGTTTTTCCCCTCGAGGCCAGATCTAATTTGCATGAGAATTTCACCAAGTTGCAGTTGCGCATGTCATCCATAGAACCTTTAGACTGGAAAACAGCAGAAGTTGCATATCTCTGGTTGAGTGAGCCTTTAAGGCCTTTGGTACGGAAGTTTCAATTATAGATAAATGAAATGCAGTCTGTCAACCATCTAGATAAGAGTTACCTTTGTAACAGTCTCCCAATTTACTATGTGCAAAGGAAACAAATAGTTGATCTCTCTCTTTTTTCTGAATTGTCCATGAACATTCAGTAGATGCAGCACATATTCCCCTTTATTTGTACATTTTGAGTAGAACACTGGCAAATTAATGGATTGGTTGATGTTGGATTTTAACACCACCTTAGGAAAGAAGGAAGTACTGGTTCATAACGTAACCCTACCCTTATGAAAACTTAAATATGGAGGCTTAGAAGATGATGCTTGAATTTCTGAAATTCTTCTAGTAGATGTAATAGCAACTAAAAGTTTTCCAGGTCAAAAATTTAAGGTCACATTGAGCTGCAGGTTCAAAGGGAGAATGAATTAAGGCTTGCAGTACCAAATTTAAATCCCATGATTGTATGGAGTCTTTATAACGGGTTTTAGCAGAAGAGTACCTCTCAAAAAGACCTTGCACAGTTTAGAGAAAGCCGGTGAAGAATTCTGGAATCCCACATGAAAGTTGGAGACTGCTGTGAGTTGAACTTTAACAATTAGTGAACTAGCACCTTCATTAAATAAACTCACTAAAAATCCTAGAACAGATGGAATTAGAGCGGAGAAGGGGCCTGATTTTGCGCTGACCAATAAAACAAACCTTTTTCTATTCACTCCTGTAGAGTTTCCTAGTAGAAGGTTTATGGGAAGCTAAAAGTATGGAACGGACAGGGGAAGAGAGCATTGACTGCCTGGCTATTAAAGGAATGGGAAAAAACACGGTTAGTTTCAGATTTGAGATATCCTGGTAAACCAGGCCTGTCGGGTGAGACAGGAGGTCTGGAATTGGATACAGAATCCAGGGTGGATGTTTTAGACGAGGCCAAAGGAAGGGAAACCAAATATGTCAAGGCCAGGATGATGCAATGAGGATGACTTTGCTCTTTAGCCAGCCTGCTTTCTAAAGGAATTTGGGGAATTAGAGGAGTTGGGAGGGGGGGGGGGAGTAGAGCATCCCTCAGTGATTCCCCTGGTGGACAGGATTAGGCAAAATAAGCTGCTGCACTTGTTTAGGGGAGATGCAAAAAGAGCTTAGCAAGGCTGGCCCCACTGACTGAAAATCATTTCCGTCACTTTGATGTTGAAAGACCACTTATGAGGCAGTAAGATAGACTTGCTCAGTTTGTTTGCTATTACATTGGGACTTCCACAGAATATGCACTGCTATTAGAAAGCGTTTGGAAGATATCGCCCATTGCCACACACTGACAGCCTCTCAACACAGGGGCTAAAGATCTGGTTCCCCCTTGTTTGTTGATGTACCACACTACTGACATGCTGTCTGGACTGCAACTGTCCCTGAAGGGAGAGTGTCTTGGAATACCTGCAATGCCAAAAGCACCGCTCATCTCCAGAATACTGATATGCAAAGTTGCCCTCTTTGGTGAACCAAGTGCATTGGACCATCTTCCCCAGTAAATGCCCCCCCACCCAATCTGGGAAGTGTCCCTTGTCACTATGGCCTTGGGCAGAGGGAGGAGAGAGGATGAAAGGATGACCCTGTAACACCTGTTGCGACGGCATCCACCAGGCAAGGTATTGTTTGCTTATCTGAGTTATTCTCATCTTTGCTGACATGGGTTGAGAAAGCACTGATCACTGTATTGCTAGCATCCACTGTAGAATTCTCACGTGGAATCTTGCTAAAGGAACTAAAATTACTGCTGCTGACATTGATCTCAGGGCTTGCAGAACCAACTGGGCTGAAATTCTGGTACTGCAAATTTTCCTGACGTGCATCCTTACTGTTTGCACTCTTGATAGTGGAAGGCAGGCTACCACAGATACTGTGACGAACACTGCTCTTATGAATTCTAATGTTTGAGTTTGTTGTAAATGAGACTTGTAATGTATGGTTATGCTGAGATGTGAACAAGTCTGCAGCACCAGATCTCGTGCTTCTATCAGTCAATGCTTGGTCGGGGCTGTAATGAGCCAGTCTAAATATGGAAACAGCCAGAATCCTTGCAAACTCAAGTGAGCTGCTACCACTGCCATGCACTTGGTGAACACTAAGGGGAACAGTAGTGAGGTCAAAGGGCAGTGCTCTGAACTGATGGTGACTGGCTCCCAGCCAGAAGCTTAAGTACCTTCTAGATTGTCTGTTCATCTTTATGTGATAGCGTACTATCGAGCACGTCCAGTCATCCTCGTCCAGAAAGGGCAGATTGAACTGAACTGTGATCATCTGGAACTATGCATGTCAAACTGACTTGTTCAACACGCTGAGATCCAAAACTGGTCTCCATTCCCCTGCTTTCTTTGGCACTAAAAAGAATCTTCAGTAGGTTCCGGACTCTATTTGGTCTGGTGGGACATCTTGGATGACTTTTCTAGCAGCTTTTGGATTTTTAGGGCTGCTACTTTCCTCTGATTTGGTGGATCATCAGGACATTTTCTTGACAGTGGAGGAGGCAGGGAAAATGGAATTGTATAACCTTTGGAAATAATTCTCTGCACCCAAATGTCTTTTGTTATATCTAGCCAGGCTCTCTTGTGCACAGATAAACGAGCACCGACTGCCTCCAGAGGTAGGCACAATCAGGTCTCTATTAAAGAGCACTGAAAGGGTCTGCTGAAAAAGGCATCTCTAGACCCCTTATCTTGTGGGCCACCTCTGCCACGGAGGAGGGGGGGTCACCTTCCATTACTGCTCCTCCTCTGCCTCTGGGGGAACTACCGCCACGCGTGTACTGGAAAGGACCCTGAGATTTTCTGAACCAGATTTTTCTACCTCCCTTTTGATTCCTGAAAAATGTTCTTTGAGGGGTGGAAAAACACACGCCCACTGCAGAGAGGGTCTTTCGCACACCTAGAGTGCGTCTCCTTTACTGTGGGGCCATACAAATAAGTGCCGTCAAAGGGAGCCTTGATGAAAGAGGACTTCAAGGGCTACGCAAAATCGAACAGACACATCCAGGCATGCCTCCTGATGGAAATACCTGAACCCACAGCCCTTGAGATGCCTTCTGCAGCATGCGAGATAAGCTTCATGGACGAGTTAGCTATAGCTTGTAGGGTAGCCAAACGAGAGACTACTGAAGATTGACAGTCAGCAGTTTCGGTTCCAGAAAGAATTTTGATAGCTCTTTAATCAAATCTCTTTGAAGCTTTGTAAAATGTGCCAAATAGCTCAGCGATCCAAGTGCAAAAGTCACTGAAGGATGAACATGCTTCCCAAATCTATCAGCCTAGACTCTCTATTAGGATGGACAGTGGAACCCTCTTCCGCAATTTTCTTTTTTGTAGCTGTTGGCACGACCATGGAATCTACTGGCACACCTTTACCACAAAATTCCTTGTCTACTGGTGAAACCAGAATCCGGTATGGTCTCTTGGGGATTGGCTCAATTGTATCAGGTTCCTTCCACACCCGCCTAGAGATCGGCAGGCAGAGTAACCCAGGATGCAAGACAGGCCAGTCCCAAAGGCTTCCAGAAATACTGATTCCTCTGGAGAAGGGTCTTGGGAAGACCAGCCACCCTTCTGTTTAAGGATCTCAAGAATGTCTCCAAATGAGATATCATCGGGTGATGATTTTGGGGACCGCTCTCCCTCATCTAAATCAGTATCCTCAGTGACCGACTCTTGAGGAGAGTCGAAGTACCTCCTTTTGCACCTTCTCTTCCTATGGACTTCCTCAGTGGGGTGGTCAGGTGAAGTATTAGAAAAGATTAGAATACCCTGCTGGGTAGTCTGGAAGCTTTGAGCTGGCTGTCCCTGTGGGGTAGAATGTTGATCACTATGCAAAGTCATCTGAGAAGGAAGGACCTATCTCACCTGCCAGAGCAGAGAACCCTTTCTTCAAAACCTCAAAGGCAGATTGCTCTGGGGAAAAGGAAGACAACAGAGCCAAGAAAATGCGTTTCTCTCTTGTCACCTTCCTCACCCCAAGAACAATCCACCTGAGGCGGACGTTACAGCCAAGCTGTCCGAGAGGAAGAAACTGCTCTGAAAACATTTGAGTCGACTCCATCCTCCCACATCCAACAGACACGCTTCAACTCAGTCTCATCCTGCTCCAAGGATGTTGGAGCTGGTGCACTCAGAGCAATATTCAGATCTGAAGAGAGCACAGCCTTCAGATCCGAACCAGATGGACCTGAAGACTGTAAAAACGCATGCTGGATTAGAGAAGGAGCTGTTATGAATGGAGTGATTGGACTTCCTGACCTGAAGGGGTAGGAACCATGAAAGCTCCCATCTAAATTTGCTACGTGAAGAATTCCCTCATCATTCTCTCCACATTTGCTTCAGTGAGACTTCTGGAGGAACAAGAAGATACTAGGGATGGAGATTTGTAGTGTCTCTCTAAAAAGGGAGAGGGAACTCTGGATGGGACTGGATCCAGACTTTGAGAATAGGCTATCCTTGGTAAAAGGTTTCGAATCAGAGGGTGTAAGATCCAAAATAGGTATGACTGGATCCGATGAGGGTTGGATTGTAAGTGACTTCAGATCCAATCTCTCTTTCTTCCTTCTTGGTTCAGATGAAGAGGAAACTGGAGAATTAGAAGGCTTAGATCTTTCTGTAGGGTCTTTGGATTTGTGTCAAGGGGACTGAACCCCAGTAATGGCCTCAGAAAATGAGGTTGGCAGAAAACCTTTTAAAATCAATTTGTTTTTCCTGTCAGCAAGAGCTTAGGGGTTGAACCCATGACAGATACTACAATCCTGATTTAACTGATCCGGTCCCAAGCAATATACATAGAGACTGTGGGCATCTGAACAAGGCAACTTATGCCCCCACTTTTCACACAAATCCTGTCAGACCTCTTTCAGACTTTTTAAAGTAAAGATATCATAATAAAAGTAGGAGTAAAGTAAAAAAAAAAAAAAAAAAAAAAAAAAAAAACAGAGAAATTAGACCTGTATCAAAAAAAGGTCCTAGTCCTTTTAAATTTAAGAGTGGTAGCTTAGTACCAGTAAAACAGAGAGTACCAGTATACCCAAAGAAAAATGTTCAGCACAGGTAGGAAATGTACCAGAGATAGGTATCTCTTGCCTTCATCAGTCAGCCGGCGTCCCCGTTGAATCCCCAACATATAGTAGACATTCCAAATAACCGGTAGACAGAAGTTTATTTCACAATCCTTTATTACTGCATCCAAGTGCTACTTGTATAGGGTTATAGAAGATTACAGGGTTAAGTCACTATTTTTATTTTATAGTAATTGGGAGAGACTAGCGTGGGTAGCCAATCAGTGTGTGTAGTTGTGTTGAGTGGGCTGAAGCCTTTATTCAAATTAGCACTGAAAGGTGAACCCAGTTCTCGCACTCCAATTGGATTATCAGAGAGATCATAAAACACCAATCAGAATTGCTACAATTCCATCTATAGCTTAAGTAACTTTTGAGCGCTCAGTCAGTAAAATGCAATGAGCAAAACAGGAGTATCCACAAATCATAATTTAAGTCATGTGTTAAAAGTGTCAGATGGGTGGCTACGTAAGTTAAATACACTAAACATATGTGGCGCTTCTGAATTTCTTCAGGGATGCAACCATACTCTAGTGGGAACTTTCGATAAGTTTCTAATAGGTTTTCAACAAAAAGTTCGTAACTGTAGAGACTCAAGTTAATAAGCAAAACTGAAAAGAAACTGCTAAATACCAAGAGCCTGGTAGGTTTCTCATTTAATTCATTACTTGTTTTTTTATCTGTAGTTTTTATTTGAAATTCGTTTTGAAGTTATTTGAGGTTCTTTGTATTTAGCAGTTTGTCTTTATAGTTTTAACTTGTCTCTCTGCAATTATGAACTTTTTATTAAAAACCTATTAGAAACTTATGGAAAGCTCCCATTACAGTATGACTGCATCCCTGAAGAAGAAACTGGAAAGCACTGCAAATGTTTAGTGCATTTAACTTATTTAGGCACCTATCTGACACTTGTAACCTGTGAATTAAATTACTTTGGTCTGTGGATACTCCTGTTTTACTCACGGCATTTTACTCATCGCATTTTAGTAACTGAGTGCTCAAAGGTTATTCATGCTATAGATGGAATTCTAACAATTTTGATCGGTGTATTACGATCTCTCTGACAATCCAATGGGAGTGAGAGGACTGGGTTCATCTTTCAGCACAAATTTGAATAAAGGCTTCAGCCCACTCTTACACACCTACACATGCCGACTGGCTACCGGTCCATTTACTATACAATAAAAACAGTGACTTAACCCTGCAATAGTCTAACACCAAGTAGTGCTTAGATGCAATAATAAAGGACCGAGAAACAAACTTTTGCCTACCAGTCATTTGGAGTGTCTAGTATGTATTTCTTAGGGATTCAATGGGATGCTGGCTGACAAGGCAGACATACACCTATCTCTGGTGCATTTCCTACCTCTACTGAGCACTTTTTGTTGGGTATACCAGTCCAGTCTATTTTACTTGTACTAAAATACCACTCAAGTCTAAACAGACTACGACCTTTCCTTGATAAAAATCTACTTTCCCTTTGCGAGTACACACCAGCATTTTATGTTGTTCCTTTGGACATATTTTAGGCCGAGGGCTATACTCGCAGGTCTTGGCCATCTCCATTTGATTAACCAGAAAGACAGGAAAAGTTTAAACACTAACAATGGTACTCAAGAACTACAAGTAACTTGTAGAGAGGAAAAGAAATATCAACTATGGTAAAAAACAGGACTACAAGTGTAACAGAGAAAAGGGAAGGTTAGGCCTACTACTGATAGTAGGAAAGTTTACACTCAAAGGTGTATAGAAAAAGGTAGCAGAAATTACTTAAAAATAGAATTAAATATTATAGATTAAAGAATTAGTCGTAACTAAAGATTTTTAGATCAGGTAAACCAAAAAATGACTTCTCTCCCACTGTATACTCGAGAGCTGAAGGCGACCATGTCTACATGCAAAGTGGCAAACAAGATTTGGGAGATGTTAGCAGTGGTGCATTATGGGTAGGAAGGAGCTTGAGAGGTTGTTGGTGGCCACTTGCTAGTATAACTGCCAAGCTGGATATATACGCTTGCACTAAGACAATGTGTTGCAACTGTTTCTTATTCGAGCTAAGCAGTTCTCTGCAAAATGCGGTGCATCTCCAGGATGAACATATGCAGCTGGAGGTATGTTTAATTCTTCTTATACCAGAAGGGCTAACAAGCTTAGATGTGAAGTGCTGTACATGCAGCAACTTTAACAGTCGTGGACAGTTTCAATCTAACATGACAAGATATCATTTTTAAAGTGACACGTGGTGGGAGTATGAAAAATAGGGAAACATACTGAGGCAAAGATGTTGTGGAGTCAACTGCTAGATACTGTGAAAGGCTGGAAAATGCTACAGTTAAGAAAGGAAAAAAAGAAAATTTTATAAAATGTGTTCTTGTTCTTTTGAGATGTGGAATTCATCTTTAGCATTTCTGTTTTGCTTTTAGCTCATTTCACAAAGTTAAGATTTAACATAGTTGTCTTCTAGACTGTGTATGGCTGTTTTTTTTTTCTGAACAAGTGAAAAAAAATGGCAGTATTGTTTCCTTTTCTGTGGCTCAAGAAAGAATAGTTGTGTAAAATCTTACCATAACCATAGATGTCCTTCTCTTCCATGTTGCAGTATTCTAGGTGTGGGACTTCCTTCCCTCAGGCGACTCGTACGGCTTCTATACAAAAGCTTCAGCTTGGCTGCTGTAGTGTGTGTGGGATATCACACGTAGGGCCATAAACCAAGGGGCCTTAAATGTGGCGTCTGCATGCACAATCCTCAGAATCTGAAGGCAAGAAGGTAGAGAATAAGGCCCAGCAGGAGGTGTGCCAGTTGTTTACAGGTATGTAACTTGGAGACCTACTGAAATGTAGGTAGTACAGGAAGGTATAAGACTAAGGGGGACTTGGTGGGTGGGAAGGAATACTGCAACACAGAAGAGGACATCTATGGTTATGGTAAGATTTGACAACTATTCTATGTCCTTCTATTCCAATGTTGCAGTATTCTAGGTGTGGGTGCGTACCATAGTTTAAGAGTAGGAGAAGGTGGTGGTGGATCCAGACACTTCTACAAGACCCTGCAAGATTGCTCTGGCGAATCCTGATGTTCTTCATGTTTCACTGTTGCAGTCATCACTCTTGGGTTATCTGCCTGCAGGTAGCCCTCAGTCGGCACAAATACCAGAGTCTTAGTATTTCTGCATCGGATGCTGTCACTACTTCCATGACGTCAGGTCGTCAGTGGTATAAAAACAGGCAGCCGATGCCATTACATCAGTCTTTCTTGCCAAGGAGGAGCCCGAAGCAGATTGCAAGTGCCAGTCGGCCTCTACCTGCAATTTTCGTTTTTCAAGTAGTTAATCCTGAAGTCTTCTAAAGCTAAGTACCCCATTGGGGATCCTTATTCCTTGCTCTAACCGATGTCAGAAAAAGTTAATTGCCTTGCCTGTGGAAAGCTACCTCACAGAAATTTTCATTCTTACTGTGTCTCCTTGTTTAGGGCCAGACCACGACATCCCTCGCTGTTGGTTTTGTGCCTTAATGCCTGAACCATTCATCATCGGGCTATTTTTGCTGCTAAAGTCTTTCGATCTCAGTTTTCCGAAATGGCTTCGGTAAGCCATCAGACTACCGATCTTCTGAAAAAACACAAAGATAAAGACAGACTGCATAGGCCCAAAACTGCCGACGCTGCTTCCGTTAAGCTAGTCGCCAGTCCGCCGGGTACTCAGTGAGGTGCCTTTGCAGACCCTGATGCCCTCTTCTATGGCTACGCAGGCCTCTGCTGATACCCATTCGGAGTCCGGTATGCCATGAGATGCTTCTTCGACTATGGAACCAGCGGATGCCTCTAACTTGGATGAGTCTGGAGCCACTGTGCAGGCATCAGCTTCTGAGGGTGTTTTCAGACCTACCGATGTTCAAATCAAACCAGACTTTTTTTAGCCAAAACTACAGAGTTTCTTAGGCCCAGAGTATGCACTACGCCTAGAAAACAGACTATCAAAGTGCATGCTCAGGCACCCTTGCCACAAAAAAATGCTTAGAATAGCTGAAGACCTTATAATGCTAATTAGGGGAAGCCAGCCTTCCTCTGCTACGAGACAAATAATTCAGTTGCCTTCAGTTTCTACAGACCAGGAGTCCGATGACGCTGACCTTTCTGATTATCAGGACATGCCCTTAGCCTATGAGGATTCAGATGTATAGGAATCCATTCCCTCTGCCTCCCCTCCAGAGGATTTCTCTTTTGGTGAATCCTTGCATACTAAGAGAACATTTCCACTGGGAATGCCAAGAATATCCTCAGTCCAAAAAGAGACTCAGAAATTTTAGAGCTACCTTAGCACAGGCCTTTAGCTATTCCTCTGGTCTTAGATGTTGTGGATGATGTTTTCTTGGAATCCAGTCTTACTCCATTCACCTTACTTCCGGCCCCTAGGAAACCGGACAGGTACTAGAGAGTACTTGATTCCCACATGTTTCTTTTCAAGAATCCTACTGCTGATCTAGAGATCATTTCTCAAGTACCTAAAGGTATTAAGGCTACTACAGACAAAAATCCTACCCCTTTGGACAGGGATTCCAGAGCTTTAGACAGATGGGGTAAGAATGTATATACCTCTGCAACTCTTGCTATCAGGGCAGTTTCACATGTTGAAGTACCAGCAACATAGTATAGATCTCATTAAACAAAAAAAATGGTAATGTTTCCAGATTGTGCAGAAAAAGATTTGTAAGAGCTTATGCATTCTGCAAACCAAGTTAGTAAACATACTTTGCAGTGTGGTTTTGATGCCCTAGAAGCATCTTGCAGGACTGTAGTCACTGGCTCTGTACTGAGAAGATATGATTGGCTGAAGGAGCAGACCCTTGCCAGATCATGTCAAATCCAAATTACTAGATGCTCTTTTAAATAAAGACGTTTTCTTTGACACCAAAGCAGAAGTTGTTCTTAAAAAGAGGGAAGAAAAAGCTAAATCTATGAAAACTGTTAAAGAATTATTACAAGTGCAACCACCTCGACTCAGTAGGCATTGCCCTTCAAAACACTGGTCCTTTCCAGCCACCTCCAGGCCTTCCCAAACAAGACCCAGGGAAAACGGACCACCCAGACTATAGTCTCAGGGTATGCAGAGATCTAAGCAATGGAGTGCTCCCACCCCTAAAACAGGGAGTAGTAAGCCACCTCCCTATGGAAAAGGTTCACAATGACTTCTCAACTCTACCTCCCTGCCCTGTCCAATTGCATGTGCCCCTAGGAGGAAAACTTGCCCTTCATGCAAAAAACTGGATGTCCTCCACTCAGGACTAATGGGTCTTCAACATTATATCCCAAGGGTACAAACTTTATTTCCATTCACTGCCAACTCCAAGCGGGGTTCCAGACCTTCCTCCAAACCAATGGGCAGAGGCTCAAAATCAAGTTCTTTCTCTGCTCAACATCAGAGCTATTCAGCCAGTTCCAGTAGAACAAAGTGGTCAGGGTTTCTACTCCAGACTATTCGTGGTATCCAGGAAAGAGGGCTCTTGGCGCCCAATCCTGGATCTTTCAATTCTCAACACCTTCCTGATGAACACAAAATTAAAGATGCTTACCCTGCAACAGCTTCTCCCTATGCTAGCCAAGGATGCCTGGTTACTCACCCTAGACTTGAAAGAAGCTTATTTGCACATCCCCCATCAGGGAATCATGCAGGAAATATCTATGTTTCAGGGCAGGATCTATGCATTATCAGTTCTCTGCACTTCCCTTTGGCTTATCTACTGCACCCAGAGTATTCACAAATGCCTGGGTCCAGCCATTGCATACAGGCAGAGAAATATCCAAATTTTCCCGTACTTGGACGACTACCTGATTCAGGCGGACAGCCAGGAATTGTTGCTTCAGTACCTGGCATTTGTAAAAAGCCTTCTCACTTCTTTGGGTACACCATCAATGAAAAGAACTCACAACTTGTGCCCAGTCAAAAGATTGTATTCCTGGGAGCATGCTTTGACAACTTCCCAGATGGCATTTCTCACTTCAGAAAAACAAGTCTATCTGACAGACTACTTCAAGCAAATGGCCAACACAACCCAGCTAACTGCAAGAAAAATACTGCAAACCCTAGGGTTCATGGCCTCATGTACTCTGCTAATTGCATATGCAAGACTGCATATGGGGAAACGTCAGTGGCACTTAAGTCTTTGGTGCCAACATTCTCAGGACCTGGAAACAATAATTCCTATCATACCTTGTCTGAGGGCAGAAGCATTCAACCACAACAAGATACTGCATTTTACTCTACCCCACGCCGCCCAAACCCCGACCACAGACACAGACTATGCATGGGGGGGCCCACATGGCTGGTAAATGCATTCAGGGCCACTGGAACCCAAGCCAAATTCTCCTGCACATTAACCAAAAGGAGATGCTAGCTATACAAAATGCTCTGACAGCTTTCAGATACCTTATTCCCTCCAGAACAACTGCTGACAAAAACAGACACCACCACAGTTATGTGGTACATAAACAAGCAGAGGGGAAGCCATTCTTACCCACTCTGCAGGTTAGCCATGACTCTGTGGAGCACAACTCTGGACAACCAAGTCCATCTACAAGCTCAATTCCTGCCAGACAAAAAAAAAATTCACTGGCAGAAGACTTAAGCAGAAATCTCCTAGACCCACGAGTGGAAATTGGAGCCCAGCACCTTCAACCTCCTGATCCACAGGTGGGGGACCCCAGAGGTGGATCTCTTTGCCTGCCCCCACAACCACCAGTTAAGACAATTCTGCACCAGGAACCTGGAAAGTGGCTGCCCTATCCTTTCAATGGGAAAACCTCTCAATCTATGTCTTTCCCCCTCTGCCCCTTCTCTCAAGAGTACTACTCAAGATAAAAGAAGACAGTCCAAGGACAATTCTGATTGCCCCTAACTGGTGACGCCAGCACTGGTACCCACTCCTACGCAGCCTGACAACGATGTCACCCGGGAACTTACACCAGACCCCTCCCCTGCTGTCACAGCAGGAGGGACATAGGTTCATAGGTTCATACAAGGCTATCTGCCCTAGGGCATTTATAAGCCTAGCCAGAGTGTGTTTGGCTTTCGCCACCCATTTTAAATTAATTTTGCTATGCCCTTTTTCGAGGTTAGTATACTGTGCCTCTGTCTAACAGTGACACAGAAGTGATACCCGGGGTAAACCTACGATCTCCCATCCACTCATCAAGATTCCTCTTGAAGAGAGTCAATGAGGGACTCTGCCTAACCTGGACTGGGACTTTATTCCAGAGTGAAGGGAGCCTCTGGGTTATGAATCTGTCCCTCTCCAGCATGTCCTATTTATTTCAGTGCTGATGTTCAAGTCTCTTGAGCGCGTAGCTCGATGGGATTTGGATTTTCTGAGGTGCAGCATGTCCATTAATTCCGGATTGGACATGGCTTTATACGTCAGGCACAGATCGCCTCTGAGCAGGTGGTATGCCACTGAGTAGAGCTGGAGTTTCTTTAACCGGGCAGCATATGGCATCTGTTTGAGCCCTTTGATCCTCTTGGTGAGGTACTTTTGGGGTCTTTCCAGATGCTGCAGGTGTCTGGTAAGGTACATCCCAAAAGGGGCATTGTACTCAATTATGGGCCTGATGAGGGATGAGTAAAGAGGCACGATGACCTCCCCTGATCTACATGTGAATCCCTTCATGATTAGGTGGGCTATATAAAATGTTTTTCTAACCACCTTGGCCACGTGGTTGTCAAATGAGAGATTACTATCAACTTGGGTCCCCAGGTCCCTAATTACTTCTTCTGTACTTAATGGATTACCACCTATGTGGTAATTTGTGGGCACTGTTTTTGCCAAAGGGGATGACTATACACTTTTTGGCGTTTAGCTTGAGGCCATGGCTCTGGCACCCGTTGTCTGTTTCTATGAGGCCCTTTTGGAGGATGCTTGTGTCGGCTGGCGAGTCGATTATGGAGCCCAGTTTGCAGTCATCTGCGAACTTGGTCAGCCACAGTCCTTCCGTGTTGGCCTGTACCTCCGAGAAATATATACCGTCCCAGGACTGAGCCTTGTGGGACGCCACTTGTAACTGGTTTGGAGTCTGACATAGCTCCAGCAATTCTAGCCATGTGGGTTCTGGCCTTGAGCCAGTTTGCAACCCATCTAGTGACATAGGAGTTTATATTTAAGCTGGTGAGCTTATCTATAATGCCCGAGTGGGGTATTGTATCGAAGGCTTTTGCGAGGTCCAGGTAGGCTGTGTGGACCACCTTCCCCTCGTCAATGGCCTTGGTGACTGTTTCAAAGAAATTGACCAGGTTTAAGAGGCAGGATCCGCCCTTAACAAAGCTGAACTGGGTAGGATCCAGTGTCTGTAGGTCCCCAATATCTTTATTTATGAGGTCCATGATGATCCTTTCCATAGCTTTGCAGACCAAGCTAGTGAGGCTTATGGGGCGATAGTTTCCAGGATCCGTTGAGGCACCACCTTTGTGGAGAGGGACCACTGCTGCTGTACGCCACTCTTTGGGTACATATCCTGTAGTAAGGCTGAGATTGAACAGTAGTTTTATGTTTGGGTTTAGCTCTTTTTGGAGTTCATGTAGGACGCAGCCCGGGACACCGTCTGGACCCATTGATGCTGTGTTTTTTGCTTTGGAGAGGGCAGCTCTTACCTGAGCATCTGAGATGTCAGGGGGGCAGCACTCTGCTGGGATAGATATTTGCCCTTTTGGTGGGGAGAAGTTTGCGCTGAACCTGTCAGCTAGGATGTTGGCAATGTCTGTGGGTTCAGTGCATTTTTTGTCATTTTGGACTAATTCTGAACATATCTGGGAATCCCCACCCAGGTTCCTAACATAATTAAAGAAAGCCTTGTGATTATCCTTAGTGTCCTGTGCAATTTTTCTCTCGAAGCTGGCCTTAGACGATTTTATGAGTGCCCATAGTTTTTTGCTAATACTGATCAGAGATGCCCTCCCTTTTTAGAATTTTGCTCTATCATGTAGTAGCTTCCTCCTTCTATTGTATAGTTTGTTTATGGCTGGGGTCCACCAGACAGGACGTCTGCCTTTGGAGGATTGGGTCTTGGTTTTATTTGGGATTGCACGATCCATGCATTCCTGAAGGTGTTCATAAAATGCGTTTATAAAGGATTCTGCGGTCTGGGCCATATTTTCCACAGGCCTGGGGGCTTTGAAGGATTCCACCTTAGTTTTGAGGAGTGTGAAATTTGCTTTAGAGAAGTTTTTCACTGTGGTTTTCTGGGCAGGGGGTGGGGTCGGGATGTGAATATCCAGTGAGATTAGTTTATGGTCTGATCTTACCAGTGAGGGATACACTTCTGGTCTGGAGCATAGAGTCCCCATGTTGGTGATGATCAGGTCCAGTATGTTTTTCCCCTCTTGTGGGAGTGGTAACAAGTTGTTCCATAGCATTTGAGTTTATAAATTCTAAGAACCTTTGGGCTAGGGTGTTGGAGCTAGAGTAATGCTCCCAGTCCATGTTTGGGTAGTTGAAGTCGCCCAATATAATGGTGTTTGGAGTGACCTTAATATTTTCCAGTGTTCTCAGGAAGGCAGAATGGGGTTCCTGGGTTTGGGAGGGTGGTCTGTAGCAGGCTATAAACTGGAAGGCAGTTTTACCCACTGTTAGTTGCACATGGACAGTCTCTGATGCTTCGTGCTGTGCCACCAACCTGGAGGTGTGGGTATCTTTGACGAATATTGATACTCCACCTCCTTTTGTGGTTCGGTCCAAGTTTTGGGGCTGAAAAGCATGGTATGAGGTATAACCTGGTAGTGCTGGGGTGCTCTTGGGAGCCTTGAACCAGGTTTCTGTTACTGCACAGATATCTATGTTCTCCATGCTAAGGAGAGTTTTGTGTGCGTGCATCTTGAGGTTTAGACTTCTGGCATTGAGTAGCATTACTCTTAGTTTCTTATCCCTTGTGATACCTATAGAGGTGGGTTTGTCTTTTGAGCCTTGCCTAAAAAAGGCACTATTGGGGTAGCAAGAGCCTTTACCACTATCCGAAAGCCCAGGGGTGACAGGTGCAAGCCATCCCTAGCGAAGCATCGTGGCTTGTCGATTTGTCGAGCATGTCATCCCAGGCTGACAGGCATTGGATCCCCTTTGAATGACATAAATACTTAAAGCAATTGCTGAAATTGATAATATTGTCTTCATATTGTGGCATCATTCTTGGTGAGGGTAAGATGCTACTCAAGGTCAGGGTCATACCGGCCTGGGCTACATGCTCAGAGAACTCCTCTATGTCTCTTTTCATGTAGTACAGGGAGGTACGTCTCAGGTCATTCACACCAGCATGGACAATGACAGAGTCATATTTGTACTTGCCTTGGAGTGACCTGAGTGTTTGTGTTATGTGGCGGATCCTAGCGCCCGACAGGCAGCTAAACGTGACCTTCTCCTTGTTCAGCCTGGTGAGCGGGACATCAGTGTGCCTGACGACAGAGTCACCTATTACAAGTGTATCAGGTGTGTTGTTTAGCCTTAAGGGCTGTGACTGTTCGGCACACTGGCTTTGTGAGCTATGTGTTGCACGTGTTTTGTTTTGGGTAGCGGTTGCTTGGGTGTCTGCTTTGGAGGTCTCTGCTGCTTAGGCAGATTTTTATTTAGAGCCGAGTATGTTTTTGTGTGTTTATGTGTTTGGTTTGCTGTCGTGGTAGGTCTATGTGAGACCGGAATTTTAGTGAGTGTGGTTTCCTTCTCCTCCTGACTGGTTACGCCAGTACTGAGTTGAGAGAGCTTAGCCTCCAGTTTGGCTATATGGTTGCATCTCTCACGTGTTGGAATTTGTTGGGAGGAGGAGAGGGTTGTCTGTGTACATAAGGCAGTTGTAACATTGCCTCAAGATTCCCAAATTCACCAGCTGGACAGGAGAGGAGATTGACAACTGACCTTTGGACATGCTAGAATAGTATTGGGAATCCTTTATAATTGAAAAAAAGGGCCAATGGGGAACAAGGTACTCAAGGGGAGTTTGTGAGGGTGCAGTGCTTTTAATTTTTTAATGCTGACTTAGTGAGCAAGTGCCAGGTAACTTACATGCAATGTGTTACAGGTAACTTAAATGCAAAAATTACAAACAGTAAACTTTTTTTCAAGTGAAAGAAGGAAATAGATTTTGCATCCACAATTACAAACCCTAAATCTTGCAGTCTAGCTTATTCCTTGAATACTCCATCAGCAACGCTAAGTAAACAGGTGCTGGACGTGATTCTTGAAGCCAGAAGGCCTAGTACTAGGAAATCCTATGTGAAAAAGTGGAAAAGATATTGTTCTTGGACTCAGTCTAAAGGAAAGGACACAGCTGTGCCCTCCTTACCTCTAATCCTGGATTATCTAGCAGAGCTACTCCACAGAGGCCTATCCTTTTACTCCATTATGATTCATGCCTCTGCCATTTTGGCTCATTACAACACTGAACCACCTCTATTTTCTCACCCTCTCTTCAAACAGTTCCCGAGAGGGGCTTGCAACTTAAGGAACCCAAGGAGATCACCCACCCCTGCTTGGGACCTTAACTTTGTACTGGAAAAGCTCACGCTTCCCCCTTTTGAACCTGCTGCTTCAGCAGAGTTAAAATTCCTCTCTTGGAAAACAGCCTTGCTTCTAGCCAACATTTCAGCTAGAAGAGTGTCTGAGTTACAGGCACTGATGGCTGTGGAACCCTTTACCATCTTCCATGCTGACAGGGTTTCCCTCAGGACTAACCCGTTCTTTATGCCTAATGTGGTGGCCAGTGTGGCCCTAAACCAATCCATCCATTTGCCAACCTTCTTCCCTAACCCTCAGAATAAAGGAGAAAGGATCCTGCATTCTTTGGACGTGCACAGACAGCTCAGGCTCTACCTTGATAGGACTAAGCCTTTCAGAAAATCTGACCAGCTGCTAGTCAGCTCTGCAACAAGGGCAGAGGGCAAGGCCATTTCTAAACAAACCATTTCCAAATGGATAGCACACTGCATCCATTTCTGCTACAAGCACCATGGAAAACCAACCCTTCAGGGGGTCAGAACACATTCCACTAGGGCTACTTCTACCTCTACAGCATTTCTCAGGGGAGTCCCTATCAGAGACATTCTGGAAACTGCAACCTGGAGTTCTGTACACACCTTCACCAAGCATTACCACTTACCTATCTTTTTGAAATCCAGGGCAGGATTTGCTACAGCAGTCTTGCAGGGCCTACTAGCCAGCCCTAACTCTTCCTGACTGCCTCCACCCTTCCTCAGCTTTGGGAATCAACCCAAGTGTGATGACTGCAACAGTGAAACACAAAGAACATAGTACAGTTGTGTACACTTAACATAAATGTAGATGTTCAAGTCTATTCACTGTTGCCGTCCTGGTTTCCCTCCCTCCAGCCCCGTTTTTCTCTAACTTTCTCTCGCTCCTCTCTATGGCTATTTCTAATGGTATTAGTATTTACTTTTTATTGGTGGTGGTTTCCACACCATATACTAGCTCCCTATTTAGGGGCTCTTGACATTTGGGGCAAGAAAAACTGATATAATGACATTGGCTGCCTATTTTTATACCCCTGACGTCATGGAAAAAGCGACAGCATCCAATGCAGAAATACTAAGACTCTGGTATTCGGGCCGACTGAGGGCTACCTGCAGGCAGATAACCCAAGTGTGATGACTGCAACAGTGAATACACTCGAACACCTACATTTATGGTAAGTGTACACAACTGTACCTTCTAGCTCTGGAAACTTGATCCAATTTGTAATGTTTGGTGAAGGTGAGGATAGTGGGCCCAGGTGGCTGCTTCCAAAATGGATGCTGTGTCTAGACTTTTCATGAAGGCCCTTGAGTTGGCCACAGCTCTAGTGGAATGGGCCTTGATTCCCATTGGAGGTTCCTTTTCGTGGTGAGAGTAGCAGAAGCAAATAGCTTTCCTGATCCAGTATGCAATGGTTTGCTTAGAGACTGCCTTGCCCAGGGCCCTGGGGTGGAAGGAGACAAAGAGCTAGCCAGTCTTTCTGATGGCCTTGGTCTTGTCCAGGTAGAATCTAAGTTGTCTGTGCATATCCAGGGAGTACAGTATCCTCTGCCCTTCATTAGTGGGTGAGGGGAAAAAAGGTGGGCAGATGAATGGAATGGTTAAGAGTAAGCTCACTGACCACTTTAGGCATAAAGGAGGGGTTGGTTCGCATGGACACCCTGTCTTTGTGGAAGACAGTGAAGGGGGGACAGGCCATTAGAGCCTGCAGTTCTGACACTCTTCTGGCTGAAGTGATAGCCACCAGAAGGTCTTCCATTTATACATCTGTAAGGAGGAAGGACTGGCAGGTTCAAAGGGATGTTGGGTTAATTTCTCTAAGATGTAGTTAAGGTCCCAAGGCGGAGGGATAGGTTTTCTCATGTGCAAGACCCCTTTACGGAAGAGCTTTACGTCGAGCCTGGCCAGCAAGGGGGTTCCAGGGGGGGGGCAGGCAGACTGATATGGACGAGAGATTAACTTTTACAGAAGAATAAGAAAGGTAATTTATTATCACTTGACAAGTAGTTTAGAACCAGGGGAACCTCGGTGGAGCTGGGGTCACTTCCCTTTTGTAGACACCATTTTGCAAATCTTTCCCATTTAGCCAGGTAAGATTTTCTGGTGGTAGGTTTCCTTGCCTCCCTTAGGACTGAAAGCATGTCCTCTGAGTAGTGGTGCCTGAAAGGAATCAAAAGTTTATCACCCACAGAGTCAGACATCGGTACCTGTGGGTGCAGAAGAGTTCTTTTGTCTTGTGATAATAGGTCCACCTTGTAGGGTAACTTGAATTGATTGACCTTGGCTAGTTTGTGAAGTAGGGGGGAACCAGTGCTGCCTTGGCCAGTAGGGAGTCACTAAAGATTTTTGGTTTGTCCTTCTGGATTTGCAGGAGGACTTTCTGAATCAGTGGGAATGGGGGGGAGGCATAAAGGAACTTCCCCTCCCAAGAGATGATGAGTGTCCACTCTCCATGCTAGAGGGGAGTGGGTTTTTGAGCAGAAGCTCTGCAGCTGCCTGTTCTGTGAGGAGGCAAACAGTCCACCGGTGGGGTGCTCCACAAATAGACCTATGTCCAAGACCTCCTCCCTGTTCAGCATCCATTTGTGTTGAGGCGAGGAGGTCCTGCTCAAGAGGTCAGCTTAGTGGCTGTCCTGTGAGGAGATATAGACCATCAGCAGGACTAAGGTGAGATGGGACTAAGTCCCATATCAGCAGGGATAGACGGCACAGCTGACAGGCCTTTGTTCCTCCTCCCCCCTGCTTGATGAGTTACCACATCACAGTGGTGTTGTTGGTGACAATCTGGAGCACCCCTGGAACCAGAAGGGTGGTGAAGGTCTGTAGAGCTAAGAAAACTGCTGTAATTTCCCTGATATTGATGTGTTTGGCCTGAAGAGAGGGATGCCACTTCTGAATCTTGTAAGAGGCCAGAGTTGTTCCCCAACCTGAATCTGAGGCATCTGTATGCATCATATGGGTTGGAGTGGGGGGGGGCTGTAGTGGGAGCCCTAGGTTCAATTTCAGTTGCTGGATCCACCAGTTGATTTCTGTTTTCAGACAGGGAAGGAGGGGGGGTGGCCTGCTCTAGGGGATGTAGGTGCTGGGACCAGGTGAAATTCTGGAACCACTGCAGCTTGCGCATGTGCATTCTTGCCAGAGGTAGCATGGGGATGGTTGCTGCCATCAAACCCAGGAGGTGAAGAAAATGCCTTGCCGTCAGCTTTCAGGATAGTAGAGCTTCCTGGAAGTGGGAAGTTAAAGACAGAACCTTGTCCTGAGGTAGAAAGGCCTTCACTGCGTCTGCTCTGATTCTGCACCCGAGGAAAATCTTGTCCTGGCTTCGGATCAGAGGATTTGGGGAGGTTGATGGTGAATCCTAGGTTCTGCAGAAGGGACATGGCTAAATGTAGAAGCTTTAGTAGAGCATTCCCGGACTCTGCCAGAATCAGGATGTTGTCCAGATAAGGGTATATTTGTATCCCTTGCGTTCTGCAGAAGGCAATGGCTGTGGCCAGGCACTTTGTAAAGACCCTGGGGGCTGTGGATAAACCAAAGGGCAAGGCAGTAAACTGGAAGTGAGGGGAAGGGCCACAGAAACTCGGGAATTGTCTGTGGGAACTCCTGATGGGTACATGCAGGTAGGCTTCCTTTAGGTCTAGGGTGACCATGATGGCCTTGGCTGGAATGAGAGGCAGCAAGGAGGGGAGAGAGAGCATTTTGAAGGAGGGTACCTGAAGATGTAGGTTTAGAATGGACAGATCTAAGATGGGTCTCCAGGGGCCATCGTTTTTGAGGACCAGGAAAAGATGGGAGTAAAACCCTCTCCCCTTCTTGTCCTGGAGGAACAGGCTCTATAGTGCCTAGCTGTAGATCATCTGCCAGAACTTGCGGCATGAGATGGGCCTGGTTTTTGGGGAGGGAAGGAATGCTCTTCTGGGTGGTTTCTCTTTCCAGGATAGGAAGTATCCTTTTTGGATAATGACCAAGACACACTGGTCTGCAGTGATGGATTGCCAAAGAGGGAGACAGTGGGAAAGGTGGGCTGAGAGGGGGAGGTGGGGCAAGGCAGTCATGCATTACTGGGGCCTCCTCTGTCCTGAAAAGGCTGTCTGGGTTGCTGTGGTGGAACAGAGGATCTGGAGTTAGTAGGTATTCTGGCCCGTCTCCTGGACCTGGAAGAGGAGGGCTGTGGAGTACGTCTTACAAATGTGGCTTTTAGCAGGGTAATTCCTGTAATACTTTGGTACGGGCAACACCAGCAGGTGCTTAATGTCCTGGAGCTCTTTACTTTTTTCTTGCAGATTTTTAAAAAGGTCAGCAGATTGTTTTCCGAACAGCACATTGTGGTTCAGAGGGGCATCCAGGATTTTAGCCTTTAAGTCCTCGGGGAGGTTCTGGAGTCTTAGCCAGGAGTATTTCCTGAGGGCTGAAGGAGATGCTGCAGACCTGGGGGATGTTTCTGCAGCATTGTAACTGCACCTTATGTCGTGCCTGGCTACCTGTTGGGCCAAGGAAAGTTTGGATAAGATGTCCGTCTTGCTGGGACTGTCAGGCAAGGAAGCCAGCATGGAGGAGGCTTGAGAGACCAAGTCTAATGCATACTTGGTCATGTGGGTCTGATAATTTATAGCTCTGAAAGCCAAATCAGAAGTGTACACCTTTCATCCCCATCCTATCCATGTACTTACTGTATGTCAGTAGGTAGTAGGGAGGCAGAAATCTAGATTGCTTATCCGCTGTGGTGGCAACAGCTGGGTCCGCCAAGGGTGGCTTAACTAAGAATTTGTGGTCCTCTGATACTTTATAGAAGCAGTCAGGACGCTCAGGGGCCGGAGGCTGGGAGTCAGGGGCCTTAGAGGCCACATTGAAAGCATCCAAGTAAGAAAGCAGAACAGGGGGGACTGCTGAAGGGGAGGGTGATTCCACTTGCAGCAGTTCAAAGTACCTTTTTTGGGTGTCAGTCACTTGGGAAGTGTCCCATTTAAAGTAATCCATCCTGGTGATGTCCTCAAGGGGACAGTCCCCCTCCACAGATTCTTCATCCGGAGAGTAATATTCCTGGGGGGAGGCAATCTGGGAAATATAAGAAATGGACTCCGCTGATTAATAGAAAGAAGAGTCATGTTGTTCTTCCCTTACCTCAGGGGTTATGGATGGGAGGGAAGAAGCAGAGATGGGCCTAGGGCTCAGAAGAGGCAGGGTGGAAGTGGTTGAGGCTGAAGGCCTAAGGGCCATGAAGGCCTGCATGAGAGGGGAAGTGAAGGCCTGTCAATCCAGTGTGACATCTGAAGAGGAGGTATGTTTAGTTTTTTTTTGGCTGGAGAGGAAGTACAGAGTGGCCTGGTGTTGGGTCTGGAGATTAGCACATCCTAAGTCTGGATCCCTGCCGGAGTTACCACCGAAACTGGTTCCTCCTCTACCTCAACGGGCGTCTATGCCTGAGTGAGCTCAGAGGACGTGCAGGTTGTCGGCTGCAAAATGGCTTTGTGGGATGTCGCTGCAAGTCATCGGATCCTCAGAGCACGCCTCAACCCCTAGATCGGCAGTTGGCGGTGTGTCGGTAAACAGAGAGGCAGACGAAGAAGGCCTAGGAAACTTGGCCTTCTTGCGCAAAGGTTCAGGTGCGGCCCCTGACGCAGGATCCGTCCCTAAGGGATAACCATTTGAGGCATTGGTTCTCGAGGTAGATATTTAACGCAGCTAGACTGCTGTGCAAGGTGGTAGGCACAAACAACTGACAAATAGCACAGGAGGAGTGATCGTGTTACCGCCTAAGGCAAAAAAAAAACCTGTCATGGGCATCCTTGTGGGGTGTCTGGCACCCGCATTGGCACTTTTCCTTTTTTTCCTGACATCAGCTAAAGGCTACAACAGCCAAGTGTTAGCTATAACGATAGCCAAAAATAAGAAAGTTTGAAACTCAATGGGCTACTTATCTTTAAGATGCGATGTCTGTGAAGAAGCGATCGTACGATGCGAATGTCATCTGTGGCTGAAAAGTTCTGAGGATCGTGGGTGCAAACATCACATTTAAGGCCCCTTGGTTTTTGGCCCTACGTGTGATGTCCCACGCACACTACAGTAGCCAAGCTGAAGCTTTTGTATAAAAGCCGACGTACGAGTCGCCTGAGGGCAGGAAATCCCACACCTAGAATACTGTAACATAGGAATAGGACATTTTAGTTTTCTAAGCAGCCAATGTTTTTCAGGGGTTTCTACCTGTACATTAGAGAATTCCCTTCCAAACTTAGTTTTGTAAGTAATAGTGAAAGCTTTGCAGAACCTCTCAAAAGCAGCAGAATTTTGGCTGCACACCTAAAAATAAACACAAAGCTCAACGCTATGAAGTAATCTGACATTTAGGACAACACAGACACAAGTGTGCTCAACTCTTTCTACAATGCACAGCTCACAATGAGACATATGTTGTTGTCTCACTAAACTCTCCATCCTCAAAAACATCTCTTGAAAAATGTGTCGAAAGATTTCTATTACATGGGTAAAGATTCCAGGAATCCATGAAGGATAGCCCTGGCGAACCCTGCCCTGCATCTAGAGATGTGGTCAAGTTTGTAGTGTTTGGTGAAGGTGTTTACCGAAGACCAAGTACCCTCCAGGACAGTAGAGGTATCCAGGCCCTTGAAGAAGGCACCTGAAAAGGCCATGGCTCTTGTGGAATGAGCTTTAACTGTACCCTGCAGAGACTTACCATGGAATTGGCAGCAGAAGGTAATGGCCTTGGGATCCAAGTAGAGATGTGGAAAATGAGGAAGGGAGAGATCGGCATAAGGACTTGGAGTTCAGACACACTTCTGGCTGAGGTTAGGGCCACTAACAGAACAATTTTCCAAGTACAATGCTTTAGGGAAGCTTTACCTGCTGGCTCAAAGGGCGGGAGCGTAAGTTTCTTGAGCACGTACTTAAGGTCCCAAGGCGGAGGAGAGGATTTCCTGGGGGGGGGTCTGAGGTGAAGTACCCCTTTAAGGAAGAGTTTGGAAGAAGTCTGGATGCTTATGGGGGATCCAGAGGCAGGCATGCACAAATAGCAGACAGATGGGCTTTGATAGATGAATAAGGCAACCCAGTCTAACAGCTCTCACAAATAGGACAGCACTAGAGGGGGCTTGCATAGAAGCAGGTCTAGCTGTCTTTTATGACAACAAATAGTGAATCTTTTCCTCTTTGAAATATAGGAATTTCTTGTATTTTGTTTTGATGGCCTCCTGCAGGGAATTGAGCATGTCCTCATTGTAAAGGTGTCTGAAGGGGATCAGAATCCTATCAGAAATAGGGTTAGTTGTAGAAGCTGCCACTGTGAATAACTTAATGATCCCTTGTGCTGTGTGAGAAGGTCCACTCGGGGGGGGGGGGGTAACTTGTGCTGATTGAACATGGACAGATGTAGAAATATGGGGAACCAATGCTGTCTGAGCCAGTAGGGAGTCACCAACAAGATTTTTGGATTGTCCTGCTGTATTTTCAGCAGCACCTTCTGAATGAGTGGGAAAGGGGGGAAATTGTGAAGGTAACTGTTGCCAGTGCCTGTGGTTCTGGTGTCCTGGTGCAGAAGCCAGGAAGTTGCCTGTTGATGGTGGAGGCAAACAGGTCTGTGGACCAAATCCAGGAAGACATCTCTGTGAAGCATCCATTTGTGGTTGTTCTAGTTCTGCTCAAATAATCTGCCTGTAAGTTGTGGAGAGAGGGAATGTAGGTCGCCTGCAGGTTTATTCCCTGTGAGGTTGCCAATTCGCAAACCAGAAGGGCTAGTCTGCAAAGCAGGTAGGACTTTGTCCCTCCCTGTTTAATATACCACAGTACAGTGGTGTTGTCTGTGTGTATCAAAAGTGGTCCCTGTTATAGGAAAGGGAGAAACACCTGGAGGGCTAGAAGGATTGCCTTCATCTCTCTGGCATTGATGTGTTCTGATTTCTGGTGATCTGGCCACAGGCCTTGCAACTTTTGGTGGGCGAGGGTGGCTCTCCACCCGAGGTCTGAGGCATCTGTGCGCATGACCTGAGTGGGTTGAGGTGTTTAAAAGGGAAGGATTGGGTTGTGATTTACCTGATCCAACCACCATAGTATTTCTTTTTTTTTAAGGAAAGGTAGTAGGGGCACAATGTGCTCCAGAGGATGGTTGTGCTGCTTCCAGACTGATCGAAGGTACCACTGTAGCTTTCTCATTTGCAATCTTCCTAAAGGAAACATGGGTATGGTAGATGCTATTGTAACCCAGATGTTTGAGGTACTGCCTTGCAGTCACCTCTGTCGAGTGAAGGACCAGGAGTAGATGTCCTGTCAATGAACTCACTTTTTGTGGGGGTAGGAATGCCTCCATGAGATTTGAGCGGATCCTGCACCAGAGGAATAAAATGTCTTGGGTAAGTTGAAGATGAGATTTTGGGAGGTTTATCTGAAATCCCAGTGATTGAAGGCGGGTCACCACAAAGTGGATGTGCCCTTGGAGGGTTTCTTGGCTGGCAGCCTGGATCAGCATATCATCCAGGTAAGGGAATATCTGTATTCAATTTGTTCTGCAGTAAGCCACTATTGGTGCCAAGCTCTGGGTGCAGTGGAGAGTACAAAGGGCAAGGCAGAGAAAGTACAGTTGTGTACCTACCATAAATGTAGATGTTCGAGTGTATTAACTGTTGCAGTCATTACTCTTGGGTTATCCTGCTAGCAGGCTACCCTCAGTCGGCCAGAATTCCAAAAGTCTACGTCCGGCGTCGGTTGCTGTCGCCTCTTCCCTGACGTCAGTGAGCCAGAGGTATAAAAGATGCAGCTGACGCCATTTTCTTCAGTCTTTCTTGCCGCGCGGTGCCCGAAGCAAAAGCAGTTTGCAAGTGCCGGTCGGCCGACTCCTGAGATTTTCAAATCCGAATTTCAGAACCAAAGTCTTCATTAAAGCTAAGTACCCCGTTGGGGAAACTTTTTTCTTGCTCCAGACCGATGTCACCTGACTCTGTGAATCTAGATGCGCAAGTGTATAATTGTATTAACTTGTCTTGTTTAAGCTTAAACAATGATATGCTTAATGTGTTATATAAGGGGAGCAAATTTGTTCCAACTAATTTCCCTTCTTTAGTTGATATTTATTTGGAAGTTAAAGCTTTTGTTAGGAAATTGTTGTTGAGAGTTCATTTTCATAGAGTTTCAGAATAAATTGTGTTAAACAGCAATGCGAACGAAAGTTCTATGGAACAGTGTAAAGATTATGAACTTGACGACAGTTTACTGAATTTATCTATTTACAACTATGAATGTGATGATTTAGACTTTGGTTCTGATGCATTTAGTGACATAGAAACTAATTCAGACACTGGCTTTATGACTGGTTATGACAGATTAGTGATGCCTCAGTTTAAAAACGCTGATAATAAATTCACACCCCATATATTAGTGCCTGCCATTTCCATTTTTCAAAAGGTTCTTTTTAGGGAAGTGGAAATGGCTTATAGGGATTTTGTTAAAGAAAAAAAGCAATTTAACTTAACCAAAGAAGAATGGTTGGCCTTGAAACAGTTAAAGATGTTTAAAAATGATTACATCTTTAAATGTGCGGATAAGGGTGGTAATTGGGTTATTATGGATAAAAGGGAATATTGTAGAATGATTAATAAATTGTTGTTGAATCATCTTGAGTATCAGAAGCTAGAAAGTGACCCCATTAAATCTTATAATGATGAACTTCTAACTTTGTTGGAAAAAGGTGAACGTTTAGGATTTTTTATACAAGCTGACAATAATAGAATGTATATTAAAAATCCTACCACACCCATCGTATATGCCTTACCAAAAATCCATAAGAATTTAGTAGAACCCCCGGGAGACCAATAGTATCAGGAGTAGGTTCTTTTTTGGAAAATGGTAATTTTTTTTGGATTTTCAACTTAAGGCATATTTGAATAAAGTGGTTGCTCACATTTCCAACACACAAGATTTAATTAATGAGGTTGTTAAAATTCCATGGAACCATGAATATTACTGGGTTACTATTGATGTCAAGTCCTTATATACAAATATAGAAACCAGATGGGGACTTGAATCAATATTTAATATGTTAGGTGAGGGACCTAGAACTAGCTTTTTGATTAGCTTATTGGAATTTTTTAACCCATAGTTATTTTCTGTTCAACAAAGAATACTTTTTGCAGGTGAGAGATACTGCAATGGGTGCAGCTTATGCACCATCTTATGCTGTGATTTACATGGATTCCTTTGAAAAAAAGTACATTTATTCAACTGATTTTTTTAAAAATAATGTGGTGTTATATAAACGCTTTATTGATGATTTGATTTTTATATGTAAAGGGGATATGCTGGATTTTTTTGAGTTTTTCGAAACTTTAAATAATAATGAACATAATCTGACTTTTTCCTATGAGGCCAATAGAAATAAAATTGATTTCTTAGATATAACTCTATTTGAAAGAGAAAACAAAATAGAATTTAGACCTTATAGGAAACATACTTCAGTAAATATGTTTTTGCATGCAACTAGCATGCATCCCCCACATTTATTAAAAGCACTACCATACGGGGAGTTCAAGAGAATCCATGATCACACTAGCAGAGATGTTGAAATGGAAAATGAACTTAAGTATTTTTGAGATTATTGGACAGAGGATATAATCGTAACCACCTGATGAAATGTTGGGACAGTATTACTGGAAAAGATTCTAGGCCTTATAACTTAGGGGGTAATGTGAATAAGTTTATGAGAATAGAAGAAGTTACCAAAATCACTAAAAATGCTGAGAAGATATTTTTTGTAACTAAATTTACAAACTTTTCAAATAAATTTACATTATTAGTTAGAAAATTTTGGTATTTGATAAGTGATGATGAATCCATAGGTCATTTGTTTCCAAATTCAGTAACTTTCTCTTATAAGAGGGGGAAAAATCTCAAAGAAATATTAAATAACAATTTATTACCATTGGAGAGATCTTTTTCTGTTAAAGTAGGCACTTTTGCTTGTGGTTCTTGTAGTATTTGTGATAAGGTTATTAATGTGAAATCTATAAATAAAATAAAACATATTTCCAAACATTACTTCAATTGTAAATCAACTAGTGTTGTGTATATATTGGGATGTTCTTGTGCTAATACTTGGTATATAGGACAAACAAAGAGGATGGTGAGAATAAGAATATTGGAACATCTAAAAGACATAAGGAACTGCAATGAATCTAGTCCCGTTGCTAAGCATTTCATTGATAAACATGGGGGCCGCCCTGACACTTTAAGATTTAGTGTTTTGGGGAAACCTTTTGTTTTAAGGGGAGACAATATAGTAAGTAAACTATTAGAGTTGGAAACTAGAATGATAATAAAATTTAATACCTTAAAACCCAATGGTTTAAATCAGGAATTAGGTGTTTGAATTTTTTCAGCATCAGCAATTGATAATATTTATTTATCCATATTTATTCATCACTATATTATTTATTAGTATACATAATGTTTATATTTGTATTTGTATATTTATATTATATTAAAAAAGCATATGGATTAAAAATAAATATATATACACATATATAAAGTAAATGAAGTTTAAAAATGTTTGCTTTAAGGTGACTTTAAATAATGCTCATTCCTTTATTAAATTGAAACTTTAATTGATTCATTAGTTAATTGTTTCAAATCAAATGGTATAAAAATGCATTGCCATGATGGATTAAAATGTGATCCTTGAAGGCGAAAAGCCGAGGTACCAGATCGTTGGTGTAATAAAGGAGTTACTGGTGAAGTACTGGCTGTTTGGTGTGTATTCTCTATATTTTTTGACTTTCTGTGTTTTTGGAATTTTGTTAGCCAGAGTCCCTTAGTGTTGACCTGTACTTCAGAGAAGTAGATGCCAAACAAGAGCGGCCCCAGGACTGAACCCTGAGGTACTCCACTTGTCACTTGTCTGGAACTGGATTTGGAGTCGGCTACTTTTACAGTGTGGGTTCTATCAGTAAGCCATTCAGCAACCCATTGCTCTTTAGGACTGGGTACCAGTGCTGGCGTGGCCAGTCTGGTGCAATCAGTATAATTTTTGGCTTCTCTTGTCTGACCTTTAGGAGTACCCTGGGAAGGAAAGGCAGTGGAGCAAAGGCATATACTGTTAGATTTTTCCAGCTGAAGGACAGGGCGTCCACTTTCTATGCTTGCTTGTGATAAATCCTTGTGCAAAATCTCTGCAATTGGCAGTTGTGAGGGGAGGCAAATAGATCTATGTCTGGGCATCCCCATTTCTTTATCATGCTGAAGATCTATGTCTGGGCATCCCCATTTCTTTATCATGCTGAAGACTTGTGGATCCAGTTTCCATTCATGGGGATCCATGAGGTTTCTGCTTAGTTCGTCTGCCAGAGTATTTGTTTTTCCTGGCAGGAATTGTGCTTGCAGGTGAACTTGAAATGCCAATGCTGTGTCCCATAAGGTCATTGCTTGTCTGCAGAGGGGGTAGGAATGTGTACCTCCCTGCTTGTTTATGTACCCACATGACCGTAGTATTGCCAGTCTTTATCAGTAGCTGTCCTGGATGAAGCAGGTCCTTGAAAGCGGGGTCAGGGTATTTTGAACAGCTAGTACCTCTTTTTGATTGATGTGAAGATGCATCTGGTTTGCAGGCCATGTGCCCTGAATACATTTTCCTGTCATATGGGCCCCCCAGGCATAATCTGACGCATCCGTTGTCAGTGTCTGTCTAGCTGTGGGTAAACAGAGTGGCAGACCCTTGATGTGGTGACAGGCTTCTGCCCACCATCGAAACTCCTGTTGCAGGCAGGGAATGAGTGCAATTACTGTCTCCAGGCTGTGGCAATGCTGAGTCCAAACACTTTTTAGATACCATTGTAGTTTCCTCATATGCAGTCTGGCATATGGAATTAATAGAATGCAGGATACCATGAAACCCAGGGCCTGCAGGATTTTCCTTGCAGATAAGTTGGTTTTTGTTGCCATTTTTTTGAAGTAAGAAGTCAGTTGCTTTTGTCTGTCTGGCGTGAGATAAGCCATCTGGGCAGTTGTATTTAAGCTTGCACCCAGGAATATTATCTCTTGAGAGGGCACTAGTTTTGATTTCTTTTTGTTTACTGTGTACCCTAGTCCAGTTAGTAATTTTTTTACAAACGCCAGATGCTTTAGAAGAATGTCTTTGTTCTCTGCTTGAATTAGGCAGTCGTCCAAGTAGGGATATATTTGAATTCCTTTTTGTCTACAAAACGGAATTACTGGTGCCAGGCATTTTGTGAAGACCCTGGGCGCAGTAGATAAGCCAAAGGGCAGTGCAGAGAATTGGTAATGCATTGAGCCAGCTATGAATCTGAGGTATCTTCTGCAAGATTGTCTGATTGGGACATGCAGGTATGCCTCAAGTCCAAAGTTACGAGCCAAGCCTTCTTGCCCAGCATGGGCAGTAGCTGCTGTAGACTCAACATCATGAATTTTGGAACTTCCAGAAACTTATTTAGTATAGACAGGTCCAGTACTGGTCTCCAGGTTCTGTCCTTTCTGGGTACTAGGAAAAGTCTGGAGTAAAATCCTTGACCTTGCTCTTGTTGTGGTACTTGCTGAATGTCCATGTCATGTCCATGAAGGCTGTAATTTGTTTTTGTGCCTCTCCCCATTGATTGTGTGGCAGGTCTGACATACCTTTTGACCTTGGTAGTGTAAAAATGGAATCTGTAGCCTTGGGACACTATGTTCAGGACCCATTTGTCTTGGGTAACCATTTGCCAAAAGAAAGGTGCTTGGATATGGCAGAGGAAAGTCACTGGGACTGTTTCCTGTAAGGTTGTGATTTGTCTTCTCCACTTTTGGAGGTAGGAGAAAGTACAGTTTTGTACCTACCATAAATGTAGATATCCGATAGGAATGCATCTGCAGTCCTAACAAATGGGTTGTCCTGTCGTCAGGCAGCCCCTCGGTCGGCCGGATTCCAAAGTCTGGGTCCGGCTTCGGCTGGTGTCGCACTTCACCCGACGTCATAGCTGCAGTTATTCGGGTATAAAAGCATCAGCCGACGCCATTTTCCTCAGTGTTTCTTGCCCCAGATGCCAGGTGCCCTCTTGGAGGGCTAAATTTGGATAAATGCCAATGATTCCAAATAATAGAGAGTAAACACAAATAATAAGCATGTATGTACATATATACAAACAAATACACCATAATAGATCCCCCCCCCCACAGCTAGCTATAAGGTGGGTAAATACCCTAGGAGTACCACAGAGGGGAAGGAGGGTGGGTAATCCTGACTGCAGATGCATTCCTATCGGACATCTACATTTATGGTAGGTACAAAACTGTACTATGTCCTTCAAGGATGCATCTGCAGTGCTAACAAATGGGTAGAATACCATAGCCAAACTAGGGGAGGAGGTAACAGGATAGTTTATGGTGTAGATAGAATCCCTTGCAGAACAGCAGAGGCAAAACCTGCTCGGGATCTAGAGTATAAAGGTAAATTATAATGCTTGGCAAATGTATGCACGGAGGTCCAAGTAGCAGCCTCTATAATGTCCTTGGTAGCCACTCTTCTTAAGAAGGCTGTGGTAGTGGCTGTGGCCCTTGTAGAGTGAGGCCTGATGTTTTCTGGAGTTTTCTTTCCATGATGAGAGTAACAAAATCTAATGCAATTTCCTATCCACTTTGAGATTGTCTGTTTTGAAATTGCTTTTCCTTCCCTTCCTGGTGCATATGCTACTAGTAGCTGGTCAGTTTTTCTGTTGCTCTTGGTTCTGTCCAGGTAGTAGCGTAACTGTCTGTGTACATCCAAGGTATGTAGCAGTCTTTCTCCCCTGTTCTGTGGGTTGGGAAAGAATGTAGGTAGGTGGATAGCCTGGTTTAAAGACACTCTGGATACCACCTTAGGCATAAATGAAGGATTTGTTCTCATGGACACTCTGTCTTGATGGAAGATCAGGAAGGGTTGTACTGCCATTAATGCCTGTAGTTCAGAAACCCTTCTTGCTGAAGTGATTGCTAGCAGGAAAGCAGTTTTCCATGATAAGTATTGCATCTCTGCTGTTGCTGCTGGTTCGAAAGGAGGAAGTGTCAATTTTTCTAGCACAAAGTTCAAGTCCCAAGCTGGCAATGGTGGTTTCCTGGGAGGTTTTACATTTTTGATTCCCCTCAGAAACTGTCTGAGCAGAGGGTGTGAGAAGACTGGAGGATCCAAGCTGTATTCTGCTGAAATAGCTGATGCGTGTATTTTTATGGAAGAATAGGACAGGCCTGAGTGTAAAAGTTCTGCCAAGTATTCCAGGATGCTGGCTATGTTTACCAGTGACACATCTTCTCCCCTTGCAGTACTCCAAATGTTATATCATTTCCATTTTGCTGCATAATTCTTTCTTGTTGAGGGTCTGCGAGCCTCACGTATAATGTCTTTAACCCTTTGTGATAACTGTGGGTTAACTGTTCTTATGCAATGTTCCAGGCAGTCAATTGCAGGGTTTTCAGGTTTGGATGCAGGTTGCTGTAGTTGTTCTGTGTTAACAGTAATGGAACCAGGGGTAGTGTCCATATTTGTTCCCGAGACAAGCTCCTTAGTAATGGGTACCAATGTTGCCTTGGCCAGTCTGGAGCTATCAGAATGACCTTTGGTCGGTCCTCTTTGATCTTCAATAGCACCTTGTGCATCAAAGGAAGAGGAGGGAATGCATATGCTGTCAGGTTCCTCCAACTGAAAGATAGGGAGTCCACTTTCCAAGCTAGTGGGTGGTACGTCCTTGTGCAGAATTTCTTTAGTTGGTGATTGTGTGGGGATGCAAATAAGTCTATTTCTGGGAGTCCCCATTTTTTTGTAATGGTTTTGAAGATGTCCGGATGCAGCATCCATTCGTGGGCATCCGTGGTAGTCCTGCTTAGTATGTCTGCTAGTATGTTTTCTTTTCCTGGTACAAAAATAGCCTGTAACTGAATGTTGTAGCTCAGAGCCACATTCCATAAGTCCAGTGCCATCCGGCACAGAGAGTATGAATGGGTGCCTCCCTGTTTGTTGATGTACCACATCACTGTGGTGTTGTCTGTCCTTATCATCAACTGGCCTTCTTGGAGGAATAGTCTGAATGTCTGGATTGCCAATTTTACTGCCAGCATTTCCTTTAGATTTATGTGCAGGTGTAACTGGTCTTGAGTCCATAAGCCTTGTATGCGCTTGTCCAGCATGTGGGCCCCCCATCCGAGGTCTGAGGCGTCCGTCGTGATGGTTTGGCTTGGTCGAGTGCTTTTGAAGGGCAATCCTGCGTTTGACTGGCAGGACTGAGCCCACCATAGGAACTCTCGCTTTAAGCATGGGATTATTGGAATTTTGGTTTCTAGGCTGTGCTTGTGTTGAGACCATAAATTCCTTAGGTACCACTGTAGTTTTCTCATGTGCAGTCTGGCATGAGGTACCAGGATTATGCAGGATGCCATGAAGCCCAGGGCTTGTAGTACTTTTCTTGCTGTAAGATGACTCTGCTTTGTCAATGCCAAGAAGTAGAGTGGTAGTTGTTCCTGTTTTTCTACGGTTAAGAATGCCATTTGCTTTGTTGTGTCCAGTTCTGCACCCAAAAAGGTTATTCTTTGGGATGGTATCCGTCTTGACTTCTTTATGTTGACTGTGTATCCCAGGGCTTGTAGCAGGTGAATGACTCTTTGTAAGTCTTCTGTTAACTTGTTGGTGCTGTCCGCTTGTATCAGGCAGTCGTCCAGGTATGGATAAATTTGTATTCCCTGAAGTCTGCAATGGGCAATTACTGATGCCAGGCATTTCGTGAATACTCTGGGCGCAGTAGATAAGCCAAAGGGCAATGCTGAGAATTGATAATGCTCTGATCCTGCAAGAAATCTGAGGTATCTTCTGCAAATTGGTCGAATGGGGACGTGCAGGTATGCCTCCTTGAGATCTAGAGTTACCAGCCAAGACTCCTTGCCCAGCATGGGAAGAAGCTGCTGTAGAGTCAGCATTTTGAATTTTGGAACAATGAGGAATGTGTTTAAAGCGGACAGGTCGAGAATAGGCCTCCATTTGCTCCCTTTTCTTGGTACCAGGAAGAGTCTGGAGTAAAATCCCTTTCCTTGGTCCATAGATGGTACCTTTTCCACGGCTCTCATCCTTAATAACTGAGATATTTGTTGTAGAGCTTCTGCCTTTTGAGTTGGAGGTAGGTTTGGCATTCCTCTCTTTGCTGGTAGAGTATGGAAATGAAACCTGTAACCTTGGTCTATGGTTTGTAAAATCCACTTGTCCCTTGTGATATAATGCCAGTTTTTTGAAAATAAGGCTAGCTTCCCGCCTAAGGGTGCTTCTAGCTGTTCCCTGGTAGGCGGTGCTAGAGCCAAGTCACTGTGTTTGTCCTGTTGTAGTGGTGGTGGCTGTGTCTGTGCCTCGTTGGTTGTTACCCTGCCACTGGCGGCCCCGGTAGGCACCTCTGGACTGATTTCTGCCTCGATCTCCTATTCCTGCCTCTTTGTGCCTTAGAGGAGTCTGGAAAGGACCAATTCTTGGAGGGCTAGTTCCGGCTAAACCTTGGAGGTTGGACCTGTAGGAAATCTTTCACTGTTTGAACAGATTTTGCCTTCTCCTCCATCTTCTTCAGTACCTGTTGTGCAGGAGAACCAAATAAGTTGGCCTTGTCCATGGGCGCATCTAATAACTTTGATTTGACGTGGTCAGGTAAGGCCTGCTCTTTCAACCAGGCATGCCTTCTGATGACTGTGCCTGTCATGGCTGATCTAAAGGAAGCCTCCAGTGCATCATAGCCGCATTTTAAAGAATGGTTACTAACTTGTTGAATGTTATGTACCATCTCCTGAACATACTTCTTATCAAAAGGTTCATCAGAGGACAGCTTTTTAGTTAACTGGTCTAGCATAAATTCTTGATATTGTATCATGTGAAACTGACAGTTCAAAGCCCTGGCTGACAAAGTAGCTGAAGTGTAAACTTTTTTACCCCATCTCTCTAAGGACCTGGATTCCCTTTCAGAGGGGAGGGGGTTTTTAGCAGAGGTAGAAGCTACAGCCTTAGGTCCCTGGGAGATAGTCTCGGGATCTGCAAAAGGAGCCTTGTATAAATGGTAATGTGCGTCTGGGACCCTGTAGTACCTGTCGGGCTTAGCAGGGGCCGGAGGTAAAGAATCGGGAGCAGTGCAAGCATCATTAAATGCATCATCTACAACAGAGAACTGGAGGTATAGCTAAAGGCCTGTGTTGAGGTAAATGCAAAAAAGTTCTAAGCCTTTTTCTGGAGTCTGAAAAATCTTGGCCCTGCCACTGAAATTGTTCCCTCATGGCATGCAAGGTTTCCCCAAAGGAAAATTCCTCAGGAGGAGAGGCAGAAGGAATGGACTCTTCAGCATCAGAATCTTCGTAAGGGGAATAAGAAGCCTCTGGAGGGTCTGCATTGTCTGAATCATCAGAGAAATCATCAGTGGACACTGGCTCAGGTGGCTCTGCTCTAGGCCTCTTCTGAGGAGGAGGATGAGAGGCCCTGTCTGGATGAGGCTGGGATCCCCGGATTAAAGTAATAAGATCCTCTGCCAAAGAGAGCATATGAGAACTGGAACTGGACCTGGGAGTAGGGGCCTTAACAGTTGCAGTCTTGGTAGCTTTAGCTGCTTTAGCTCTGGCAAAGGCCTTAATGGACATGGCTGCAGGAGGCCTAGCAGCTCCACGTGCAGGAGTAGAAACATCCAAGGGAATAGTGTCCGATAATTCCTGAGAAACCACAACAGCAGGTTGGATTTCTGAAGGCGATTCTACCAGGCTAGAAGAGGCCTCGGTGGAAGGCATGGATTCGGCTGAAGCAAGGACCGCTTGCTCAGCTTCGGCCGAAACCGAGACACTCGCGGTTTGCTTAACCGCAGTTTCAGCCGAAACCGCGGACCGTTGAGTGTCGGTCCTTTTCTTTGCGTTTTTTGGCCGTTTGTGTAGTCGGAGGATCCAACGGCATAATATACGCAAAATCAGAGCCGAAAAACTGCTCAGCAAACTCCGACCGACGTCTAAGCGTCCGTCGGTTAAAAGAAGCACAGGCTAGACAAGCTACTACGTCATGGTCTGGGCCTAAGCAAGGTAAGCAGTAAGAGTGGAAATCTTTATGAGGTATTTGTTTCCCACAAGTTAAACAGTTATTCACTTTTTCTGACATCGGCTGAGGCAAGAAAGTGTCCCCAACGGGGTACTTAGCTTTTTAGAAGTCTTCGAAGTAGTATTCGGTAGTAGTAATCTCTGGATCTGACCGACCGGCACTTGCGAACAGCTTCTGCTTCGGGCGCCACGCGGCAAGAAAGACTGAGGAAAATGGCGTCGGCTGATGCCTTTATACCCGAATAACTGCAGCTATGACGTCGGGTGAAGTGCGACACCAGCCGAAGCCGGACCCAGACTTTGGAATCCGGCCGACCGAGGGGCTGCCTGACGACAGGACAACCCATTTGTTAGGACTGCAGATGCATCCTTGAAGGACATCCCCATTGTTTAGGCCTGTATGAGCCTTGGGGCTGAGATCTGCCTCTGGGACGCCTGTATCTGCCACTTGCCTCTTTGTGGTCTGTCTGACACTGGAAAGGACCAATTTTTAGAAGGCCAATTCCTGCTAAACCTGGGTGGCTGTACCTGTAAGAAATCCTTGACTGTCTGCATGGATTTTGCTTTATCCTCCATTTTTGTCAACACCTCTTCTGCTATAGTACCAAACAAAGTATCATGCTGCAATGGTGCACCTAATAATTTTGCTATAACATGATCAGGCAGATTCTGTTCCTTTAACCAAGCATGCCTTCTAATAACACAACCTGTAACAGCGGCCCTGCAAGAGGCCTCCAGTGAATCATAACCACATTGCAAAGTATGCTTTCCCACTTGTTCAGCTGCATGCAATAAATCCTGCAATTCCTTGTTCTCTGAACATTCAGCATTTGTCAACAATTTCTGTTTAAGCAGTGACATTAAATATTCCTGATATTTAAGCACATGAAACTGACAATTTAAAGCCCTTACAGCCAGGGTAGCAGAAGTGTAGACTTTTTTCCCCCATCTGTTTAGAGCCCTAGAATCCCTATCAGCGGGGTTTTTATATAGGCATTTATGACAATCCGGAACCCTGTAGTATCTGTCTGGCTTAGCAGGTGCAGGAAGTAAAGAGTCAAGGGACAGGCCGGACTCTGAAAATACATCTACAATGTCTAAAACAGGTGGAATAGCAAGGGGTCTGTGCCGAGGAAGTAAAAGAAAGTCTCTGAGCCTTTTCGTAGATTCAGAATAATCTTGGCTCTCCCAATGGAAATGCTCCCGCATGGTATGCAGGGTTTCCCCAAAAGAATAATCCTCAGGAGGAGAGGCTGAAGGAATGGATTCTTCAGCATCAGAATCCTCATAGGGAAGCATGGAGTAATCCTGTTCAGAAGAGGAATCAGAGGAAATAGAAACCTGATCAGAAGAATCATACTCTGTCTCTTGCCTAGGCCTCTTATCAGTAGGGGGATGGGAGCCCCTGATCAAAGTAATTAGGTCTTCGGCCATTTTGAGCATCTGTTATTTTAGGCATGGAAGTCTGAGTAGGAGAATGCTGCACTTGTTTCTTTGTCTTTAGAGCTGCTTTAGTCTTTGAAGCTGAAGATGGCTTAATATAGAGTTGTGTAGGTCTGAAAACACCCTCAGAAGCCGATGCCTGCTCAGTGGCTCCGGACCCATCTGAAGGAATGATTTCCGAGTGTCCAATACCTTGAGTATCCAGAGGCCCAGTCGGCTCCACGTGGGAGTCGGAAGCGGCCTGTGGCTCTGAGGTAGCGGGTGCCAGGGGCTGCGAAAGCGCCTCACTGAGAACTGGCGACTGGCCTAGCAGAGGTCTCATCGTCGGTTTTGGACCTCGGATGCCTATCCTTTTCCTTGCATTTTTTGTAAACTCCAGTTGTCGGTTGTTCCGACGGCATTATATATAATTAAATATTCGGCCAAAGTAATGAAATGCAAAATCAAACCAACACTTAATATCGCATTGGTTAAATCTAGCACAAAACAGACAGCTAGCAACGTTGTGATCAGGGCCTAGGCAAGGAATACAGTAAGAGTGAAAATCCTTATGAGGTAGTTGCTTCCCACAAGAAATACATTTGTTAACTTTTTCTGACATCGGTCTGGAGCAAGAAAAAAGTTTCCCCAACGGGGTACTTAGCTTTAATGAAGACTTTGGTTCTGAAATTCGGATTTGAAAATCTCAGGAGTCAGCTGACCGGCACTTGCAAACTGCTTTTGCTTCGGGCACTGCGCGGCAAGAAAGACTGAAGAAAATGGCATCGGCTGCATATTTTATACCCCTGGCGCACTGACGTCAGGGAAGAGGCGACAGCAACCTTCGCCGGACCTAGACTTTGGAATTCTGGCCGACTGAGGGTAGCCTGCCAGCAGGATAACCCAAGAGTATTTCCTGTGGGTGGGTTTGATCGCGATGTGAAGATAAGCATCCTTTATATCTATCTTTATATCTATTTACATATTTGAAGTATGGATAGGACCTACTTGTCTGAAGTGAGATGGGTCCAAACAGGGAGACAGTGAGAGAGGTGAGCAGACAGTGGTACAGCAGGGGGGGGCAAGGGTGGCAGGTAGTCAGATGCTACCTGGCATCTGGCTAGAGTTAAGTGATGCTCTAGCTGGAGGGGGTTGTTTCCCTGTGGGCTCACGAGACCTTGAAGGAGGAGAAGGACGGGAGTGCTTCCTAATAAACTGAGTTTTTGCTGGATAGATTCTGTGAAACTTAGGGACTGGTGAAACCAGTAAATGTTTAAGGTCCTGCATTTTTGCCTTTTTGCTGCAGAGATCTGAACAGGTCTGTTACTTTACAGCCAAAGAGTGCAGCATTGTCCAAAGGAGCATCAATGAGCTTTACCATGAAATCATCTGGCAGGGGTTATAGGTGAAGCAAAGAGTATCTGCGTAGGGCAGATGATGATGCTGCTGCTGACCTGGCTGAGGATTCAGCAGCACCCTAACTACACTTGTGAGTGTCTGGTGATCTGGGAAGAAAGAGCCTGGAGAGAGGACAGTGATACTTTGGCAGGAGAGTCTCCAATATCTGCCAGGTGCTTGTTGGCAGATTCTAAGAGGGACAAGGTATAATTGGCCATGTGAGTCTGGTAGTTTGTGGCTCTGAAGGGCAGGGTAGCCGAAGTATACATCTTTTTACCCAACCTTTCCATGGTTTTGCGGTCTTTGTCAGCAGGGAGAATGGAGGCAGTAGGTAGGAGTTTGTAGGCTTTGTCCGTAGAGACTGATACAGTGGCAGGATCAGAAAGTGGGCACTTAATTAGATGCTTGGCAGTGTCAGGCACCTTGTAAAGCCTGTCTGGTCTGTGTAAGGCAGGCGTTTGGGAGTCGGGGTTCAGAGATGAAGAGAAAGCATCTAAAAAAGGCAGACAGAATAGAAGAAACAGCAGATGGGCTGGGGGTTTGCATTTGAATGAGGCCGTAAATACCTCTTTTGTACCTCAGTCATTTCTGGGAATTCCCACAAAGTGTTCCTTCATACTGCTAATAGTTTCACCAAAGATCAATTCTTCAACTGGGGTGTCACAGTCCGCTGACTCTTCCTCTGGGGATCTGTATCCCAAGGGGGAAAATAGTTGAGAGTTGTAAGGCAGTGATTCCTCTGAGGAATATGAAAGGAATTCCTCTTCTCTAGTAGCTGTCTCAGTAGGCTGAGGCCTAGGGCTCAGTACAGGAAGGGAAGTGGAATCAGTAAGAGCAGTGGTAGGCCTCAATGCCATAATGGCACTGAAAAGGCTTTGACTGAAAGTCTGCCAATCGAGCATGCTTTCTGTTGTGGGAGAAATATGTTTTCTCTTTTCCCTTCTCTTAAGTGGTCCGGGTTTCTGGTTAGAAACCGGAGATTGCAGGAGTTTGGACTGTTCACAGACAATTCCTCAGAAAATGCAGGTCCCCCCCCCTGGCCTCGGAAATGGGTGCCAGAACAGCCTCTGTGGACGTGCTCTCCCCTAAGGATAGTGTGGCATCCTTAGATGTACCCGCGACATCCGGAGTGGTGGATCCGAGCCCAGATCCTGGAACCAGGCCAATGTCGGTCACAGGTTGGGGACTGGTCTGAAGAGGCTCAGCAGTAGACAAAGGTCGCAAGGTCCTGGCCTTTTCTGGCAGTTCTGCGGAGACATCTGAGGAACCCTGCCATCTGTAAGGTAAGCTGCTTCAGACGTTGGTTTTCAAGGTAAAGATTAAGCGCATGCAAGCGACTACATAGTATCTTAAGAATGGACACCTAACAAATAGGACAGGCCTTGTGGTCATGCGACTGGCCCAAACAGAAAAGGCACTTATTGTGGGCGTCCTTATGAGGGATCTGGCGGCCGCACTGAAACCCTTTCTGGATGACATGAACAAGCAATACTAAATTATAGAAGGACTGAAAAGGTCCCCAACGGGGTACTTATCTTACACGACGAATCCGACATCAGCAGTGGCAGAAATATCTGGCATACGACTGGCAGCTGAAACGTTCTGAGGGCTGGTGCATGCAGATGTGAAATTTATGACCCATGTACTCTGGGGCCAAGTCAGACGTCTCACGCACCTTGGCTTTTTGATACTGGCCATACGTACGCAAGACTAGAGGAGTAAACCCATATGCAGAATATTGCAACATAAGAATAGAAGGACATACTACAACAACTAAACCTAGTAAGGCAAGTGGCTTATGCCTGTTTAAATCACAAAAGGAAATTTCTCTTATAAAATATGATACAATTTTTTTTCCAATCTTCTAAAATTTAGGAAAAGTTAACATTCTAAACAAATGAAATTACAACCCTACAGCTTTTAATAATACTGACTTTTTTCTACTGAGCCACCTTAAACGGTCTGCAAAGGCTAAGGGTCTAAATGTCTAAACTTCAACGAAATACTGATGTGGAAAAGTACACTAAACAGAGCAGCACACACTGAATAAACACATTCAAGGAATCACACTATATTTTACCTGCGGGTTTAAGCACATTACCCAACCTGAGAGAGAGACACACACACTGCACACTCAACCAGCTATATACAACCAACTTTGGGGTTGGCAAGTCTCTGGAAAAAAGGCACTTTTGCGAATGTCACTTCAGATAATGTGCTTTGCTACACCTTAATGCAGTAAACTATTTCAAAATTTCACTCAGCTACTCTTTCAATTCCTTCTTTAAAGCTCCCCTTCCACTTGCTCAAATGCTTAACATTTTAGTTCAAGTTGTTGTTGCCTTTCGGCTTTTCCCGGTTAGGGGTCGTAATCCTGCAATTTAAGATGACATTTTTGACACTATTCCACTTAATTACTTATAAGTTAACCAAGTGAGTATTTTAAAGAAATCTACTAGACAGAAACTTTAGTATACAGGTTCAGCTTCTGGAAAGGACCTCCACACAATTTCTACATCTTCCATCAGACGGCAAAGGTTTACATATCACAGACCTCAAGCAAATATATTCCAGACAGTAATACTTCAAACTTGCTGAAAAACGTATTAGCAACCCTTAAGCAAAATGCAAGCCTTAAAGACTAAGGATTACATGGGCCTACTTCTATATTTAACACCTTGGCATTCTTGCAAGGTTTGTATACATCTTCCAGCTAGAACAAAAAGGCCTTCTTAGTAACTTTAAACATGAATTCTGAACTGACAAAGAGGATTCTACTACTGATCTACCAGAGGAAATGTAGCAGTCTCATAATTTAGATCTGTCTTTACTTTGATGACACTCTCAAGAAATTAACAGGCATGTATCCAAGTAGCTGCAAAAATTAAACTACTACTTTCAAACTCAAAACACAAAACACCGAAAGATGGTATCTCGCAAGATTAGGTACTTGTCCCTTGTACACAAACAGAATGATTAACTATGGAAATGTAATTATACAAAACATGTAGACAACAGTGTATACTCATGGGTTTCCATTATAAAAGACAGATATAAAGTTCAAGTATGATTATTTCTGTTTAAGGAATGGGTTAGCAACAAGTCTCTCAATTTTTATAGAACGAAAGAATCTACTGGGTACTAAATCCGTTGAATGGGACTGTTTGAATGATGCTTTCTGTTCCAAAGCAATATTAACAGGAAACTGTTGATACTTTTAAACATCAGACACATGTATCAATTGGCCTATGAAAAATCATCCCTTGGTAGACAGCTTGACAAGATTTACCCTCATTACTAACAAGAATTTGGCATCTTTTCTCAAGTTCTCATACTCAAAGATGTATACATGTCTGTAAATATGGATGCACTGATGGCATACTTTGCGTAAACTGTTCTGAACCTGCCAGTTTTGCTTTCCTGCCACTACACAGCACCCTCCTGCAAAACCAAGGACTAAGATGATCTGGGTCCACCACTAACAAGTCAAACTAGCATATACCTTTTAAAACTATTGGGAAATACCGCAACTACTGACAGCTAGAGGTAATGCCAATCCTCATTGCAGTGGAAGGACAGTATCCTTAAATAATCAACAAAGGCAATCATTATAAACTAACTTGCATGCAAGATGTACATGTTAAAAAATGTCAAACATTTGAACTTAATGACTTTTAAACATCTAATTCCATTACAGTCCAATTTATTGGAGGTACGCAATACTTCCAATTTTTGACTACGAAGTACTAAAGAGAAAGCACAGATACAGAAGGAAGGTGGTTTTATTAACGTATTTGATAATATAAATAATGTGTTAAGAAAAAATAATCCATCTACTCTATTTCTAAACAAGAAAAAAAACTCATTAAGAAAATACTATAGGAACTAGTGAATCAACAAATAACTGAATTTTTCTGATGTAAATTTTCAAAATACGGATCATCAAACATGCAACAAGAAACTGCTCTAAAATGTTTTCTCGGTGTTATGAAACAATATAATATGGTAAGAAATAAATGTAAGCAAATCATCAGTTTACATTAAATCAACTACTCAAACAGCAGCACAAACTGATTTTCAACATATGAATGAACTCCCATTACAGAACCTTAATATCCACAGTCTAAGTTTATGCAAGGGGGTCCGGGGTCCCCCCCACTGCCTCCACACCTGCTCAGACTTAGTACACTAAGATTACACTACCAATACGACAAATGAAATCCCTGTTTCTCCAACAAATTCAAGTACCTTCATTGTCAAGGTAGTGCAATCTCAGGAACAGTACAATTACAGTGATGTAATGCTGCATACTGTATTCATGTTCAGCAAACAGCGTGGTTCTTTTGTCTTTGTCATATTTACTTACTGACATTAGATTACTGGGAAAATCTGACTGGGCAGGAGCCTAATTTCAGTGGAGGCAAGGGGAGATTATAAAACATGCATTTTGCACTAAAAAAAAATTAAGGACAATAATTCTACAGTCTTTACAAAAGACAACTACAGTTTAAATAATTACACCAAACTAGACATAATATGAACCCAATGGTTAAGAATAGACAAGTTATATGACAATGATTTAACAGTTAGAGAAGTTTTAGCCAGTTTATATAGAAATTAAAAGTATGTTAACATAATGCAAACAGGAATTGCAATACGAAATCAAAGAAAAGCAGGCTTATGGTATATACTTGAGAGAAAGCCAGGGGACAGAAATTGATAGAAGTAAGGAAGTGAGTGGAGACAGACAGCAAGGAGATGCAAGGTATGCTTTGTTCACATTTAGGGATGTAGTTTATCCTCGTGTTGAGCAAGAACAGAGCCAGCTTTTGGCTGGGAAGTCTTTCAGAATTGTTTTGAAATTTGGGAGGTCAGCTAAGACAGATAAGGAGTTCTAAGGCCTTAGCAACATGATATGAGTACAGACAATGCCCAGCAGATTTGATAGGTCTGTGGAAAGAGAGGAGTTTTTGGTCAATGGATCACAATTACTGACTCGGAAGATAGTTGTGCAGAATGCTATTTAGTGATGGACAAGCAGATAGATTCCGGATAATACTACAGGTGGTAAGAAGCTGTGCACATGTTAGTTGACGGGGTAGTTATAACCTAATTAGGATTTTTTGTGCTACACAGTGGTGGGTTCTGAAAGGGTTATTTGAGGCAAATTTAGCAACTTTGTTATAAGCACTGCTCACATTCTGTTTTTTGTGATGTCTGAAGGTTAGTATGGATGGGAGCGCCAAGTGTGGAGATGAGATAAGCAGTGGCAAGTTTAGCTTCAGTTTCGCCAGTGTGAACGTTTTTGGCTTTATAAAACATCCCTAGTTTTTCCTATGCAATTTTCTATATGCAGATCGAAATTAAACTTATTATCCACTATTATCATTATTAATTTGCTATGAAAAATGACTTCAGTAGTTGCATTATCAAGAGAGCACTTTAAATTTTAAGTCAGGGTTTCCACACTTTCAGTCAAATAATTCAATCCCCTACCAGAATCAACAAACAATTAAAAAAAAAAAATCATCTTAGACTGTACTCTAACAAACAGGCCACCCCCTCAGTCACCAATCCAGCCACTCAGACACCTCGTATTGCATACAAACATGTCTGCAACAAAAAAAAGTTTCTCCCCTGAAGTCTTTAAATCCCTCCTACAATGCGACTGAACCCCTTTAAAACATCTCCACTTAGATTCTGCTGTTCAATATTTCAACAATAAATTCCTCAATATCCTAAACAACCTAGCTCCCCTTAGAAAGATCTGTGCCAAATCTAAACATGGCTTACTGACACCAAACAGCTCCTCAAACACAGACAGAGGCTGGTCCCAGTACCTTGAGTACAAAAACCCAGCTTCCCTTCTCACCTATCAAAGAAATCTAGCCAAAAAGCAAATTAATAATGACAAAAAGCTATACTATAAATACAACAAAAGCACCAAAACAACCCCCAGAAATGTTGGGTTCCGCTAAACTACTCCTAAAACCTGGGCAGTCCACAACCCCAGCTCCAAGCACCACAAATACCACAAACAGCATTGCCTCAAAATTTAATTCATACTTCATCAATTCTATTCTATCTCTAGTAAAAAAAATGACAGCAACACCCCACTATCTGTTCCTACAGTATCAGAAGCAAACCTCAGTTCTTTTTCAATCAAAGCAATACAATCTAGTACCATTAAAAACTTTTTTTTTTTAAACAAATTAAGCCCACAGCCCTCACTGCTGACCTACTCCCTAATGAATTTCTCAGACTAGCAGCAGACACCCACTCCTACCTGCTCTCCTAATCAACTGGTTTATTTCTGAGCAACATGTCCCCAAGCACTACAAAATCTCTTACATCACCCCTCTGCACAAAGCAAGCACCTCTACAGATTTCTCAAACTACTGGCCAACTGATATACTCCCTCCCACAGCCAAGATTCTGGAAAAATGCATACACACAACTCCGACTATCTACTAAGTAACAACCTCCTATCCAACTCCCAACATGTTTTTAGACCCAAACACAGCATCACTATTGCTCTTGTAAGTTTTACAAATACAAGCAACCAGCTCAGAACCAATGGTCAACTTGTCTCATCCATTTTTCTTGATCTGTCGAAGGCTTTCGACAGAGTATCCCACCAAAAACTACTCAATGAACTAGCTTTCTTAAACCTTACCCAACCAGCCCTCTCCTGGTTTAACAGCTACTTATCTAATGGCCAATAAGTAGTTAAATGGCACAACTAACTGTCTACCCTATTACCTGTCTCAGCAGGTGTGCCTCAAAGGCTCAATTATTGGTTCATTACTCTTCACCAACAAACTTTGTTCAGCCACTCACCTAATAACCATCTTTCAATATGCAAATGACACCTCCCTCATGTGTTCGGCACCCTCCCTACCAGAACTCCTACAAATAACCCAAAAATCTTTCCTAGACATCGGAAACTACCTTTCTGACTCTCAACTTGTAAGCAATCCAAATAAAGCCAAGCTTATGCTCTTCTCTAGTAGCAAGACACCTAATCACCTTCCCCCTTTTATCATCCAATCTTACAGTAAAACTACAATTGAACCTGTCAATCACACCAAACTTTTAGGGGTCACAAGTGTCTAAAATTCAACAAACAATTAGCTCGAACTATCAAAAAGGTCCACATTAAACTGGGCTCACTTTACAAAGTCAAGCCATACCCAACAGACACCACCAAACATTCCATAGCCAGTACACATCTACTTTCTACCCTTCTATACACCTCACCAATACTCATAAATGTCAGAAAAACAGATTTAAACAAACTGCAGTCCTGTTATAACAAAATCACCAGGTTTGCTACAAAACATCCTTACAGATCACACCATTGCTATGCACTACACCAACTAAAATTCTATCCTTCAATCAACTAACTTTCGTTCATTCCATCATTCACCATCCCAATAATTGCCCTGTACTCAAGGACTTAGTTCAGCCCTACTCCAAATGTAGATCTAAGATCCTCTGTCAAGCTCCTACTAAAAGTAACCCAGTACAACAATATTTATGAGGAGTCTCTGTTCTCCAACCAAAAAGTCCTAGAATTCCAATGCCTCAAAGTACAGTTTTGTACCTACCATAAATGTAGATGTCCGATAGGTATGCATCTGCAGTCCTAACATATGGGTTGTCCTGCCTCAGGCAGCCCTTCGGTCGGCCGGATTCCAAAGTCTGGGTCTGGCCTCGGCTGATGTCGCACTTCACCCGACGTCATAGCTGCTGTGTATTGGGTATAAAGGCATCAGCCGACGCCATTTTCCTCAGTGTTTCTTGCACCAGATGCCAGGTGCCCTCTAGGAAGGCTAAATTTGGATAAATGCAAATAATTCCAAACAGTAGAGAGCAAACAATATAAGAATATATATATACATATATACATATATATACAAACAAATACACCATAATAGATTCCCCCAGCTAGCTAAAAGAGGGGTGAATACCCTAGGAATACCACAGAGGGGAAGGAGGGTGGGTAATCCTGACTGCAGATGCATACCTATCGGACATCTACATTTACGGTAGGTACAAAACTGTACTATGTCCTTCAAGGATGCATCTGCAGTCCTAACATATGGGTAGAATACCATAGCCAAACTGGGGGAGGAGGTACTAAGATAAAGATGGTGTAGTTAAGATCCCTTGCAAAACAGCAGTTGCAAAACCTGCTCGGGATCTGGAGTATAAAGGAAGATTATAATGCTTGGCAAATGTATGCACGGAGCTCCAAGTAGCAGCTTCTAAAATGTCTTTGGTAGCCACTCCTCATAGGAAAGCTGTAGTGGTGGCTGTAGCTCTTGTGGAGTGAGGCCTGATATTTTCTGGAGTTGTCTTTCCATGAAAAGAGTAGCAAAATCTAATGCAATTTCCTATCCATTTTGAGATTGTCTGTTTTGAAATTGCTTTTCCTTGCATTCCTGTTGCATATGCTGCCAGAAGCTGGTCAGTTTTTCTGTTGGTCTTAGTTCTGTCCAGATAGTAGCGTAACTGTCTGTGCACATCCAAGGTATGTAGTAGTCTTTCCCCCCTGTTCTGTGGGTTGGGGAAGAATGTAGGTAAATGAATCGCTTGGTTCAATGATACTCTGGAGACCACTTTTGGCATAAAAGTCGGGTTAGTTCTCAGAGACACTCTATCCTGATGGAAGATAAGGAAGGGCTGTACTGCCATTAATGCCTGTAACTCAGATATCCTTCTTGCTGAAGTGATTGCAAGCAGGAAAGCAGTTTTCCAAGATAAGAACTGTAAGTCTGCTGTTGCTGCTGGTTCAAAAGGGAAGTGTTAACTTTTCCAGCACAAAGTTAAGATCCCATGTAGGCAAAGGTGGTTTCCTTGGAGGCTTTACATTTTTGATTCCTCTCAGGAACTGCCCGAGTAGAGGATGAGAGAAGACTGGAGGATCCATGTTGTATTCTGCTGAAATTGCTGATGCATGAATGCTAATGGAGGAGTAGGACAGGCCATTGTGGAAGAGTTCCGCTAAGTATTCCAGGATGTTTGCTATGTTTGCCAATGATACATTTTCCCCTTTTGCTGCACTCCAAATGAGGTATCTTTTCCATTTGGCTGAATAAGTCTTCCTTGTGGAGGGTCTGCGAGCCTCCAGGATAATGTCCTTAACCCTCTGAGATAAATCTGGGTTATTTTGTTTTATGCAATATTCCAAGCAGCTAGCTGTAGTGTTTTCAAGTTTGGATGTAGGATCTTGTAGTTGTTCTGTGTTAGAAGTAAAGGACATAGAGGTAGAGGCCATGCGTGTGTCCGAGACATGCTTCTCAGTAGCGGGTACCAATGTTGCCTCGGCCAGTCTGGGGCTATCAGGATTATCCTTGGCTGATCCTCTTTGATCTTCAGTAGGACTTTGCACATCAAAGGAAGAGGTGGGAATGCATATGCTGTCAGGTTTTTCCAGCTGAAGGATAGGGAGTCCACCCTCCAAGCAAGTGGGTGGTATGCTCTTGTGCAGAATTTCTTCAATTGGTGGTTGTGTGGGGAGGCGAACAGGTGTATTTCTGGTAGTCCCCATTTCTTTGTTATGGTTTTGAAGATATCTGGATGCAGCATCCATTTGTGAGCATCCGTGGTAGTTCTGCTTAAGGTGTCTGCTAGTGAATTTTCTTTTCCTGGCACAAATCTGGCCTGGAGTTGAATGTTGAGGTTCAGGGCCACATTCCACAGGTCCATTGCCATCCGGCATAGAGAATATGAGTGTGTACCTCCCTGTTTGTTGATGTACCACATGACTGTGGTGTTGTCCGTCCTTATCAGCAGGTGGCCTTGTTGAAGAAATGGTCTGAATGCCTGGATTGCATGTTTCACTGCCAGCATCTCCTTTTGATTTATGTGTAGATTCAGCTGGTCTTGTGTCCATAGGCCTTGTATACACTTGTCCACCATGTGCACCCCCAGCCTAGGTCTGAGGCGTCCGTGGTGATGGTCTGGCTTGGATGAGGTTTGTGGAAAGGCAATCCTCTGTTCAACTGACAGGCCTGAGCCCACCACAGGAATTCTTGCTTCAGGCATGGAATTATTGGAATCTGGGCTTCTAGACTGTGCTTGTGTTGAGACCATACATTCCTTAGGTACCATTGCAACTTTCTCATATGCAGTATGGCATGCGGAATCAATATTATGCAGGATGCCATGTAACCCAGGGCTTGCAGGACTTTCCTTGCAGAAAGCTGAGTCTGTGTTGTTAATGTCATGAAATAGACTGGTAGTTGCTTTTGTTTTTCTTCTGTAAGAAATGCCCTCTGAGTTGATGTGTCCAGTTCTGCACCCAAGAATGTTATCCTTTGGGATGGTACCAGTCTTGACTTTTGCATGTTGACTGTGTATCCCAAGGCTTGCAGCAGTTGTATAACCTTTTCCAAATCTTTTGTTAATTTTGTCTTGTTGTCCGCTTGTATTAGGCAGTCGTCCAGGTATGGGTAAAATTTGAATTCCCTGAAGCCTGCAATGAGCAATTACTGATGCCAGGCATTTTGTGAATACTCTGGGCGCAGTAGATAAGCCAAAGGGCAATGCTGAGAATTGATAATGCTCTGATCCTGCAAGAAATCTGAGGTGTCTTCTGCAATCTGGTCATATAGGGACGTGCAGGTATGCCTCCTTGAGATCTACAGTCACCAGCCAAGACTCCTTGCCCAGCATGGGAAGAAGTTGCTGTAGGGTCAGCATTTTGAATTTTGGAACAATGAGGTATGTGTTCAGAGCGGACAGATCGAGAATAGGCCTCCATTGATTTTCTTTTCTTGGTACAAGGAAAAGTCTGGAGTAAAATCCTTGTCCTTGTTCCATAGGCGGTACCTTTTCTATAGCTCTCATCCTTAGTAGGTTGTTGATTTGTCTTGCAGCGTTTGTTTTTTGGCTTGGTGGTAGGTTTGGCATTCCTCTCTTTTTTGGTAGAGTGTGGAAGTGAAACCTGTAGCCTTTGTCTATTGTTTGTAAAGTCCATTTGTCTCCTGTAATGTAATGCCAGTTTACGGAAAATAAGGCTAGTTTTCCGCCCAAGGGTGCTTCCAGTTGTTCCCTGGTAGGCGGAATCAGAGCCAAGTCATTGTGTCTGTCCTGTGGAAGTGGTTGTTGCTGAATCTGTGGCAGTACTTCTCTGGTTGTTAGGCTGCCACTGACGTCCCCTGTAGGCACCCCTGGATTGACCTCTGCCTCTCTGTGCTCTGGAGGTGTCTGGAAAGGACCAATTCTTCGAAGGCCAATTTCTGCTAAACCTCGGAGGTTGGACCTGTAAGAAATCCTTGACTGTTTGGACAGATTTTGCTTTTTCTTCCACCTTCTTTAGAACCTGCTGTGCAGGGGAGCCAAACAAACTTTGTTTCTCCATAGGAGCATCTAGGAGTTTTGACTTAACATGGTCTGGTAAGGATTGTTCTTTTAACCAGGCATGCCTTCTAATCACTGTTCCAGTCATAGCTGATCTAAAGGAAGCCTCCAGTGCATCATAGCCACATTTTAAGAAATGGTTACTGACCTGCTGAGAATTATGTACAAAATCCTGAAGGGACTTACGGTCTATAGGTTCAGGAGAGGACAGTTTTTTATTTAGCTGGTCTAACAAAAATTCCTGGTACTGAATCATGTGAAATTGACAGTTTAAGGCCCTGGCGAAAGAGTAGCAGAAGTATAAACCTTTTTACCCCATCTCTCTAATGCTCTAGATTCCCTTTCAGAGGGGAGAGGGTTTTTGGCAGAGGCAGCTGCTACAGCTTTGGGGCCCTGTGAAATGGTTTCAGGATCTGCAACAGGAGCCTTATACAAATGGTAGTGTGTGTCCGGGACCCTGTAATATCTGTCAGGCTTGGCAGGGGCCGGAGGGAGAGAATCAGGGGCAGTACAGGCATCATTATATGCATCATCAACAACTGTTAGTACTGGAGGAATGGCAAAAGGCCTATGCTGTGGTAAATGTAAAAAACTCCTTAGCCTTTTCCTTGAATCTGAAAAATCCTGGCCCTGCCATTGAAAATGTTCTCTCATGGCATGTAAGGTTTCCCCAAAAGAAAATTCTTCAGGAGGAGAAGCAGAAGGAATGGAGTCTTCTGCATCAGAATCCTCATAAGGAGAGTATGGGCCTTCCTGAGGGTCTGAAATATCTGAGTCATCCGAGGAATAGTCTGTAGAAACAGGTTCTGGGGGTTCAGTTCTAGGCCTCTTATCTGGAGGGGGTTGAGAGGCCCTGTCTGGGTGAGGTTGGGATCTCCTGATCAAAGAAATGAGATCCTCAGCCAGGCTGAGCATTTGGGAACTAGAGGTAGGCCTATGTGAGGGAGTTTTAGCAGGTAAGGCCTTAGATGATTTAGCTGCTTTAGCCCTGGAAAAAGCCTTGATAGACATAGATGCAGGGGGTCTAGCAGCTCCACGTGCAGGGGTAGATATGTCTAAAGGAATAGTATCTGATAAATCCTGGGTGCCTGCTTCAGCAGGGGTAATTTCAGTAGCAGATTCAGCCATGCTCTGTGAGGCCTCGGCTATCGGAGGCATGCTTTCGGCCAAAGGAAGAACCGAGGACTCTGTTTCAGCCGAAACCGAGACACTCGCGGTTGGGCCTAACCGTGGTTTCTGCCGAAACCTCGGACCGCGAGTGTCGGTCCTTTTCCTTACGCTTTTTAGCTAATTGTGTAGTCGGAGTCTCCGACGGCATTTTGTATGCAAAAGCGGGACCAAAAAACTCCTCTGCAAACTCCGACCGACGTCTAAGCGTCCGTCGGTTGAAGGAAGCACAGGCTAGACAAGCTGATACGTCGTGGTCTGGGCCTAAACAAGGAAGGCAGTAAGAGTGGAAATCCTTATGAGGTATTTGTTTCCCACAAGTTAAACAATTATTTACTTTTTCTGACATCGTCTGAGGCAAGAAAGAGTCCCCAACGGGGTACTTAGCTTTTTAGAAGTCTTCGGTAGTAGAAATCTCTGGATCTGACCGACCGGCACTTGCGAACAGCTTCTGCTTCGGGCACCACACGGCAAGAAAGACCGAGGAAAATGGCGTCGGCTGATGCCTTTATACCCAATACACAGCAGCTATGACGTCGGGTGAAGTGCGACATCAGCCGAGGCCAGACACAGACTTTGGAATCTGGCCGACCGAAGGGCTGCCTGAGGCAGGACAACCCATATGTTAGGACTGCAGATGCATCCTTGAAGGACATCATACTAAATACTACAAACACATCCAAATTCAAACTACTCCTTAGGGAGCACCTAACCAACAACTTGCTTTGCTCCTACCACAATCCAGGCTGATCATACTATACACTTTTCATACCTCCCTTGTCCATTACCATTCTTTGCCTTCTTTTACTTGTACTATAAATCTACCTATATCCAATTTCGTCCTTCTGCCAATCTCTCCTACATGTGCTTAAATAACACTGACATTGCCTAATAAACTGCAGAGGTGATACGTTTAGTGTACATATATTGTAGTGGCAACACCCAGCTGCATTTTGTCTATCTTCAATACCATCTCTGGATATTTTCTTTCATATCATGTTACCTATTTGTTACATTGACATTTTTGTTTGTGCGCAATTATCTCTAACAGAATTGTATGTTTTTACTTGTTACAGCTCTCCAATCTTTTTTTTTTTTTTTTTGTAGTGGAGCTTTTCTTCCTGGGCCTCTGCTGAAAATGGCCCATGGCCCAGTTGGACTTTCCTGTTAAACAAATGTAAAATAAAACAAAAAGGGTTGAGCATGAGTTGTGAGTTACAAACCTACTGTTCAGTTGTTGAAGCTTCCTGAGTAACTTTTTGGATGTGTGTTATCTTGCCAGATGTGAAAATGAGTGTGGAGTCATCTGCATACTTTATTAGGATGATCTGTTGTGTGGAGGGTGTTGGTAAGGATGTTAAAGAGGACAGGACCAAAGATGAAGCCTTGTGGTACACTGACAGTGACTGGGAGGAATGGAGACAGGGTGGAATGCCATTTACTGATTGATGCCTAATGGATAGGTAGCTTTTGAACCATGGAAGGGTTGTCAGAGAGACCTAATGAGGATATTCAAAGTGGAAGTTTGCTGTGCCAAACTGTGCTAAAGGCTTTAGACAAGTCTAGAAATAAGGGGAGACTACTTTGCCATTATCTCTAGTTTTACTGACAATATCTATATAGATTAGAAGTGCAGTGTTAGCACTAGGGGAAGGATGGAAGCCATGTTGTGTGGGGACAGGAGTTCTTTCTGCAGGAGATAGTTTATTGTTTTTGAATACTTTTTTTTTTATATACTTACTTTGGCGAAGGGGATATGATTGCTTTAAGTCTAAAGTTAGCATGGCTGTTGAATCTCCTCCTTTGTGCAGAGAGATGATATGCTTTTTCCTGAGAGGGAACATGGGGTTCCTGGAATGCCCTATTTATAATGACTGAGACAGGGGAGGCAATGCTATTGGCTGCAACTTTAAGGTACTCGCTTGGAAGGTCATCAACTGAAACACATCAAGCTTTAAGAGTAGTTCTACATAGGATGTGAACACAGGTTTGAAGGTGAAAGTGGATGTGGTGATGCATGGCTGCTGGGCAGGGTTAGGGATTAGATGCAGGACGATCCTTGGCTAGACATGCTATACTATTTATTAAATGAAGAGATTAACTATATTGCAGTTTCTAGTGACGAGTTACACGGGTTGAAATTATGGCCAGGATGCAAGATTTCTTTAATGGCTGTCATCTGACTTAATCAATGAAAGTTTACAGCATCTGTAGTTTCACCTACTGATGGGCTGCTTATATTTCACAGACTGATGCTCTGAAGTTGTGGTTTCTGCTACCTGAACATTAAAAAAAGCATACTAAAATAGTAAACTACAAACAAATCTGTCAACAATAACACTGATGACCTACCTTCATGGGTCATACAGCTGGGTAGAATTGTAAGTGAAACTGTCAGATGGAAAGAAATGGCGGACTAAATTAGGAACAGCAAGTAAGTTGAGTATCGGGAAAGGCCATTCCACAAGGTCCGATTTGGCCATGACTGCAGACAGAGAAATTTGCCTGGGGAAGAAGCACAATAAATCCCAAAAGTCCATGGTACCAATGTGCCAGGTGAATAAGCAGCAAATACTGGAGTGCAATAAGCAAATACATGAGTCAGCTGCTACTAAAGAAGAGCAGAATAATAGAGTCAGGGTCAGCAGATGAAAAACCCAGTGAACACCCAAAAAGGAAGAAAGCAATGTACAGAACTATACTCCTGATGAATTCAATCCAGACCAATGCCACTTTTGGAAGAATGCCTCAAAAGGTAAAAACACTCTTTGGACTGACAGTCCCAATACTTTTTCTAGTGTCCCCCACAAAAACAAAACAAAAGGAAAGTACACAGTCCTGCAAGCCTGGAAAAGATACAACCAAAGAGGCAAGGCCCCTAGGAAGGCAGTCTACTGACGAACGCTCAAATAACTGCAAATTACATTATTGCAGACAGACAAGCATGTTGAAGAATTAAATTCCTTGAACAGGAGAGAAACCAACCCTCCCAGAGAGAGCTAGGTCTCAATCCCCTCCCTTCAGCAGTGACAAAGAGCAGGATGTACCCTAATCTTAGATGTGGAAATGAAACCCAGCAACAGGTGTACAAGAGGGATACTTAAGTGCACCAAGCACACTATGGCAGTACCAAGTACTGTGGAGAAAATTTCGCACTTGAGCTCAAGATGTAGGACTCCAGCAGTTCCAAGCTCCTCCAAGAGTACCCAGCCAAAAGTCAACCTGCAAGGGAAGGACACCCTTTACTAGGCAAAAGGCAAAGACATGCAATGAAAGGAACACTCAACCTTCCTTCTTGGTTACCTAATGGGCTAAAGGCCAACCCCCCACCCCGAATACTCAGATGAAACAGAATAGGCCAAATAATGAAAACTTACAAGCTCAAAGAAGCAGCATAACATGCTAATACTTCTATCTTCCATCTTGCTATCCTAGCACAGACAGGAAAAGCCACAATCCTCTAAGTAATGTACAGAACTTAACTCTAATGCCTAATCCAGATCCTGTGTCAAATAATGCATGTACCTTAGAGGAGTTGATTCAGAGTCGAACAAGAGAATTTCATTTGTAGGAATAACTACTGCTGTAACAACCCGGCCTGGATTCCTTGCCAAATGTAAGATGGGAGCTCACCACCAGTAGTGGGTGCAAAAAGTAAACCACTTTATTCTCCAAAAGGAATTCATTTAATAGAATTCAAGTACAGAAACTACCAGCCTACATAGATTCTACTATGAGAGACTATCCCAATAATATAAAAGAAGCCACAAATTCCCTCAAAAATACATGCACACCAGGCAATGACCATTAAAGGGGATAGGAAGAGTTTAGAAGGGAACAGTTGCTCCTGAATTCTGCTAAATCACCACTGGCCCTGGGTCTCAACTTTGCACACAGCATACAGGGGTTTAAATGGGATGAAGGTCAGCCACAACCCACAAGAAAACATAAAACCCAGGTTGCCAAAGCAGCAAAAGTGATTGGAAGCATCCCGGCAGCAAAAGCTACCAGGAAGTTCTGAAGCCCAGAACTCCTTCTACATACAAGGATGGGCTTTGATCTAGGGACCAACGGAACTATAAGGCTGCTTTAACCAACAGTGTGCAACCCCAATAACAGAATCCAAACAGATCATAAATCCCTCTTCCACAAAAGCAAGTAAGGAAGCACCCTAGTGGCCCAACCTCCAGCTCTAGAGGAAATGATTACAGGAGCATAGACCCCACCCAGAAGTGGGAGAACCTTGTCCAAAGGTCATGACCTCCTGTCACCACCAAGGAGGACAATCAGCATCCACCACCCAACGGGTAACAATATAGTTCTGCTCCACAGCACTACTGAATAACCAGAAAGTTGAGGAAAGGCACAAAGCGAACAGAGGATGAATGCAACCTCTAACAAATGGTTCTACTGACGAGGTAAACCAGAAGTACTCATGACTCCAAAGAGAGTTGGCTTGTTATGCCAAAGGGAAAGGCAGGAATAACCCACATGGTCCCACATTTTGTGTGCCAACAATGCCTCTTCTTCCTTTTACAACAGTAATGACTTGTATGGTTAAGGAAACAGTGCCTGCTACCAAGGACAGTGCTGACAACAGACTGCAGCACCATCCGAAAAAATCTGTTCCTGTCAAAGACATTCTACAGCCAATGGGGAAGGGGGAAGGGGGATCTCAGTCATACCCATTTGCCACAGGCATACAGCTGCTCCCTCTGCACTAGCAAAATCATTCACTGCAGAAAAAAATGTCAACTAAGGTGGAACTGAACCAGGATGACAGAGGATTTTGCCTCGAGTCTTTGCACTATGTCATCAGACTTGGGGGGAGACATGTGTGAATTAAAGTCAGTCTCCAAGTCCTGACCGGTAAGATGCATAGTTGACAGCCTCATCTCCAATGTGGTGAAGGAAAATACTTATCACTACCCCTGTCCACCAGCTGTAAATGAACAATGTGGTCTCTAGAAATAGGGAAGGCCCAGAAAGACCACACAGACTTGCAGTGCTCAGATTACGACCTTCCATCTAGAGGCCACTACAAGGCACTGCTACTTCCAGGGCATTGACACTGCCTACAGGCATCAACTAGCTCCAAAGTAAGTGCAATTCAGAAAACATGATAATGGTGCAACCCAGCAACAACCCACAGTCAAAGACAAGAAAAGACTTCATGCATCACATGGCCTCTCTCTCTGTGTTAAATTACTAGTTACAGCTCGCATATAAATTACACAGTTAGGGGGTCATATATAAAAAAGAGAACATGGAGCTCCTTATAAGGGCCCATTTTCTATGTCATCTTAAGTGCCAGTATATTACTCATGCACCTACTTTTCCTGAAGGTATTCTTTCTCTCAGGCAGATACAAACTGCATATAAAAGAACAGTTAGTGGACTATACCACCACTGCATCACATTACATGACCTATTCACCAAGGTTATCATTAACATCTAAAAGATCATTTTGCATTCTTCCCCTAGGTAATTTTTCTGAACCCTACTGCCTGTTAATCTTTGTGTCACCACCACGGTCCATTTGCTACTCTATGCCTGTGGAGAGGGCAATCTGTAGTAAGACCATTACACAGGTAGCTAGGAGAGATAAACCTGCCCCTGGTGACTAATATGGGCACCTGCATCACATCATGGGGGCCATCCAATGCTTCCTCATGGGTGCACACACTTTCCAATAAGGAATACTATAACCAGCTTTGGATTAAGTCCATATCTGCCTGTTCTATGGCCAATGACATCAAGCAGACCTCCACATGCACAGAAACAAAATCGGTTGGCCAGTACAACTAAACACCTCCTCCAGGACAGGTGAGCCAGTGTAAGCCACTCACTTTAATCCTTCATGGCTCTTATAGCAAACAAGCCACTAAATCTAACTCATGTTCTCTAGGGTGCAGTCAGGGCTGACGACTATTAACATCACAGTGCTGGACAATCATTCTATTGTTGGAGATATGCAAGAAATGCAGTTGAGTACATTCTCTGTAACAATTGTAGTAACAGGATCAGTGTTGCAGTATAATTCCTTAAACATGATGCAGGCAGTTATTCATTCTTCTGATCTCATTCCAAAGCTGCTGAACATCCCCGAAGCCATGAGCATGATAATTGTAGGGTAGGAGACAGTTACTCATTATCTTAAAATAAAAAGTTACTGGGGGGGGGGGTTAAAGCCCTGCTTCGTTCGCTCCGCTCACTAAGCCCCCCCTCCCTGCCCCCAAATCTCACCCACCCCCCATCACATCCACATTTATTCCACAACCACTCCCAACTCAATCCACCAATCCAGCCACACCTATCCAATATCTCCACACCCACTTTATAAAACCACTACCTAACCCTGTCATTCTCAACCACAGTCCTAATCCTTATTTGCACATTTTTCTACTACATTACATCCTACCATGACACCACTGTTATAAGCCCCAACCATTTCAAATGCACCCTTACGTCAAATCCCATCAAACACCCATTGTATAATCTCACAACCTATACCACAAAATTTCTTCTGCCAGCACAACCTCTCAGTTATCAAGCATCCCACTCTTATCAACACAAACTATCCATAAGATATGACAAACTTTAATAATTATGTAAAACACATACTCAGAACTCTCTCCAAACTAATTCTCAGGGGAGATGTGCACCCCATCCCTGGCCCCAAACTCAGTAACCTTCCCACAAACCCCCCACTAACAAAACCCACCACCCTAATCCCTAACAGAAAGCCAAATTACCTCCTCATAATGTCTCTACACATAAGAAGTAGCTGTAACAAAGTCCAACTCCTCCATGCCCACATAAACATGTACTCCCCTGACATCCTTCTTTTAACAGAAACCTGGCTCTAACCTCACATCAAAAGTGAGGAAATACTCCCACCTAGTTATAACATCTTCCGCAAGGACAGATTATCCAGGAAAGGAAGAGGTTTTGCACTACAGTACAACCACCGCCTCAATATCCAACTTCTCACCAAATCAGTCCCCAAGTTTGGCAAGGAAGAAATCCTCTACACCTCTATCGAAGTAAACCCTAAAAAAAACACATTGTAGGATGCTATTTCCAACCAGGCCAAAATATTCTGCCCATGGAAAACCTCCTACACTGGGCAAATCTCTCCCTACCCCAGAAAAGTACAGTTTTGTACCTACCATAAATGTAGATGTTCGAGTGTTCACACTGCTGCAGTCATTACACTTGGGTTATCCTGCCGTCAGGCAGTCTCGCAGTCGGTGAGAGTTCCAAAGTCTTGGTCCGGCGTCGGTTGCTGTCACTTCTTCCCTGACGTCAGTGCACCAGGGTTATATGAGATGCATCTGACGCCATTTTCTTCAGTCCTTCTTGCCCCAGATGTCAGGTGCCCCCAAGTAGGTAGGCAATACATATTGCCAATAAAAAATATACATATGAAATAAAAACAATACCTTCAGTTACAAGCAAATACACCACAAAGGTTGTATAGGATAGAAAGGCATAGATAAGTCCAGCTAGGTCAGAGGGGATGGAGGGAGGGTAACCTGGACTGCAGCTGTGTGAACACTTGAACATCTACATTTATGGTAGGTACAAAACTACTATGTTCATCGTGTTACACTGCTGCAGTCATTACACTTGGGTAGAATCCCAAAGCTAAGGTTGGGTGGCTGGTCTATAAAGAGTTAGGATTGGCTATGAGGCCCTGCAGAACTGCAGTGGCAAATCCTGCTCTGGATTTAGAGTAGAGAGGCAGGTGGGTAATGCTTGGTAAAGGTGTGCACTGAACTCCAAGTTGCAGCCTCCAAAATTTCCTTGGTAGGTACTCCTCTGAGAAAGACTGTTGAAGTGGCTGCTGCCCTGGTGGAATGTGGCCTAATGTTATTTGGGACTGATTTTCCATGCTGTGTGTAAAAGTAACGAATACAGTGTCCAATCCATTTGGATATAGTGTGCTTTGAGATAGCCTTGTCCATTGATCCTGCAGCATATGCTATATACAGTTGTTCAGTTTTCCTGAAAGCTTTTGTTTTGTCCAAGTAGAAGCGTAGCTGCCTGTGTATGTCCAAAGAATGCAGAGGTTTCTCCCCTTTATTCTGGGGGTTTGGATAAAAAGTTGGCAAATGGATGGTTTGGTTAAGAGCCACACTAGATAACACCTTTGGCATAAAGGTAGGGTTTTCGTCCTTAAAGAAACCCTGTCCTGATGAAAAATTATAAAAGGTTCCACTGCCATTAATGCCTGTAGCTTTGAGACTCTTCGTGCTGAAGTTACTGCCAGGAGCAGAGCTGTTTTCCATGATAAAAATTTTAGATCGGCTGTATTGGCTGGCTCAAAAGGTGGCAGGGTTAGTTTTTCCAAAACGAAATTGAGGTCCCAAGTTGGTGTTGGTGCTCTCCGGGACGGTCTTATGTTTTTAGCCCCTATGAGGTACTGCCTTAGCAAGGGATGAGAGAATAAAGGAGGATCCGTGTTGTAATGTGCTGAAATGGCAGAGGCGTGGATCTTAATTGATGAGAAGGATAGGCCTCTGTCCAGCATCTCAGTTAAGTATTGTAAAATCTGAGGAATGTTTGGAACAAGAGGGTCAAGGCTTTGAGCCTGGTTCCAGGCGCAGAATCTATTCCATTTTTCTGAGTAAGCTTTCCTGGTGCTAGGCCTCCTGGCCTTCAAAATGACATCCATAACAGCTTTAGAGAGAGGTGTTGCCTGTTTGACTAGTGAATCTGCCATGCAGCCAGGTTTAGGGTTTTGAGCTGACCGTGCAGGATCCGATTGTTGTGTTGAGTCAGAAGGTGTGGAATTTGTGGCAAAATCCATGGTGGGCCTTGAGCTAAGTTCCTTAAGATAGGGTGCCAGTGCTGGCGTGGCCAGTCTGGAGCAATCAGGATCATCTGTGGTTTTTCCTTGTCTGGCTTTTAGGAGTACCTTTGAAAGGAAAGGCAGTGGCGGGAAGGCATAAACTTTTAGGTTTTTCCAGCTGAACAAAAGAGCATCCACTTTCCATGCGTGTTTGTGATAAGTCCTTGTGCAGAATTTTTGTAATTAGCAATTCAGTGGGGAAGCAAAAAGATCTATGTCTAGGCATCCCCATTTTGCGTTACCATGCTGAAGATTTGTGGATTCAATTTCCATTTGTGAGGGTCAATGATATTTCTGCTTAGATCGTCTGCCAGAGTATTTTTCTTTCCTGGCAGGAATTGTGCTTGCAGATGAACTTGATACGTTAGAGCTGCGTTCCACAAGGTCATGGCTTGCCTGCACAGGGGATAAGAATGAGTTCCCCTTGCTTATGTACCACATTACTGTGGTGTTGTCGGTCTTTAATAATAATTGTCCTGGATGCAGAAGGTCCTTGAAAGCTGTTAGGGCATTTTGAACAGCCAACATCTCTTTGATGTGAAGATGCATCTGGTCTGTGGTCCACTTGCCCTGAATGCATTTTCCTGCTATATGTGCTCCCCAGGCGTAATCCGAAGCATCTGTTGTTAGAGTCTGCCTGGCTGTGGGTAGGGTAAAAGGCTGACCCTTGTTTAGGTGACATGCCTGTGCCCACCATCGAAACTCCTGTTGTAGTCAGGGAATCATTGGTATTACCGCTTCTAAACTGTGAGGGTGTTAAGTCCAAACACTTTTTAGGTACCACTGTAATTTCCTCATATGCAGTCTGGCATACGGTATTAGTAGCATGCAGGATGCCATGAATCCCAGGGCCTGCAGAATTAAAAATATTGAGTTAGTTGAACTTGTTTGTCTGGCGTGAGGTAAGCCATCTGGGCCGTTGTATTTAAGCTGGCACCCAGGAATATAATCTGTTGTGAGGGCACTAGTTCTGACTTCTTTTCGTTTACTGTGTACCCTAGAGAAATTAGCAACCTTTTTACAAACGCCAGATGCTGTAGAAGAATGTCCTTTGTCTCTGCTTGAATGAGGCAGTCATCCAGGTATGGATATATTTGAATTCCTTTTTGTCTGCAAAATGCAATTACTGGTGCCAGGCACTTTGTGAAGACCCTGGGCGCAGTGGATAAACCAAAGGGCAGTGCAGAGAATTGGTAGTGCATTGTACCAGCTTTGAATCTGAGGTATCTTCTGCAATTTTGTCTGATAGGGACATGCAGGTATGCCTTTTGAGGTCCAGAGTAACAAGCCAAGCTTTCTTGCCCAGCATGGGTAGAAACTGCTGTAATGTCAACATTTTGAATTTCGGAATATCCAGGTAAGTATTTAGAACTGAAAGGTCTAGTATGGGCCTCCAAGCCTTGTCCTTTTTGGGGACCAGGAAGAGTCTTGAGTAAAATCCTTGTCCTTGTTCCTGTTGTGGTACTTTTTGAATAGCTCTCATGTCCATGAGGGCTGAAATTTGTTTTTGTGCCTCTGCCCATTGATTTTGTGGCAGGTCTGGCATTCCTTTTAGCCTTGGTAAAGTATGAAAGTGGAACCTGTAACCTTGAGACACAATATTCAGAACCCATTTGTCTTGGGTGACTGTTTGCCAGTTTTGAGAAAAAAGTGCTAGTTTTCCCCCTAAGGGGGCTTCCAAAAGGGAAGTGCTTGGCGTACGAAGGGGAAAGTCATTGTGACTGCTTCCTGTAAGGTTGAGACTTGTCCATACCTCCTTTTGGGGTTGAGGAGCCCCACTGTCGTCTGTTTGAGCCTTGGGGTTGAGATCTGCCTCTTGGGCATCTGCCTCTCTGTGGCCTGTCTGACACTGGAAAGGACCAATTCTTTGTTGGCCAATTTCTGCTAAATCGAGGTGGCTGTACCTGTAAGAAATCCTTGACTGTTTGCATAGATTTAGCTTTATCCTCTATTTTCTTTAACACCTCTTCTGCCTTAACACCAAACAATGTATCATGCTGTAAAGGAGCGTCCAATAATGTTTCCTTAACATGATCAGGTAAACACTGTTCTTTTAACCAAGCATGTCTTTGAATCACAGAACCTGTAACTGCGGCTCTACAAGAGGCCTCTAAAGAATCAAAACCACATTGCAGAGTATGTTTTCCCACCTGTTCAACAGCATGCAATAAATTCTGCATTTCTTTACAATCAGGAGCTTCTGAGCTTGCAAGCATTTTCTGTTTTAACTGAGCCATTAAATATTGTTGGCACTTAAGCATATGAAACTGGCAATTTAAAGCTCTTACTGCTAAAGTTGCAGAAGTGTATACTTTCTTCACCCATCTATCCAAAGCTCTGGAATCTCTGTCAGAGGGTACTGGATTTTTTGCAATGGAAGCCTTAACCCCCTTTTGGACCCTGGGAAACAGTTTCTGGATCAGCAGAAGTTTTTTTATAAAGAAACTTGTGAGAGTCAGGGACTCTAATACCTATCTGGCTTGGCTGGTGCAGGGGACAAAGAATCAGGAGATAAGCTGGATTCAGAGAACACATCATCCACAATATCTAGCACAGGCGGAATAGCCCGGGGCCTGTGCTGAGGCAATAAAAGGAAATCCCTGAGCCTTTTCTTGGATTCTGAGTAATCCTGACTTTCCCATGCTCCCTCATGGTATGTAAAGTTTCCCCAAAAGAATAATCCTCAGGAGGAAAGGCTGAAGGGATAGATTCTTCAGCATCAGAGTTCTCATAGGAGGGTAGAGAGTATCCCTGGTCTGAAGAGGAATCGGAGGAAATGGAAACCTGATCACAGGAATCATAGTCTGTATCCTGCCTAGGCCTTTTCTCAGGAGGGGGATGGGAACCCCTGATTAGAGTAATGAGGTCTTCGGCCATTTTAAGCATCTGTTTCTTAGGCATGGAGAACTGTCCAGGAGAATGCTGCACTTGTTTCTTTGTCTTTAATGGTACTTTTGTCTTGGCTGTTGTTTTAATGGTAAGTTGTGAAGGTCTGAAAACACCTTCAGAAGCCGATGCCTGCTCAGCGGCTCCGGATCCATCTGAGGGAATTTTTTCCGTAGGCCCAGTACCTTGAGTTTCCAGAGGCTTAGTTGTCTCCACGTGGGAGTCGGAGGCGGCCTGTGTCTCTGAGGTAGCGGATGTCAGGAGCTGCTAAAGCGCCTCACTGAGAACCGGCGACTGGCCTAGAAGAGGTTTCGTCATCGGTTTTGGACCTCGGATGCCTGTCTTTATCCCTGTGTTTTTTCAGTATTGCAGTCGTCTGTTGATCCGATGGCATAGTATAATTGAACCTTCGTCCAAAGTAGTGCAAAGCAAAATCAAAACGTCATTTTATAGTGCATTTGTTAAATCTAGCACAAAACCAACAACTAATGACGTCATGATCAGGGCCTAGGCATGGAATACAGCAAGAGTGGAAGTTGTTATGAGGTATTTGCTTCCCACAAGAAATACAATTATTAACTTTTTCTGACATCGGTCTGAGGCAAGAAAAAAGTTTCCCCAATGGGGTACTTCGCTTTATTGAAGACTTTGGATCTGAAATTCGACTTCGAAAATCTCAGGAGTTGGCCGACCGGCACTTGTGAACTGCTTCTGCTTCGGGCACCGCACGGCAAGAAAGACTGAAGAAAATGGCGTTGGATGCATCTTGTATACCCCTGGAACACTGACGTCAGGGAAGAAGCGACAGCAACAGACGCTGGACCAAAACTTTAGAACTCTGGCCAACTGCAGGACCGCCTGACGGCAGGATAACCAAGTGTAATGACTGCAGCAGCGTAACACGATGAACATCTGTAATTCTTGGAGATTTTAACATCAATTGGCTATCTTGCAATAACAAACATCCTACACTCCACCTAAATCTCCACAGTTTCTCACAGCTAATGCAATCCCCCCACCAGGATCAATAAAAGCCCTAATAATCACACCATTCTTGACTGGATCTTAGTAAATAAAAACTCTCAACTACTTATCTGGCTGTCTACCCGACTCCCTTAGTGACCACTCCCCAACTTTCCTAATAAGACACCTCGTAAATAATACCAAACCAATTGTCTACAGACTTGTCCGCAGTAAAACTAATTTCAACCCAAACATTAAATAAACTGGGCACCTCTAAACTACACCCACTTAGATGAGGCAGTTCAGTTCTTTAACAGTACTTTCCTCAACATACTTAACTCCCATGCCCCGCAAAGAATCACCAAAATCCGAAATAAAAAATTTCCCCCTGGCTACAAAAAGCCACCTTAGGCCTAATGAAAGCTAGGGATAAAATATGGGAACTCTGGCGTAAAACTAAACCCCCCCCCCCCAGAAAGACAACTATTCCTAGAACTGTGAAATAAGGTCAAAAACAAACTCAGACAAAAAGCCTGTTTCTATCGGACATCCCTAAACTGTTCAAATAGCAACGCCAAACAATTCTGGTCCACAATTAACTCTATTCTCTGTCCAGGAGAAATAACCCCCCCCCCCACCAACCACCCCTATCTCCACCCACAGCCATAGCTCACTCTTCAATACACATTTCACAGAAACCGTACTATCCCTAACCAAAAAAGACTTGTCTACATCAACTCCCCCACTGCCAACCCTAATCCACCCCTCCATACCTTCATCCTCTCCACAGTACCCATACCTCCTGCATAAGAAAACTCGAACCCAAACTAAAACCTACTAGACTTGCAGCAGACAACCTACCTGCTAAATACCTAAAAATAGCAGCTGATGTCTTAGCCTATCCAATTATCAATACTAATAAACCGCTCCATATCCAAATTCTATGTACCCTCACTATGGAAAATATCCCACATCATTCCCTTCTATAAAAGTGGTCCCTCCTCTGACCTCTCAAAATACTGCCGTACAGCCATCCTCTCCCCTCTCTCAAAGATGCTCAAAAAATGCATAAACTCCCAGGTCTCCAAATACCTCCTAAACAATAACCTCTTCGCCAGCACGGTTTTAGGCCACACCACAGCACAACTACAGCTCTGATCTCCTTCACAAACACTATCCTTCAGCATAAAAACCATGGCCTTCTCTCCTCAGCTGTATATCTAGATCTATCTAAAGCCTTTGACTGCATCTCACAGTCAACTACTCTGTACTGTATCAAACCTTTCCTTCTCCACATCAGCCACTAACTGATTCCACAGTTACCTACATGGCTGCCAGCAATCAGTAGTCTGGGACAACGATATAAGCCCCTCGCCTCCCTGTTACCCTCGGTCCCCCAAGGCTCCATCCTTGGCCCCCTTCTCTTTCCCCTCTTCACAAACAACCTGCACACTACCACAAAACATGTCTCACTCATACAGTATGTTGATGACTCCACCCTTATCTGCTCAGCCCAAACACTAACAGAACTCCAACAGATCACACAAGAATCTTTCTCTTCCGTTGAAAGCTGGCTATCTAATGCTCAGCTCCTCTTCAACCCAAACAAGACCAAACTCCTTATATTCTAACCCACCAAATCCACCACAAAACTTTCATTTCAATATCCTGGCCAAGGACAATACCTCCATATCACCAACAGCCCACACCAAACTACTTGGTGTACAGACAGACACAAATCTCAAATTTGACACCCACATTTCTCTGACAATAAAAAAAGTCCACCAAAAACTGGGTGCCCTTTACAGAAACCGCCAATACCTCACCAAATAAGCTAGAATCTCCATCTCCAATTCACAACTCTTATCCACATTACTCTATGCTTCACCTATACTTACAACCCTAAAACAGTCTGACCTAAACAAACTTGAAGCCTGCTACAATAAAAATTCCAAACTTTGCCACCGGCGCCACTTATTGCAGCCACCACTGTGTCTCCCTCAGAGGCCGAGACTGGCTCGAGCTCCCTCAACTCTTACACCTAACCCAACTCACCTTTGCTCATAAACTTGTTAACCACTCTCTCAGAACCCCAGCACTTCAAACTCTACTCCAACCCAACCATTCCTCCAGACCCCTACGCTCCTCCAATAAAAACCTGCTCAAAGTCACCAAAGCCAAAACTCTGCAGGGGAACCACTGTTCTCCTGTGCCATATCCAAGCTCAGAAATAACCTTCCTACCACCCTTCCTACCCTCCCTAGCCATCTCTTCAAGCATACTCTTAAATCACATCTAAAATCTCATTGGCTCTGCCCGTGCCTATAACCAGACTAATCTACGGTTTCACTAACTATCTCCTTTCTCTAGTTCACAACCGTAGCTGTTACATAATTTAATTGGTAATTAATGCTAAACATCTGCCTTGTATGTTTTGTATTCTTATTCTGTTGACTGCTTATGCTATTACTTAGATTTTTGGCAAATGTTTCTCTGTACTTAGCCATAACAACAAATAATTTCCTGTACTTAGTCATGCTAATCATCATAGCTGCTGAAAAATAGCTTGTCCAGTGCCTACACCATGTATTCTATATGTAATTTCTCTGTGGAGCTAGTCATGTTAATCATCAACACTGCTGTAAAATATCTTGTCCAGTGTCTACCCCATGTATCTGTATGTACTTTCTCTGTGGAGCTTTTCTCCCTGGGCCTCTGCTGAAAAAGGACTGTGTGTCCAGTCGGACTTTCCCGGTAAACAAATATAAATAAATACTAAAATGAGTGCTTACAACTCCTGGGAAGGCATCCTGGGCTTAGAAAGGTCAAAGCATCCACAATGACGTCAATGTACCCTAGAAACACTGGAAGGTAAAACAGAAAGATGGAGATAGCCCCTCCATTCAGCATCCAAGTAGTTGGGAGAGATTAAATAAAAATGTTAACTCCATGTTAGTAAACCAATGCCATATTGCAGCACTGAACCTCTTCTTCAAAACCTCTACCGCTACAGTGAGCACATTTGTATCTGCACTATGTTCACAGGTTGGATCACTACTGCAACATTATCACTCTTTCTGTGAGAAATTAAGCATAAAAACATTTAGTGAAGCAGAAATTAAATGGAAGCTGCAGGATATACCATCTGTGAAGTGATGGACTTGGTGTGGAAACCGCCAACACAGGTAATATCACAACATGAAAGGCTAATGAGTCTAGGTAGAGAAGCTGTAAGATGCATCTGAAGAAGATATGCCACAGAGCAATATTCTGAAGCCTTCTGCAGTAGACTGGCACAGAATTGCACAGCAATGGATAGGGGAGGAAACAGTGGAAAAACTGACAGGTAATACAGCAACACAACAGGCCAATGAGGCTGCTGATGGAATAGCAAAAGATGGGACAGGATGCATCACGTACGTCACAAGTCAACATTCTGGAATCTTCTGTAGAAGGCTCACATGAAAGTCTTGTTAGAATTGCATACCAAGGGAAAGAGAGCAAAGATGATGCTCTCAGTCCAGAAGAAAATGATCCAAGAGGAAACCTGCATGATTTAAGAGACTGACCGACATATCAGAAGTGATGAAAGACAGGATTACCAAAAAGTAATTAAGACCCAAAATGTCAGAAGACTGGTAAAACATAGGAATACAAGAATTAAGACTTTCAAGAGAAATTCACAAGATACAACAAAAATATACAGGATATGTTTCTATATAACTAAAACAACGGATAAAGTGTAACCACAAAAACAGAGCAACAAAAGAAAGGACGGAAATAAACAGAATGCCACCATGGAAGCACAAAACACAAAATACTACAAAGCAACAAAGATCAGTATTCATCACCTTTAGAAAAATACAAAAAAAGGGAACAGACCATCAAAAATTCTTAAGATAGATGTGGTAAAAATAACACAATATTAAAACAAGAATTTACCATATACCAATTCCAAAAAATACACTAAAAACATAGTCACAAATAGAAAAAAAATGTGATGTGTTTAGAAATATAAAGGAAAGGTACAAAATAAGCAATTCACTGATGGCCCAAAAGGGTTTTACAGACAATTCTGAAACAAAGGAAAAGCAATAGAAATATCCTCAAAAAAGATGCCTAATAGCTAGAAAAAAGAAAGAGCAAGAAGCTCTAATATAGAGGATATGAAAAGTACAGTTTTGTACCTACCATAAATGTAGATGTTCGAGTGTTCACACTGCTGCAGTCATCACACTTGGGTTATCCTGCCGTCAGGTGGTCCCGCAGTCGTCCAGAGTTCCAAAGTCTTGGTCCGGTGTCAGCTGCTGTCGCTTCTTCACTGACGTCAGTGCGCCAGGGGTATATAAAATGCATCTGACGCCATTTTCTTCAGTTTTTCATGCCCCAGATGTCAGGTTCCCCCCAACAGGTAGGCAATACATATTGCTAATAAAAATATATATATATAAAAATAAAACAATTCGTTAAGTTACAAGCAAATACACCACAAAGGTTGTATAGGATAGTAAGATATAGATAACTCCAGCTAGTTCAGAGGGGATGGAGGGAGGGTAACCTGGACTGCAGCAGTGTGAACACTCGAACATCTACATTTATGGTAGGTACAAAACTGTACTATGTTCATTGTGTTACACTGCTGCAGTCATCACACTTGGGTTGAATCCCAAAGCTAAGGATGGGTGGTGGAACTAAACAGGGTTTGGTGAGGCTAGTAGGCCCTGCAGAACTGCAGTGGCAAAGCCAGCTCTGGTTTTAGAGTATAGAGGTAAGTGATAGTGCTTGGAGAAGGTGTGCACTGAACTCCAAGTTGCAGCCTCCAAAATATCCTTGGTTGGTACCACTCTGAGGAAGGCTGTTGATGTTGCTGTAGTTCTGGTGTAATGGGGCCTGATGTTCAGGCACAGATTTCCCATGGTGTGTGTAGCAGAAACAGATGCAATGTCCTATCCATTTTGAAATGGTCTGTTTTGAGATAGCTTTTCCTTGTCATCCTGCGGCATAGGATACAAAGAGCTGGTCAGATTTTCTGAAAGCCTTAGTTTTATCCAAGTCGTAACGTAATTGCCGGTGAATGTCCAAAGAGTGTAGGAGCCTTTCCCCTTTGTTCTGGGGGTTTGGGTAAAAGGTGGGCAAATTAATGGTTTGGTTTAGTGCCACACTGGAAACCACCTTTGGCATAAAGGAAGGGTTAGTTCGTAAAGAGACTCTGTCTTGATGAAAAATTATGAAAGGCACCACTGCCATTAGGGCCTGTAGTTCTGAGACTCTTTGTGCTGAAGTTATTGCTAGCAGCAGGGCAGTTTTCCATGAAAGGAACTGTAGATCGGCTGTGAAAGCTGGTTCAAAGGGCGGTAGTGTAAGTTTTTCCAAAACAAAGTTGAGATCCCAAGTTGGTGCTCTCCGGGGAGGTCTTATGTTCTTCGCCCATCTGAGGAACTGTCTTAGTAATGGATGTGTAAATATAGGAGGGTCCGTGTTGTATTGAGCTGAAATAGCTGAGACGTGGATCTTAATAGATGAGAAGGAAAGTCCTTTGTGCAACATCTCAGTTAAATATTGAAGAATCTGAGGAATATTTGGAACAAGGGGATTTTGGCCTTTAGCCTGGTTCCAGGCGCAGAATCTTTTCCATTTGTCTGAATAGACTTTCCTGGTATTGGGCCTCCTGGCCTCCAGAATGACGTCCATCACAGCTTTAGAGAGAAGTGTTGACTGGTTGTTTAGGCAATTTGCCATGCAGCCAGATTTAAAGTCTTGAGCTGTCCGTGTAGAATCTGATTGTTTTGCTGAGTGAGCAGGTGAGGAATTGTAGGTAAAATCCATGGTGGACCTTGAGCCATGTTCCTTAGCACTGGATACCAATGTTGGTGTGGCCAGTCTGGAGCAATGAGTATCATTTGTGGCCTCTGTAATCTGGCTTTCAGCAGCACCTTTGCCAGAAGAGTCAGTGGAGGAAAGGCATACACTGCCAATGTTTTCCAACTGAATGAGAGGGCGTCCACTTTCCGAGCTAGTGTGTGGTATGTCCTTGTGCAGAATTTCCGTAGTTGGTAGTTTTGGGGGGAAGCAAACAGATCTATGTCTGAGCTCCCCCATTTTTGAGTTATCATTGCGAATACTTGTGGATCTAGTTTCCACTCGTGAGGATCTATGATGGTTCTGCTTAGATCGTCTGCCAATGTGTTTTTCTTTCCTGGCAGGAATTGTGCTTGTAGTTGAACTTGGTAGGTCAGTGCTGTGTTCCACAAGGTCATTGCTTGTCTGCATAGGGGGTAGGAGTGTGTGTCCTCTTGCTTGTTGATGTACCACATCACTGTGGTGTTGTCCGTCTTTATTAGGAGTTGTCCTGGATGTAGGAGGTCCTTGAAAGTTGTTAGGGCATTTTGCACAGCTAGCATCTCTTTTTGATTGATATGTAGATGCCTTTGGCCTGCAGACCATTTGCCCTGAACACCCTGTCCTGCCATGTGTGCTCCCCAGGCACAATCTGATGCATCTGTTGTTATAGTTTGCCTGGCTGTGGGTAAGGTAAAAGGCTGACCCTTGTTGAGGTGACATGCCTGAGCCAACCACAGAAACTCCTGTTGAAGGCAGGGTATGAGTGGAATTATTGTTTCCAAGCTGTGGCTGTGTTGAGTCCATACGCTTTTCAGATACCACTGTAATTTCCTCATATGCAGTTTTGCAAATAGTATTAGTAGTATGCAAGATGCCATGAATCCCAAGGCCTGCAGAATTTTTCTTGCAGAGAGCTGGGTCTTTGTTGCCATCATTTTGAAGTATTGAGTCAGTTTGTCCTTGCTTGTCTGGCGTGAAATAAGCCATCTGGGCCGTTGTATTTAAGCTGGCACCCGGGAATATTATGTCTTGTGAGGGCACTAGTTTTGACTTCTTTTCATTTACTGTGGCTTAGCCACTGCAGTTCTGCAGGGCCTACTAGCCTCACCAAACCCTGTTTAGTTCCAGCAGTAGGTTTTTGACAAACGCCAGATGCTTTAATAGAATGTCCTTGCTTTCTGCTTGACTAAGGCAGTCGTCCAGGTATGGATATATTTGAATCCCTCTGTCTGCAGTACGCAATTACTGGTGCCAGGCATTTTGTGTAGACCCTGGGCGCAGTAGATAAGCCAAAGGGCAATGCAGAGAATTGTTAATGGGTTGAACCTGCTATAAATCGGAGGTATCTTCTGCAATTTTGTCTGATAGGGACATGCAGGTATGCCTCCTTGAGGTCCAACGTTACTAGCCAAGCCTTCTTGCCCAACATGGGAAGAAGTTGCTGTAGTGTTAGCATCTAGAATTTGGGTACTTCCAGGTATGTGTTTAGAATTGAGAGGTCCAGAATGGGTCTCCAGGATTTGTCCTTTCGGGGAACTAGAAACGGACTTGAGTAAAATCCTTGTCCTTGCTCCTGTGTAGGAACCTGTTGAATGGCTCTCATGTCCATGAGAGCTGAAATTTGCTTTTGAGCCTCTGCCCATTGATTTGGTGGCAGGTTTGCCATTCCCTTTATCCTTGGCAAAGTGTGGAAGTGGAATATGTATCCTTGAGATACAATATTTAGGACCCATTTGTCTTCTGTGATGATGATTGTCTGCAAAAAGTGCTAGTTTTCCCCCAAGGGAGCTGCCAAGAGGGTTTTGCTTGGAAGTCTGAGGGGTAAGTCATTGTGTTTGTCTTCTGATAGTTTGAGACCTGTCTTGTCCTCCTTTTTGGGTTGTGGCACCCCATTGTCGAGGCTGGTAAGAGCCTTGTGACTGGCCTCTGCCCCTTGGGCATGTGCATCTGCCCTCTGTGGGTCTGGCAGAAGCTGGAAAGGACCAGTTTTTGATTGGCCAATTTCTGCTGAAACGAGGGATTGAACCTGTAAAAAATCCTTGACCGTCTGCAGAGATTTTGCCTTATCCTCCATTTTCTTTAAAACTACTTCTGCTTTTACACCAAATAAAACATCCTGCTGTAAAGGTGCATTCAATAACTTTGCTTTAACATGATTAGGTAAAGTTTGTTCTTTTAACCAAGCATGCCTACGTATGACAGACCCTGTCACTGCTGCTCTACAAGAAGCTTCCAATGAATCAAATCCACATTGTAAAGTATGTTTTCCCACTTGTTCAGCTGCATGCAACAAATCTTGCATTTCCTTATAATCAGGCTGTTCTGCATGTGTGAGCATTTTTTGTTTTAATTGAGACATCAAATATTGTTGATATTTCAGCATGTGAAACTGACAATTTAAGGCCCTCATAGCTAGAGTAGCTGAGGTATATACTTTCTTTCCCCATCTGTCTAGTGCTCTAGAATCCCTTTCAGAGGGCACAGGATTTTTAGCAATAGAGGCCTTAACCACGTTGGGACCCTGGGAAATGGTTTCTGGGTCAGCAACAGGGCTTTTATTCAGGAATTTGTGTGAGTCAGGGACTCTGTAGTATCTGTCTGGTTTGGCTGGTGCAGGAGGTAGTGAATCTGGGTTAAGACTAGATTCTGAGTAAACATCATCCACAATGTCTAACACAGGTGGAACATCAAGTGGTCTGTGCTGGGGTAGTAAAAGGAACTCTCGAAGCCTTTTCTCAGAATCAGAATAATCCAGGCCTTCCCAGTGGAAATGTTCTCTCATGGTATGTAAGGTTTCCCCAAAAGAGTAGTCTTCTGGGGGAGATGCAGAAGGGATAGACTCTTCAGCATCAGAGTCTTCATAAGGGGGAAAGGAATATTCCTGTTCCTCAGAAGAGTCTGAGGAAATTGAACCTTGGTCAGAGGAAGTGTAGTCCTCCTCCTGTCTTGGCCTTTTATCATGAGGGGTATGGGAACCTTTGATTAAAGTAATTAAGTATTCAGCCATCCTAACCATCTGTTTCTTAGGCATGGGGCCTTGTACTGGAGACTGCTGAACAGTCTTTGTTTTTAAAGGAATTTTCAGCTTTGCATAGGATTTAATAGTGAGTGTAGTCGGTCTGAAGACACCTTCTGCAACTGAAGGCGTTTCAACTGCACCGGAATCTCCTTCAGGCATGGAGTCGGATGGGCCTAAGGTTAAAGGTTGTGGAGGCCTAGCAATCTCTGCTTGTGAATCGGATGTCGCCTGGGGTTCTAAATCAGCGGTCGTCAGGGGCTGCGTAGGCGCCTCACTGAAAACCGGAGAACCGGCGACTGGCCTAGCAGAGGCCTCGGAGTCTGGTTTGGGTCTCGGCTGCCTGTCCTTATCTTTGCGTTTTTTATGCATTCCGGTCGTTGGTTGCTCCGACGGCATGGTATAATTAAATTTCCTACCAAAATAATGTCGGCTGAAATCAAACCAACGTTTAATAGTTTGTTTATTAAACCTAGCACAAAACCGACAACCTGTGACGTCGTGGTCTGGGCAAGGAATACAATAAGAATGAAAGTCCTTATGAGGTATTTGCTTCCCACAAGAAATGCAATTGTTAACTTTTTCTGACATCGGACTGAGGCAAGAAAAGGTTCCCCAACGGGGTACTTAGCTTTATTGAAGACTTCGGTCTGAAATTCAATTTGAAAATGTCAGGAGTTGGCCGACCGGCACTTGCGAACTGCTTCTGCTTCGGGCACCGCGCGGCAAGAAAGACTGGAGAAAATGGCGTCAGATGCATCTTGTATACCCCTGTTGCACTGACGTCAGGGAAGAAACGATAGCAACAGACGCCGGACCAAGACTTTGGAACTCTGGCTGACTGCAGGACCGCCTGACGGCAGGATAACCCAAGTGTGATGACTGCAGCAGTATAACACGATGAACATCAGGATAAAATAAAAAAGTTGTTCTTACCATACTGTTCCATCTGTGTTGCCCAACTTCATTCCATTAACCTGTGGGAAATCGGTTTCGACATTCGGAACGGACCAGTCGCTTTCTTCCAGCTTGAAACTCCAAACTTGAGCTCCTCCTACTTATCGATAATGTCCCGCTCTCCCACATTACCTCAGATTGATTTTGCCAACAAGAACACAGTGTCTCTAAAACATTAACTATAATACAAAAGATCAAAATACAAACCGATCTTACACTAACAAAACATCAGGAACTCAACCAAAGGAATAAAATTCATGGTAACTTCCATTAGGTTTCCTGAAAAACCTTTGGCTGGAGGAAAGGGGGGGGGTGCAGGAAGGTTAATGGAATGAAGTTGGAGAACACAGATGGAACATTATGTTAACAGCATAACTTCTTTATCTGTTGCGTCCACTTCATTCCATTAACCTGTGGGACAGAGTCCCCAGCTACCATTATCCAGGGCGGCCATCAAGGAAGGATATTCTAGAATACATCAGAACCAAAAGCACCTCTAACTCCTGGATACAATGTCCAATTTGTAATGAGTGGCAAAAGTATGGGGGTTGACCAAGTATCAGCAGCACAAATATCCTCAACAGAAACTCTGGACCAAAAAGCTTGAGACGTATCCATGGACATTGTAGTGTGTGCTCTTACCACACCTGGTAATACAGTCTTTTCAACCATATGGTCAAAATAACTTAGTCGCCGCTTTACCTTTTTTTAGCTTTTGAAAAGGAAACAAACAGCTGATCACACTTCCTGAAGGATTTAGTTCTATGGAAGTAAAAACAAAGCTGTCTGCACATCAAGCATGTGTAAGGTGTACTCCTCTTTGTTCTGATACGGAGGAAAGAATACTGGGAGATTGACTGGTTAATGTTGGTTTCTTTAGCCACCTTGGGTAAAAAAGAGGGAGTCGTACATAGGGTAACTCTGTCTTTATGAAAAACAGAGTATGGAAATTCTGCGGAAAGAGACTCAGCTCAGACACTCTCCTGGCTGAGGTAATCGCCACAAGGAAGGGTGTTTTCCAGGAGAGGAATTTTAGATCTGCAGTGGCAAGGGTTCAAACGGGGGATGGGCTAAACCTTGTAGAATCATTATAAGAACCCAGGGGGGTGTAGGGTCCTTGACAGAAGGCCGTAGCAGAAAGGTACCCCTAAGAAAGGCCTTATATGAAACTTTGCAGAGGCTAAAGAAGATGAGCCAAAACCAAAGTGGAAGTTAGAAATGGCAGCAAGCTGAACCTTGACTGTAGAATAACTAGCACCATCCTTGAAAAGTGAAGCCAGAAAGTCTAGTACTATTGAAACTGGGGCTGTAAAAGGATATATCTGGTTCTGTTCTGCCCAAAAGGAGAATCATTTCCACTTACTTTTGTAAATCTTATGAGTGGAAGCCCTATGTGATGAAATCAAAACTTCTTGGACTAAAGAAAACAGCCTGGGTAATCTGGCCATCATCAGAAGTAGAGAAAAGTACAGTTTTGTACCTACCATAAATGTAGATGTCCGATAGGTATGCATCTGCAGTCATAATATATGGGTTGTCCTGCCTCAGGCAGCCCTTCGGTCGGCCGGATTCCAAAGTCTGGGTCTGGCCTCGGCTGATGTCGCACTTTCCCCGACGTCAGAGCGTCTGGGGTATAAAAGCATCAGCCGACGCCATTTTCCTCAGTTTTTCTTGCCCCAGATGCCAGGTGCCCTCTAGGAAGGCTAAATTTGGATAAATGCAATAAAGTTCTAAACATTTGCAAAATTATATATATATATATATATACATGTATATACACACAAATACACCATAATAGATTCCCCCAGCTAGCTAGAAGAGGGGTAAGCACCCTAGGAATACCACAGAGGGGTAGGAGGGAGGGTAAACCTGACTGCAGATGCATACCTATCGGACATCTACATTTATGGTAGGTACAAAACTGTTCTATGTCCTTCAAGGATGCATCTGCAGTCATAACATATGGGTAGAATACCATAGCCAATCTGGGGGAGGAGGTACTAAGAAAAGGATGGTGTAGTTAAGATCCCCTGCAGGACTGCAGTAGCAAAACCTGCTCTGGATCTGGAGTATAAAGGTAGATTGTAATGTTTGGCAAATGTATGCACGGAGCTCCAAGTAGCAGCTTCTAAAATGTCCTTGGTAGCCACCCCTCGTGGGAAGGCTGTAGTGGTGGCTGTGGCCCTTGTGGAATGAGGCCTGATGTTTGCAGGAACTGTCTTTCCATGAAAAGAGTAACAAAATCGAATGCAATTTCCTATCCATTTTGAAATAGTCTGTTTGGAAATTGCTTTTCCTTGCACCCCAGTAGCATATGCTACAAATATAGTTGGTCAGTTTTTCTGCTACTTATAGTTCTGTCCAAGTAGTAGCGTAGTTGTCTGTGTATATCCAGGGTGTGCAGAAGTTTTTCCCCTCTATTCTGTGGATTTGGGAAGAACATAGGCAAGTGAATAGCTTGGTTCAAGGATACCCTAGATACCACCTTTGGCATAAAAGTAGGATTGGTTCTTAGTGAAACTGTCCTGATGGAAGATAAGAAATGGCTGTACTGCCATTAATGCTTGTAACTCAGATACTCTTCTTGCTGAAGTTATTGCCAGAAGGAATGCAGTTTTCCAAGACAGAAATTGTAGATCCGCTGATGCTGCTGGTTCAAAAGGAGGAAGTGTTAGTTTCTCCAATACAAAGTTGAGATCCCAAGCAGGTAGAGGGGGTTTTCTTGGAGGTTTAATATTTTTGATCCCTCTCAGAAATTGCCTGAGGAGAGGGTGTGAGAAGATAGTTGGATCCACATTGTATTCTGCTGAAATTGCTGAGGCATGAATCTTAATGGAAGAATTGGACAGGACAGGCCATTGTGGAACAATTCTGCTAAGTATTCCAGAATATGTGTCATGCTTGCCACTGTCACATCTGAGCCTTTTGATGTGTTCCAAATGAGAAATCTTTTCCATTTAGCTGAGTATGTCTTCCTTGTGGAAGGCCGGCGAGCTTCCATGATAATGTCCTTCACTCTCTGTGATAAAACATTTTGATTGGGATTTAAGGAATTTTCCAGGCAGTTAGCTGCAATGTTTTCAAGTTGGGATGCATGATCTTGAAATTGTTCTGCGTCAGAAGAAGAGGCCATAGGGGGAGAGGCCATGGTTTTGCCTGTGACATGCTCCTCAATAGTGGATACCAGTGTTGCCTTGGCCAGTCTGGAGCTATCAGAATCACTCTTGGCTGTTCCTCCCTGATCTTCAGTAGAACCTTGTACATTAATGGGAGAGGTGGGAAGGCATATACTTTTAGAGCTTTCCAGCTGAAAGAGAGAGAGTCCACCCTCCAAGCTTGTGGGTGGTATGTCCTTGAGCAGAATGCCTTCAGTTGATGGTTGAGGGGGGAGGCGAACAGATCTATCTCCGGCATTCCCCATGTCTTTGCTATGAGTTGGAAGATGTCTGGGTGCAGCATCCATTCGTGTGCATCCATGGTAGTTCTGCTTAAGCTGTCTGCCAGTGCATTCTCTTTTCCTGGCACGAACTGGGACTGTAGTTGGATATTGAGTGTCAGGCATAGTTCCCATAGATTCATAGCCAGCCGGCATAGAGGGTAGGAGTGTGTGCCTCCCTGCTTGTTTATGTACCACATGACCGTGGTGTTGTCTGTCCTTATTAACAGGTGGCCTTGATGGAGGAAGGGTTTGAAAGCCTCGATTGCATGCATCACTGCCAGCATTTCCTTTTGGTTTATGTGCATGCGTAGCTGCCCTTGAGACCATAGGCCTTGGATACATTTGCCCTCCATGTGTGCTCCCCATCCTCGGTCTGAAGCGTCCGTGGTGATGGCTTGTTTTGTTTTTGGTTTGTTGAAAGGCAACCCTCTGTTGGACTGGCAGGCCTGAGCCCACCACAGGAATTCCTTTTGAAGGCAAGGAATGATTGGTATCAAAGTTTCTAAACTGTGACTGTGTTGAGACCATACACTCCTTAGGTACCATTGTAATTTTCTCATATGCAGCCTGGCCTGTGGTATCAGAATTATGCAGGATGCCATGTAACCCAGGGCCTGCAGGATTTTCCTTGCAGTAAGCCGAGTTTGTCTTGTCAGATTCATGAAGTAATCCGGAAGTTGCTTTTGTTTTTCTTCTGTGAGAAAGGCCATTTGGGTGGTTGTGTCCAGATCTGCACCCAAAAAGGTTATCCTTTGGGATGGAACAAGTCTTGACTTTTGGATGTTGACTGTGTATCCCAAGGCCTGTAGCAGGTGGATGGCATAGGCCAAGTCCTTTATCAAATTTCCCTTGTTGTCCGCTTGTATAAGGCAGTCGTCCAGATATGGGTAGATTTGAATCCCCTGAAGTCTGCAGTGTGCAATTACTGATGCCAGGCATTTCGTGAATACTCTGGGTGCAGTAGATAAGCCAAAGGGCAATGCTGAGAATTGATAATGCTCTGATCCTGCAAGAAATCTGAGGTGTCTTCTGCAACTTGGTCGAATAGGGACGTGCAGGTATGCCTCCTTGAGATCTAGAGTCACCAGCCAAGACTCCTTGCCCAACATGGGAAGAAGTTGCTGTAGGGTCAGCATCTTGAATTTTGGCACAATGAGGTAAGTATTCAGTGCGGACAGGTCGAGAATAGGCCTCCATTGATTTTCTTTTCTTGGTACAATGAATAGTCTGGAGTAAAATCCTTGGCCTTGTTCTGAAAGTGGTACCTTTTCTATAGCTTTCATTTGAAGCAAGTTGTTGATCTGCTTTAAAGCCTCTGCCCTCTGATTTGGTGGTAGGTTTGGCATTCCGTTTCTTTTTGGCAAAGTGTGGAAGTGGAACCTGTATCCTTTGTCTATTATTTGCAGTGTCCATGTGTCCCTTGTAATATAATGCCAGTTTTTTGAGAATAAAGCAAGCTTTCCGCCCAAGGGTGCTTCCAGTTGAACCCTGGTAGGCGGAATCAGAGTAAAGTCATTGAGCCTGTCCTGGTGTAGTAGTAGTTGTTGCTGCTGTTGCACTACTCCTCTGGTTGGCAGGCTGCCACTGACGGCCTCTGTAGGAGCCCTTTGATTGGCCTCTGCCTCTGGGGCGTCTGTTCCTGCCTCTCTGGGCTCTGTCCGAGTCTGGAAAGGACCAATTCTTAGTAGGCCAGTTTCTGCTGAATCTCGGTGGTTGTACTTGCAGGAAATCCTTAACTGTTTGCACAGATTTTGCCTTTTCTTCAAACTTTTTTAAGACTTCCTGAGCAGAGGAGCCAAACAAATTTTGTTTCTCCATTGGAGCATCCAGGAGTTTAGCTTTAACATGGTCTGGCAAAGATTGTTCCTTCAGCCAGGCATGCCTACGAATAACTGCCCCAGTCATAGCTGACCTAAATGAAGCCTCCAATGCATCATAGCCACATTTTAAGAAATGATTACTAACCTGCTGTGAGTTGTGTACCAAATCCTGAAGGGATTTACGGTCAAGGGGTTCAGGAGAAGAAAGTTTCTTATTCAGTTCATCTAACAAATACTCCTGGTACTGTATCATATGAAATTGACAATTTAATGCCCTGACGGAAAGAGTTGCAGAAGTATATACCTTCTTTCCCCATCTCTCTAAAGCTCTAGACTCTCTTTCAGAGGGTAGAGGATTTTTGGCAGTGGCAGCCGCAACCCCTTTAGGGCCCTGAGAAATAGTTTCTGGGTCTGCAGAATGGGCTTTATACAGATGGAAGTGAGAATCCGGGACCCTGTAGTATCTATCAGGTTTGGCAGGGGCCGGAGGGAGAGTATCAGGGGCTGTACTGACATCATTGTACACATCATCAATTACATTCAAAACAGGAGGTATAGCTAAGGGCCTATGTTGAGGCAAATGTAAAAAGGTCCTTAATCTTTTTCTAGAATCAGAGAATTCCTGACCTTGCCATTGAAAATGCTCTCTCATGGAGTGTAGAGTCTCACCAAAGGAAAACTCTTCAGGAGGGGAGGCCGAAGGGATTGATTCTTCAGCATCAGAATCCTCATAGGGCGAATAAGCCTCCTCCTGGTGGTCTGACAACTCAGATCCATCCGTGGAATCATCTGAATAGTGTGGGTCAGAGGGGTCAGTCCTGGGCCTTTTGTCTGGTGGAGGGTGAGAGGCCCTGTCCGGGTGAGGTTGTGAGAACCTCTAATTAAAGAAATAAGGTCCTCTGCAAGGCTGAGGATCTGAGAACTAGAGGAAGGCCTCTGGGAGGTAGTCTTGGGAGGCAAAGCTTTAGAAGAAAGTTTAGCAGCTTTAGCCCTGGAAAAGGCCTTAATGGACATGGAAGCAGGGGGCCTAGCTGCCCCACGTGCAGGAGTAGAAATGTCCAAAGGTATGGTGTCGGACATTTCCTGGACACTGGTTTCGGTAGGTAGCTCGGTAGCCGACTCAGCCGGGGCCTCCTGGGCCGCGGTGGTCGGTTGAATGGATTCAGAAGAAGGAATCTCCGAGGACTCGGTTTCGGCCGAAACCGAGACACTCGCTGTAGGCCGTGGTTTCAGCCGAAACCGCGGGCCGCGAGTGTCGGTCATTGTCCTTTCGTTTTTTGACCAAATGCGATGTCGGAGTCTCCGACGGCATTTTATATGCAAAACTGGCCCCATAAAATTCCTCTGCAAACTCCGACCGACGTCTAAGAGTTCGTCGGTTGAAGGAAGCACAGGCTGAACAGGTCGATACGTTGTGATCTGGGCCTAAGCAAGGAAAGCAGTAGGAATGGAAATCCTTATGAGGTATTTGTTTCCCACAAGTTAAACAATTATTTACTTTGACATCGGCTGAGGCAAGAAAAAGTCCCCAACGGGGTACTTAGCTTTTTCGAAGTCTTCGGTAGCTGAATTCACTGGATCTGACCGACCGGCACTTGCGAACAGCTTCTGCTTCGGGCACCGCGTGGCAAGAAAGACTGAGGAAAATGGCGTCGGCTGATGCTTTTATACCCCAGACGCTCTGACGTCGGGGAAAGTGCGACATCAGCCGAGGCCAGACCCAGACTTTGGAATCCGGCCGACCGAAGGGCTGCCTGAGGCAGGACAACCCATATGTTATGACTGCAGATGCATCCTTGAAGGACATCAATGTGGTTAATTTCAGAGGCTGAATGAATGTTGGGATGTGGATACCCCGACGGATAAGAAAATAGATCTGGACTCGGACCCAACTTCTTCCGGGGGGGGGGGGGGTTGCAAACTATATGTCACCAAAGAAAGGTGAACCAGGTTTGTCAAGGCCAAAAGGCAGCAATGAGGATCACTCTGCTTCACTACCTGAAGGCTTTCTGCAGGAACTTGGGAATCAACGGAAGATGGGTAAAGGTGTATAGAAGACCGAAGGGCCAAGAACGCATCACAGCGTCCCTGGGGGACTGTTTCTTAGGAGGGATCAAGGCAAAACACTTACTGCAATCCTTGTTGAGAGGGAATGCAAAGAGGTCACAGCAAGGATAACACCATTTATGGAAATCTGCATCTGCCATGGACTGATTCAGTGACCACTCATGAGGCATCAGTAGCACTCTGCTGAGTCTGTCCGTTAGGATGTTGGATTCCTTGGAATGTGTGTCACTACCAGAAAGTAAGTGGAAGAAATCGCCCACTTACAAACCCTCATCGCTTCTTGACAAAGTGGGTAAAGACCTGGCTCCTTTGTTTGTTGATGCACCAAATCACTGCCATTGCCTGTTTCGATAGCAATAGTCCACTGAGGAAGAAAGCTGTCCAGTTCTTGCAATGCTAGTAGAACCACTCATCTGGAGAGCACTGATATGCAACTTTGTCTCGTGGGGCATCCACGTGCCTTCAACCACCCAGCCCACACAATACCCCCCCAAACTGCGAGGAGTCTGTGGTCAACGTGGCGGTTGGGGAAGGGAGAATGAATGGTTGTCCCTAGGTAACCTCTGGAGAATGGAGCCACCAAAGGAGAGAATCCCTGCACACACGAGGCAGGCTGATGGGAAGGTTAAAGGGATTTCTAAGAAGAGACCACTGTACCACTAGGGTCCACTGTAGAAAACACATGTGAAAGCATGCTATTGGAAGAAGAGTTATGGCTGCTGCCACGAGGCCGGGGGTTTCAGAACAGTCAAGATCTGGCTGACACGGGATCTCAGATTTACCACCCTGTCCACTGAAAGGTAAATGTGAGCCATAACTGTGTCTAGACGTGCCCCTATAAAATCTATTGTTTGAACTGGTTCCAGATGTGACCTCTGCAATTTTATAGTTATGGCCGGTGTAGAAGCTAGGTTGAGGAAGTAATCCCTGGCCTGAAGGATTAGATGACTGGTTAGGGTGGTCAGGCGCCAGTCCAGATATGGAAATATCTGATTAGCCTTGCAGTCAGAGATGAGCTGCCACTACCACTAGACATTTGGTGAACACCCTGGGGGGGCTGTGGTGAGGCCAAACGGAAGCGCCCAAAACTGGCAGTGATTGGCTCCAAGCCTGAAACCTAGAAAGGATCTGGAGCCCCTGTCCATTTTGACGTGGTAGTAGGCATCTTTGAGGTCTACAGAGCACATCCAATCGCCCATCTTCAGGAGAGGTTAAATTAATTGAATCGTGGCCATACTAAACTTCGAGTGCTTCACTGACTTATTCAGGAAGGTTAGATCCAAGATAGGCTGCAAGTCCCCTTGCCTTTTTGGGTACCAAACAGAATCTGGAGTAAATGCCCAATCTGACTTGACTGGGGGGGGGGGGGGGGCATCTTGGATGACTTTTTTGGAGAAACTTTTTTATTTCTTGGTCTGTGTCCTCCCTCCGACTGGGTGGAACATCAGGGAGGTGAGAGTTTTGTTTCAGAGCGTTGGAAAAGGGAATGGAATATCTGCTGGATACTATCCTGAACACCCATTTGTTATTTGTGATAGCCTCCCGGGCTCCTGGGTGCAAGGAGAAACGTCCTCAAGACTGCTTCCAGAGGACGCAAGTCGGGTAACAGTTCAGGATCACTGGAAGGATTTAACCAGAGCAGGTTCTCCTGATCCTTGATTTTATGGACCCCTCGGCCACGTGGGTGGCATCTACCATTCTGACCATATCCCCCCCCCCTGCTTTGGGGGTAGGGGGGCAGTGGGGGAAGTCTCCCTGAGTGCCCTGGAAAGGATCTTGCAAATTCCAAAACCACGGTTTCTGACTACCACGCCGGTTCCTAGAGAAGGTCTGTCGTCGAGTAGAAAAATGGATCCAGACAGCAGACAGGGTCTTACCATATTTTCATTCTGGGTCAATGTGTCATGTACTGTGGGCACAAACAAGGTGGAGCCAAAGAGGGCATTAATGAAGGACTGTTTGAAGGGCTCCACAAAATCGTACAGCCTCATCTAGGCATGACTCCATATGGCAATGCTGGAACCTGTCGCTCTTGAGGTACCCTCCGCAGTGAGAGAGATAAGCCTCATGGATGCATTGGCTAGGGAATGTAGGGTGGCCAGCCTAGAGGAAACAGACTACCATTCCTCGTTAGGCATGGACCCTGGGACCGACCCTAGAAAGTTCCTTAGCCAAGTCAATTTGTAGCCGGGTAAAATGAGACAAGTTGCTCAATGTCCAAGTGCAAAGGTAGATAAGGCACAGACTCTTGCCAAATCTGTCCAGCACCTGGGATTCCCTACTCGGAGGTGGACAAAGGAGCTTTCCCGCGTGAGCTCCTTCTTGGTGGCTGCCACCACAACCAAGGCATCTACTGGGATTCCTTTGGTCCAAAACTGTTTATCGGCTGGGGTGCTTATAATTTTATTGGCACATTTAGGATTGCATTCTAATGTATCTGGTTCCTTCCAAGCCCTGGATCAGCAGGTCAGCCAGGGGGGTGGGGAGGGGGTGAGGACACCCAGGTAGTAGATGGCCCGACTCCAAAAGCCTGCTACAACATTGACTCCTCCAGGGAAGGAGTTTAGGAGGACCATCCACCTTTCTGGCAAAGGATTTCAAGGAGGTCTCCAAAGGAGACCTCGTGGAGTGGTGATATGGGAGAACCTTCACCTTCCTTGAAACCTGCATCTGCGGTGAGGGATTCTGTAGTGGAATCCACGTGCCTCCTTTTACACTGTCTTTTCTGATGGACCTTCTTGGGGGGGGGGGGGATGCTCTGGGGAGGTGCCGGAAGAAGCTTGGGGATCCACTGACGGAATGGTGTGGAGGCTTTCTGGGACTGGCTGACTATGTGGTAGCTCACGGGTCTTAGGCACAGTTCCAAAGTGCAGTGGGGGGTGTTCCTCTGGATTAAGTGTCGAGGGTCTCCTAGGAAAGGAGAGGACCCTCTCCACAACCTCAGTGGAAGGACTCAACCACCTAGACCTGTCTCACTGGAGCCGAAGCCACTGGGGCAGACACCGCCCAGAGAGAACAGGTCTCCCGCTCCGAAGAGTGAGTTGGAGCCAAACTGTGAAAGGCTGAGGCCCTGAGAAGAAGAGACAGTTCCAAAAGCTTCGGAGTCAAAGTCAACCCCCCCAAAACCAACCTCAATGCTACGGCTCCGAGACATGCTTGGAACCGAAGCAGCCAGAGCCATGCAAGTCAGGAAGAATATTGGAGAAGAAGAAATCTCTATCGGCTCCAACACCGGGACACAAAAGGAACTGACAACTCAAAAACCAGAGGGCGAATTGGAGCAGGTGCTACTGGTTGGAAAGGGGAGAGCCTCATAGATCTGGAAGCAGTCGGAGCGAACACAAGCCCCCATCTGGATCAGTCTCTCAAGGGACTGCCTCAAGAGCTTACTGACATCCCTAGAGGATAAGTTTTGGGAAGATCTAGGCAAAGCTGATGAAGGGGGTTGGGGGGAATCATCTTGGGGAACTGGACGCAGGCCTCCTGGTAGGCACCGGCAAAGAAGATGCTGGCACAGACACAGCCAGTGCTGACACCACTCGGCCCCATAGCTACAGAGGAGGAACAGGGAGGAGTAGAGGTAAGGGAACTTGGGGCCGACCACGTGGGTTCTGAAAATCTAGATTTTTCCAAGGGGCTTCCAAGGAGGACCGCATGGGAGATGGCCTCCTGGAATCCTTGGGTTTCATAGCTGGGGGTTGAGCCCCTGATGTGGAAGAAGCCTCCGAGGTGGCGGGAGGAAGAAACAACCCCTTTAAAATGAGTTTACTTCTGCTATCCACCAGAACCCGGGGATGAAGAGACTTTCAAGTATCACAGGGGGGCATCCAGATAGAAAGGCTCCAAACAGTACATGCACTCCCCGTGGGCTTCAGATAAGGGAATCTTCTGCCCAATGGAAGTGCACTTTTTAAAGCCTAATGGCCTTTGATCAGCCATGGAGAAAGAGGGTGAGAATACGAAAAAGAAAAGCTTTTTTTTTTTTTGAGAAAACGAAGCCTAATGGACAGAACACACAGTCTAGACAGGAATGGAAAGTAAAAGATGAGAAAAGACAGGTAGGAAGCACAAAAAATTATTTTATATTTGATTACTGGGTTGGTCTGATCAGGTGCCCATTTTCAGCAGAGACCCAGGGAGAAAAGCTCCACATACATGACAATCATAAAAAATACAAAAGCTCCACATATATATTACAAAAATACAAAAGTCAGAGATGAGTACAAATTAATATAGCAAACAATAGTATGTCATCACATAGTATGACGAGAAGTTACTGAAGTGTACAATATATAGAGTGTATAGTAAAACAAAAAATATAACGTATTTGAGTAAGAAAATGCAGTAATATATACATTTATATACATACATTTAAAAATATAATTCGTTATGGTAGTTTTTTTTTTTTGTGCGTTTGACCTTTGAGTAGTGCCACAGAAGATTTAAAAGGAAAACAAATCACCTAAAAACGCTGGAGAAGCTCAAGCTGGAACTCGTTAAAACCGAGAGCAGCAAACAAAATCTGAGGTAGAAGTGGGGCATTATGGGTAGGTATGAGAAGCTCAAGTTTGGAGTCTCGAGCTGGAAGAAGGTGGCCGGGCCGGTTCCGAGCATCGGAACAAAACTCCCACAGGTTAATGGAATGAAGCTGACATCAGATCAGCCAGATAAACAGAAAAGAAAATATAACCAGAAAACACTGCATCAAGATGCAGTACATAACTTCTGTCTACAGGAATTAATATCTTTACACAAAGGTTTAGCCATGAGTAAAACTAATTTCTATGAAGATCCCAGACAGACACTACCCTGGTTAACAGAAAAAAAATACTCCTTAGTGAACCTGCAAGCCATCTTACAGACCAATAACATGGCTTTCAGCAATATATAAATTATATACTGCAAATGATAGAGACCATTTATAAAAATCAATAATGCAGAATAAAAATGTAATAAAAAAGTAATGTGGAACAAACGATCTACTGTAAAAGCCACAACAGATCTGTAAAAAGGGGAATAATCTAAGAATGGCAATGACAGATTACAAATAAGCATTTAACAGCTTCCCACATTCACAGACAATGGAATGCTTACATATGTATAAAATACACTCTACACTGATTAATTCCATTGCAATGGCTGAAACAGTTGCAACAGACTTTTAGACATGACAAATGGCAAATTATTACTCAAAGGGGGGATTATTCCAGAGTGATTCTGTCACCACTGCTGTTTTACCTTGCTCTTAACCTAATAAGCCATTTACTTGACACATCTCATATACTTTTTGTAGATTTAAAATTGCATAGTTCATCAGTTGAGAACCTGAAAGCACAATTGCAAAACTGTTGAAAATGTGTCGGATGTAAGAATGACATTTGGCCTTGATAAATGTGCAAAATCAACAACAGGAAAGCTGCAGCACCAAGAAATATTAAGCTGCGATAGGAATGTGATATAAATATAAAGGAGGGAGAGTAAACAAATCTCAGAATAGATGAACAGGCAGCAATAAAACATGAACAAATGAGAAAAATGTTAAGGAATACTTCAGAAAAATAAATCTAATATTGAAACCTGCCTCTCTGTTCCAATATACAGCTTGTGTGTGACTGGCCCCAAACTGCAATCAATCAGATGGGCAAGAAAATGCTTCATGCTTATGAAATGATATATAAAAAAATTTATATCAAGAATATGCATCTCGCAGTCTGAAGTAGATATAGACATCCTCGAAACTGACTACATGTACATGCTACTATTGAGACTGCATACATATTTGCTGGCCTCATCGGATCCAAACATAGTGAAAGTGCTAAAACATGAAGAGAAGTCATCTAAGAAGACATCTCTGCTTAGTTTAACAGAAGTATTTTGGAAAGGGGAAGGAATGAAAATCAAACCAGGAAGAGATGAAAATCAGACAGCAAAAGTGCCAAAGGAAAAAATAATATAAAGAAAAGGATCAGAAGAAAAGGAAAACAATGGAAAGTTCAAAAAATTAGTGGCAAATACAGAAAACTAGAACAACCACATTTTGACCAGGATGTGATGTAGGAATGGTTAAGGAGAGGTGAATTTCAGCAGAAAGGATAATAAAGGCAGCCCAAGATATTGGGCTATATTTAATGCTGGTTTACAAAGTCTATTGAAAATGTGTGAGAGAGAGAGCAACAAATTCACGATCTGTATAACAAAACTGGTAACAGTCGCCTATCTCAAGATACTCATAGCTGAGGGTCTACTTAGTTAAAGGCACAATGTGGCAAGACTGTTGCACTGGGGACTGTGTAAAAAACTACAATACAGGAAATGGCTGAGAAGCATTGGAAACTAACCACAAAGCATTATCAACAATGACGTTTAAATTACAAGGGATTACCCAATACCAACAGTTGAGAAAATAGATGCAAGAAAAAGTACAGTTTTGTACCTACCATAAATGTAGATGTTCGATAGATATGCAACTGCAGTCATAACATATGGGTTGTCCTGCCTCAGGCAGCCCTCGGTCGGCCGAATTCCAAAGTCTGGGTCTGGCGTCGGCTGGTGTCGCCTCCTCTCCGACATCACTACGGCTGGAGTATAAAGGCATCGGCCGACGCCATCTTCTTCAGTGTTTCTTGCCCCAGATGCCAGGTGCCCTCCTAGGAAGGCTAAATTTGGTAAATGGATAAAAATAATCCCAAACATGCACAACAGTAATAAACAGATACACCATAGGAAATACCCCCAGCTAATGGGATAAGGGGTAGGGACCCAAAAAAGAAGGATACAGAGGGGTAGGAGGGTGGGAAAATCCGACTGCAGTTGCATATCTATCGGACATCTACATTTATGGTAGGTACAAAACTGTACTATGTCCTTCAAGAATGCAACTGCAGTCATAACATATGGGTTGAATACCATAGCCAAGCTGGGAGTGGACGGATCTATGATAAGGATGGTGTAGCTAAAATCCCCTGCAGGACTGCCGAAGCAAAGCCTGCTCGGGATCTGGAGTATAAAGGCAGGTTGTAGTGCTTGGTAAATGTATGCACGGAGCTCCATGTAGCAGCCTCTAAAATGTCCTTTGTTGCCACTCCTCTTAGAAAAGCTGTGGAAGTGGCTAAAGCTCTGGTGGAATGTGGCCTAATATTGGCTGGCACACCTTTTCCATGGAATGAATAGCAGAATCTGATGCAATGTCCAATCCATTTTGAAATTGTTTGTTTGGAGATTGCTTTTCCTTGTACTCCAGCAGCATAGGCTACAAACAGTTGGTCAGACTTTCTGGTGGCCTTAGTTCTGTCCAAGTAGTAACGTAGTTGTCTGTGTATGTCCAAAGTATGCAGTAGTTTTTCCCCCTTATTTTGAGGATTGGGGAAGAATGTAGGCAGGTGAATAGCTTGATTTAAAGACACCCTGGAAATAACTTTTGGCATGAATGTAGGATTTGTTCTTAGAGAAACTCTGTCTTGATGAAAAATGAGGAAGGGAGGCACTGCCATGAGTGCCTGAATCTCCGAAACTCTTCTTGCAGATGTGACTGGCAATAAAAAGACCGTCTTCCATGAAAAAAATTGCATTTCTGAAGTTGCTGCTGGTTCAAATGGAGGAATAGTTAATTTTTCCAACACATAATTGAGGTCCCATGCAGGTACTGGCTGTTTTCTGGGAGGTTTGATATTCTTTATCCCTCTTAGAAACTGTCGTAGCAGAGGATGTGAAAACACTGGAGGGTCACAGTTGTATTTTGCTGAGATTGCTGAGGCATGAATCTTTATTGAAGAGTATGAGAGTCCAGTATGAAATATTTCTGCCAAGTATTCTAATATCTGAGGTATACTTGGTAATGCTGTGTCCTGACCCCCGTTGGCATTCCAGATGCTGAATCTCTTCCACTTGGCCGAATAGGTTTTTCTGGTGGAAGGTCTGCGTGCTTCCAGCAAGATCTCTTGAACTGATTTGGAAAGAGTTAGGTGGAGAAATCATGGTAGCCTCCAGGCTGTCAGATGCAATGTTTTCAGGTCTTGATGTACAGTCCTGTAATTGTGTTGTGTTAAGAGCAGGGGCCATAGGGTCAGAGGCCATGGTTTGGTCCGAGTTATGGTCAATAGCAATGGGTACCAGTGTTGCCTTGGCCAGTCCGGAGCTATCAAGATGCCTGTTGGTTGTTCTGCTTTGATCTTCAGTATCACCTTGGTCAGCAGAGGCAGAGGAGGGAATGCATAATTTTTTAGAGAATTCCAGCTGAAGGAGAGAGCATCCGTTTTCCAGGCTAGAGGATGGTGAGTCCTTGTGCCGAACTTTTCCAGGTGATGATTTAAGTGGGAAGCAAAAAGATCTACATCCGGTCTTCCCAAAGTCTTCGTCAGTTGAGAGAAAATGTGAGGGTGCAGCATCCATTCGTGTGGATCCATAAACTTTCTGCTCAGCTGGTCCGCCAGTACATTGTCCTTGCCTGGTACAAACTGGGATTGTAAATGTATCTTCAGGCTCAGAGATTTTTCCCAGAGAAGCATTGTTAGTCTGCAGAGGGGATAAGAATGAGTGCCTCCCCTGCTTGTTTATGTACCACATGACAGTGGTGTTGTCTGTCCTTATTAGCAAATGCCCTTGTTGTAGTGATTTTTCGAAAGTTTCGATTGCATGTATCACTGCCAACATCTCCTTTTGGTTTATGTGCAGATGCCTTTCCTTTGGCGTCCAAAGACCTTGAATGCATCTGCCCTCCATGTGCGCCCCCCATCCATGGTCTGAGGTGTCTGTTGTAATCATTTGGCCTGCTTGAGGTCTGTTGAAAGACATGCCTTTGTTTTGCTGACTGGCTTGAGCCCACCATAAGAATTCCTTTTGCAGACATGGAATAAGTGGGATTATGTCCTCTAGGCTTTGGCTGTGTTGAGACCATAAGTTTTTTAAATACCATTGCAGCTTTCTCATATGAAGTCTTGCCAAAGGTATCAGAAGGATGCAAGATGTCATGAACCCCAGGGCCTGCAGGATTTTCCTTGCAGTCAGCTGGGAGAGTTTTGCTAGGCCTTTGAAGTACTCTGGTAAATGCTGCTGCTTTTCCTCTGTGAGGTAGGCCATTTGGTTTTCTGTGTCCAGTTTGGCTCCTAGGAAGATAATCTGTTGGGATGGCAGTAGTTTTGACTTCTGAATGTTGACTGTGTATCCCAAGGCCTGCAGTAGATGCATGACATAGTCCAAATTTTCTTTTAAGGTTTGTTTGTTGTCTGCTTGTACGAGGCAGTCATCCAGGTAGGGGTATATTTGAATCCCCTGCAGTCTGCAGTGTGCCACTACTGATGCCAGGCATTTCGTGAACACTCTGGGCGCAGTAGATAAGCCAAATGGCAATGCTGAGAATTGATAATGCTCTGCCCCTGCAAGAAATCTGAGGTATCTTCTGCAGCTTTGTCTGATTGGGACATGCAGGTATGCCTCCTTGAGGTCCAGAATGACCAGCCAAGACCCCTTGCCCAGCATGGGAAGGAGTTGCTGCAACGTCAGCATTTTGAACTTTGGCACCATGAGAAAAGTGTTTAGAGTTGACAAGTCCAGTATGGGTCTCCATTTGTTTTCTTTTCTTGGAACAAGGAACAGTCTTGAATAAAATCCCTGGCCTTGCTCCTGAGGAGGAACCCTTTCTATTGCTTTTATACTTAACAGCTTGGAAACTTGAGTGAGCGCCTCTGCCCTTTGATGATGTGGCAGGTTTGGCATGCCTTGTCTTATTGGTAATGTGTGGAAGTGGAATCTGTAACCTTTGTCTATCAAATCCAGAATCCAGTTGTCCTTGGTTAAGATATGCCAGTTTTGAGAGAATAAGGATAATTTTCCGCCCAAAGGTGCTTCTCTTTGAACCTTTGTAGGCGGTACGAAAGTCAAGTCATTTTGATTGTCCTTGTGGTGCAGCTGAACTGTCTGCGCCACTTCTTTGATTTGGAGGTTGCCATTGGCGACCCAAGATCCTCGGTATTGCCCTCTACCTCGGGCACGTCTGCTTTTTCCCCTTTGAAACTTGTCTGAGCCGGGAAGGACCAATTCTTTGAGGGCCAGTTTCTGCTGAATCTGGGTGGCTGAACCTGAAGGAAATCCTTGACTGTCTGTACTGACTTTGCTTTTTCCTCTATGGATTTCAGTACATCTTGTGCATTAGCACCAAACAGCTTCTGTTTTTCCAGAGGTGCATCAAGTAACTTTACTTTAACATGGTCAGGCAAAGACTGATCCTTTAACCAAGCATGTCTATGTATCACAGCCCCAGTCATAGCTGCCCTACATGAAGCTTCCAATGCATCATAACCACACTGAAGAAAATGGTTATTAACCTGCTGAGTGTTATGTATATGATCCTGCAATGCCTTTTTATCAATAGGCTCAGGAGAGGCTAACTTTTTCTGTAAATCATCCAGGAGAAAATCTTGGTACTGAAACATGTGAAAAAGGCAGTTAAGTGACCTCATGGCTAGGGTAGTAGAGGTATATACTTTTTTACCCCATCTCTCCAGGGACCTTGCTTCTCTGTCCGCTGGCAGAGGGTTTTTGGCACAGGAGGTAGCCACTCCCTTGGGGCCCTGTGAAATAGTTTCTAGATCCACAGAGTGGGCCTTAAAAAGGTGCTTGTGAGTGTCAGGGACCCTATAATATCTGTCCGGCTTGACAGGAGCAGGAGGAAAAGAATCAGGGTTAGCACTGGAGTCAGAGAAAACATCATCCAAAACATCCATAACAGATGGAATAGCCAAAGGTCTGTGCTGGGGAAGCTTGAGGAAGGTACGAAGCCTTTTCCTGGAGTCAGAGAATTCCTAACCCTGCCATTGAAAATGTTCCCTCATGGAATGCAGGACTTCACCAAAAGAGAAATCCTCTGGAGGGGAGGCAGACGGAATTGATTCCTCAGCATCAGAGTCCTCGTAGGCCTGGAAGGATTCTTCTTGGGTATCAGAATGCTCAGAATCCCCAGAGGCTTCATCCGAAGAGAGGTTGTCTGCCTGCTCAGTTCTAGGCCTTTTCTCTGCAGGTGGCTAAGAACCCCTGTCCGGATGAGGCTAAGTCCCCCTGAGAAGGGAAATAAGATCTGCAGCCAGAGACATGATCTGCTTATCAGATGAACGGGCCTGGGCAACAGGTTTAGGATGGGCCTTGGCCTGACTGGCGGCCTTAGCACGTGCAAAGGCCTTGATGGACATGGATACAGGATGCCTAGCAGCCCCACATGCAGGCGTAACCTTGTCCACAGAAATGGTGTCGGGTAGGATCCAGAACTTCGGTTTGCTGAAAATCAACAACCGGCACCAGAGAGATCTCTGAGACCGAAGGTCGTGTTAATGCTGTGTCGTAGGCCTGGAGCGGTGGATTTACCACTTCCAAAGGGACCGGAGCACTAGCAGTGGGTTTAGGAGTAGCATCGGTAGTGGACACGGGCCGAGGGTGTCGGTCCCGGTCCTTGCGTTTTTTTAGCAGACTGGGTTGTCGGTTGATCCGATGGCATGATATACGCAAAAGATTCACAGAAAAAGTCCTCGGCGAATTCTGCCCGGCGCCTGAGAGTGCGCTTATTAAAGCAAGCACAGGCAGCACAGGCTGAGATGTCGTGGTCTGGGCCCAGGCAAGGAAGGCAGAGAGAATGGAAGTCCTTATGAGGTATTTGTTTACCACAAGACAAACAATTATTAACTTTCTCAATTTGTTCTGACATCGGCTGAGGCAAGAATAAATGTTCCCCAACGGGGTACTTAGCTTTTAGATGACTTCGGTTCTGAAAACACAGGAGCTGACTGACCGGCACTTGCGAACTGCTTCTGCTTCGAGCACCGCGCGGCAAGAAAGACTGAAGAAGATGGCGTCGGCCGATGCCTTTATACTCCAGCCGTTGTGACGTCGGAGAGGCGGCGACACCAGCCGACGCCGGACCCAGACTTTGGAATTCGGCCGACCGAGGGCTGCCTGAGGCAGGACAACCCATATGTTATGACTGCAGTTGCATTCTTGAAGGACATCTAGATACAGCAGTCCAAAAAAAAAAGACAAAAGTAGTGTTAATTACCTATTTACTACACCCAGTGATTACAGCGGCTTATGTAGACACACACAGTCATAAAATACCAGGATTTGCAAGCAGAAACGACAGCAATGTGGAAGAAAGACATTCAAGACGGTCCCAACAGTAGTAGTAGAAGCAAAAGGAAAAAAATAATAATTTACAACAATAAATAAGTACTCTACCAATACATTTGGCCTCTAAATGAGCTGCAGGAGGTTGAAATTCTGGCCATCAAAGACTGAAGCAATATTAATTTCCCAAATGCAAAATGTACTCTGACTGAGGAATGGGGTCCATTCCCATCATGACAGGAGAAACCCAAACATCTGGGGACATTAAAGCAGTATGCTATCCAAGAGGCAGTCCGACTCCAGGGCAGGGAGGAGACTAATACCAACTAAGCATTCGTGCTCTACTGTTATACAGTTTAGGCAATGCTATTTTACACACATCTTCCTTGCATGAAACTGTAAACCTATGCAATCATGTAAAATAATGTGTTTTCCTAAGATAATTTTGCTTGGTATGTATTAATAACTTACTTGCATGTTATTCTGTGGAGCTTTTCTCCCCAGGCCTTTGCTGAAAATGGACATGTACCCAGTCGGAATCTCCCGGTTAACAAATGTAAAATAAATACATAAATTCTTATACTGCCTTCTGCAACAAAAAATATATATCATTCTGCTTACATAAACTTTCCTCCGGGCAGCAGGGTTAAGATCTACAAACAAAGGAAGTTTTATGACTATGTATGACATTTCTCCTTACACATTATGTTCATGTTGCTGCAGTTATGCAAGAAGCACCTCAAACCTGCAACACATTTTATTGCTTCTACGAGTTTCTTCTGAAGTCGCATTACCACTAAACCTACACTGCTTTCAGACTCAAGTTACTCCCCTAAAACCTATTTGCCTTTTTTTTCTTTTCCATTCCCAGTGTTTCATTTCACTTTTATTACTTACTGCAAAGCTTTAGTCTTTTTTTTCAACCTCAATCTTTTTACTCATAATACTTCTTTAGTCAATGAAAACTAACATAAGCACAGAGCAAACCTCCAAAAATGTGTCAATACTGAAACAGCCATTATTAAAATGGGTGTTTTTTTAATGCCTCAAAAGTCTGACCTTCTTTAATGTCTGACAGTAATTTATTCTAATAGTTAATTCTTTCTGTACACCAGCTGGTAGATCTATACTTTGAGAAAGCAGCTTGTATTCATCTGTTATTAGTTGTAGTGCTCTTTGTAAATCCAAGACCCTTTCAATAAGTATAAAACCCTTTAAGTCCCCTCTCCCTTTCCTGCATTTTAAATAAAAAAAAAAGTTGTAAAGTCTGTAACCATTCTGTTTAACTTAATGTATCCATTCATTCCACTGATTTGGTAAACTTGCTTTGCATGCTCTCTAACCTCTGTTTACCCTTACTATACTGGTACAATAATAGGATACTGAACTTCATCTTTAACCTTATTAAAGAATTAAAAACTATTTTCGGTACCTCTGTGTCTCAAAATCTCTCTTCTTTCTTCCCATCAGTTTAGAACTCTGTCGCAATGAAGGAAAGTTTATCACAGACCACAATATCTACACCTTGAATAATGGAAATAGTATTTGATTTCTCATTTTGTATGTAACATTACTTTTATTATACGACCAAATATTTTACTTTGGATTATACTGACATTCATAACTATGTTATTTGCTACTGTCTAAATTATACAAATACCACTCAGACTTGCAAACAAGTCCTCTTCAAGAAAGTTATGAAATACCTTGGATACTATTTCTACATCTCACAAGTGGATGTTCTAACAGAAAGGAGCCAAACCCCCACCCAGTTGCTGGACACTCTGATATTATCCTATCTTGTCAGTGACAGCTACTCTGCAGGCTACCAAGTCCTGTTGCGTACCCACTCATTTAATTCAAGATACCAGAGAATCGAAAATTCATATGTTTTTAATCAAGATGTCAAAATGGCCTCATCAAATGCTGAAGAAATATCTACATAACAGCATAAAACACTGCTATAAAATACTTTAGCCACAGAAGTGTCACCCACCTGCAGCTGAAGCAAACTGCTAGGTTTTTACAGTTGCAAAAGCTGTTTAACTTTTTCTATCTGTGGCTGGAAGGAGGACAGACTGTGCGACCAATAGCTTGTTCCACTGTCAAGTTAAAAATAGTGCCTCTTTCCTGGGAAAACTAAACAGCATAAGCTGGTAAAAATTCAATAGTAGTAGTCACTTTTCACAATAAAATCACAGTTAAAAGCACTCTAATGCACGTTACCAGCCCCAAGAAGTAACACAGGTTCCCCAAAGTAAAAACTATTTTAGAATGTTTAAATTTTCAGTTTCCCAAAGCAAGCTGAGAGATTTTAGAAAAGCCCCATAATTGCTTAAAAGCAGTATTAAGCATACAAAAACACAGTAGTAACTCAGAATCCTTACAGGAATTAACAGTCGTAGTAAATAGTAAGTATAGTAAAATAAAACTTCAACACACTTTTTTTTAATAAAACAGGAAGAAAAAAGTACATTACAATTAAAAGGAAAGATTACTTGTGCAAAATCTTACCATAACCATAGAGGTTGTTCTCTTCCATGTTACAGTATTCTCACATGTGGGATCCTCTGCTTCAGGTGATCCGAGCGCCTGGCTCATATACCGAAGCTTAAGCCTGGCTGCTGTAAGCTACGTGTGATATCACACACAGGGCCATAAATGTGACATCCACACACATATATCTCGGAACTGAATGCCAAGTTGGGCAATAGTCTAAGTGTAGCTGAAGGATGCCATCCAGACAAGGAAAATGCCCTCTTGAGGGGTGGGTAGAGAGAAGGAATACTGCAACATGAAAGGGAAGGACCTCTATGGTTATGGTAAGATTTTACACAACTAATCTATGTCCTCCTATTCTCATGTTGCAGTATTCTCACATGTGGAAGAGTACCACAGCTTATGCAGAGAAAAGGGTGGAGGAAGAGGTAGCAGTCTCCAGAAATCTATGGAGGATGGCTTTTGCAAATCCTGCTCTAGCTCAAGAGATGTTATCCAATTTATAGTGTTTAGTGAAAGTGTGCACTGAGGACCATGTGGCTGCCTCTAGGATAGTGGCTGTATCCAGGCCTTTGAGAAAGGCCCTGAAGAGGCTCACTGCTCTGGTGGAGTGAGCTGTAACTGTGTGGGGTAACTCTTTACCATGGAAAGCGTAAGAAAAGGATATAGTTTTGCGGATCCAGGAGGATAATATCTGTCTGGACACAGCTTTCCACAGGACCAGGGGGTGAAAAGATACGAAGAGTCGGTTGGACTTTCAAATGTCCTTAGTCTTATCCAGATAAAAATCAGTTGCCTGTGACCATCTCGGGAGTGAAGCACTCTCTCTCACTGTCATTCTGTGTCAAAGGGAAGAAGGTGAATAAATGGACAGACTGGTTAAGGGACAGTTCACTGACCACTTTGGGCATGAAAGAGGTGTTAGTACGAAGAGAAACCCTGTCCTTGTGAATAATGGTATAAAGTGGAGTAGCCATTGAGTGCTTGTAGCTCAGAGACTCTTCTAGCTGAAGTAAGGGCTACTAGCAAGACAGTTTTCCAGGTGCGCATCTTTAAAGTGGCAGAAGCTGCAGGTTCAAAGGTGGCAGTAGTAAGTTTCTCATGCACAAACTTCAGATCCCAAGGAGGAGGGACAGGTTTCCTTGGTGGTCTGATGTGGAGAATGCACTCAAGAAAAAGTTTCACCTCCAATGTTGATAATAAGGGTGGATTCATAGGTAAACAGGCTGATAAGGCTGACAAATGGACTTTCACCGAAGAGTATGAAAGTTCTGATTTTAGGAGTTCTCACACAGGCCAGCACTAGAGGTACATCCCACTTGTAATGGGTTAAGTTGCCTTTGAAGACACCAGCTGGATAACCTTTTCCACTTAGATAAGTAGGATTTCCTAGTAGTAGGTTTCCTGGCCTCCTGCAGGACAGATCGCACATCCTCTGAGTAAAGGTGTCAGAAAGGGATCAGATGTTTATCACCAACAGGGTAAGGCTGAGGGATTGCAGATGATGGTGAATGAGGGCTTCCATCCTGTTGTGTGAGAAGGTCCACTTTATGAGGCAACTTGTGGTGGGGCTGCCCCTGGCAAGAGATAGAAGAGGGAACCAATGCTGCCTTGGCCAATCGGGGTCACTGGCAATATTTTTGCTTGTCACACTGAATTTTCAGCAGGACCTTCTGAATGAGAGGGAAGGGGGGGAGCATACAGCCCCTTCCATGAGACTGAGAAGGCAGCCACTTCCCACATTAGTGGCGAGGGGAGCCTTAGGCAGAATAGCCATAAGTTGTCTGTTCTGAGGGGAGGCAAACAGATTTGTGGAGTGCCCCACTGGTGGACAATGTCTAAGTAACCATCTCCGTGCAACATCCATTTGTGATTTAGAGACAATGATCTGCTGAGGGCATCTGCCTGAAGGTTCTCCTGTGACAGGATGTAGACCACCTGCAATGTTACATTGTATTGAGTGGCCAACTCCCATGCTTGTATGGCCAACCTAAAAAGTAAACAGGATCTGGTCTCTCCTGCTTGTTGATGTACCACATCACTGTAGTGTTGTCTGTGAAGACTTGTAAGGGGACCAAGATGTAGGAGTGGGAGAAAAATTTTTAGAGCTAGGAGAAGAGCAGTCATTTCTCTCACATTGATGTGTTTTTTCTGGAGTGAGGGCTCCCACTGAACTTGTGTCTTGAGACTGTTCACAGTGGCCCCCCATCCCAGATTTAAGGCATTTGTGTACAGGAACTGGACTGGCTTGGTGAGTAGTAGAGGGATTCTGAATTTTTTGCCAGATCCACCGCCTTAACTCTTTTTTCAGCCAAGGCAGGAAGGGCACCTGAAAATCCAGAGGGCAACTGTGTTGGGACCAGACATTCTTCAATACCACTGGAATTTCCTCAAGTGTAACCTGGCAAGAGGCAACATGGGAAGGGTAGCTACCATCCAGCCCAGAAGACGGAGTAATTCACAGGCTGAGATGTGGGTGACGGAGTAGGTTTTGAAAATGGCTGGTTAGTGCAGTTACCTTTTCTAGTGAGAGGAAGGCCTTCATCAAATCTATTCTTATTCTGCAATCCAAGAAGATCTGGTCTTGGGATGGAGTGAGGGAGGCCTTTTGTAGGTTCAGTGTAAACCTCAGACTTCCAAGGAGAGAAATAGTGAATTGAAGGTGTGCCTGAGGAGTACTTGCCTGTTCTGCCTGGATGAGGTCGTTGTCCAAGTATGGGAAGATCTGTATGCCTTTTGTTCTGCAGAACGCTACTGCTGGGGCTTGGCACTTTGTGAAAACCCTTGGTGCTGTAGACAAGCCAAAGGGTAAGGCAGTAAATTGACAGTGCATGGATGGCACAGCAAAACGTAAAAACTCCGGAAGTCTGGGTGGATGGGGATATGGAGGTAAGCCTCCTTCAGATATGCCTTTTGGCGAAGGGTTTTCCTGCCAGATCATAAAGTACCCATTTTCCACTACTGACAGGGCCCAGCAGTCTGAGGTGATTTGTTGCCATGGGGGAAGACAGTGAGACAAGCGGGAAGAAAGGGGGAGATGGTGGAGGGCATTTAGGCAGTCACACGTTTGGTCTGTCTGGATAGGGCTGCCTGGGTGTAGATTGAGAGGATGTAGTAATGAGGGATGAGGGTTTTCTGGCCCCTTTCCTATTTAATAGTAGTAGGAGGAGCAGGTGCCCTTTTAACAAAGCTTGGTTTAGCTGGGTAGTTTCTGTAGAATTTAGGAACACGGGATACTAGAAAATGCTTCAAGTCCTGCAGTTCCTTACTTTTTTCTTGCAGATTTTTGAAAAGTTCCGCAGATTGTTTGCCGAACAGGAACTCTGCTTCTCCAGGGGGCGTCCAGGATCTTGCTCTTGAAGTCATCTGACAGAAGTTGAAGTCTCAGCCAGGAATTCCTGTGTAACAGAGGCAGATGCAGCTGACCTGGCTGAGGCTTCAGCAGCATCGTAGCTGCATTTCATGGAATATCTGGCTACTTGTGCTGCTAAAGAAAGTTTTGAGGCAACTTGAGGCTTTGTAGGGAAGTCAGGCATGGAGGAGAGGAAAGCAGAGTAGAGGCTTGGGAAACTAGATCTAGGGCAAATTTACCATATGCGTCTGGTAATTGATGGCCCTAAAGGCCAGTCAAGGAAGTATAGATCTTTTTCTCCAACCTGTCCATCATCTTACTATCCTTATCTAATGACAATAAGAAAGAGGATGGAATCTGCCTAGATTGCTTATCTGGTGCCACAGCAATCACAGCTGGGTCTGCCATGGGAGGTTTGATGAGATATCTATAATCAAGAACTTTGTAGAACTTGCCTGGCCTTTTTGGGGCCGGAGGTTGAGATCTGTGGTCTTTGAGGCAAAGGTGCCCAAGTAAGCAGGAATCACTGTAAGAATAGCAGAGGGGGAACTATTCTCTCATTTTGGAGACAGTCTCCCCAAGAGTAATGTCGTCAGGTGGCGAGTTTCATTCCAAGGAGTTTTTATTTGGGGAACAGTATTCAAGGGGAGAGGCCAGCTGAGAAGTGTGAGAGACTCAGAGGAAAAGGAAGAAGAGTCTTCCTTCTGAGTCTGAGGAGGAGGGATGGAACTAGCAGAAGCAGGCCTGGGACTTAAGGCAGGGACGGCAGGGGTTTGTAAAGCAGTAGGCTTCAGGGCCATAAAGGCCTGAAAAAGCGAATGGGAGAATACTTGCCGGTCAGGCTGGTCTTCCATTGGGGCAGATAAATGCCCGTTTCTTTGTTTTTCTCGAGAGGAGAAGTCTTGAGTAGTGTAACAGGCTGAGGGCCTGGTATTAGACGTCAGGCCAGGGGTTGAAGCATCCCCCTTGTAAACTAAAGGCAGCTGTGCAGGTGAGCCTGCCCCCCCCCCCCGCCAATCGGCAGAGGGAGACGTTGCAGAAACCTCCACGGACGTGCAGAGAAACAAGGGCAGCAACCGATATGGTACCCACCAAAGTCGCCGGTTCTTTCAGACATTCCTCAGCCCCTAGACCGGTAGCTGTCAGGAAGTCTGAACTCGGAAGTGCAGTATCAGGCCTAGAACACTTTGCCTTCTTTTTAGGCGACTCCACCTTGATGTCTGGTTCAGGTTCCACACAGAACAATTTAAGGGCTGCCAGACGGCTGCGAAAAGTCTTGGGGACAGACTGACATTTTACATGCCATATGGTCATGGGACGGTCCTAAGCAAAACAAGCAGAGGTCGTGTGTATCTTTGTGCGGAATTTGCTGACTGCACTTATATTTTCCCTTCCTAGATGACATTGGCTAACGGCAGATAAAGGCCAACCTAAGCTAAGGGAAAAAAAATGAAAATGATTCCCCAATGGTGTACTTATCTTTAACTTGATCCGTAGAGTGGAGCAGAGTGAGCAAGCTAATGTTCGACTCCAGCAGAGAAGTTCTGAGGTTTGTGCGTATGGGCGTCACATTTATGGCCCTGCGTGTGACGTCCCACGCACCTTACAGCAGCCAGGCTTAAACTCTGGTATACGAGATGGACATTCAGATCGCACGAGGCGAAGGATCCCACATATGAGAATACTACAACATGAGAACAGGAGGACATGGGAAGCTCACAAAGGAATTCTATCAGTCTGAAAGCTGTAATCCACCAATGCAGGCTTCTGAGGAGATTCAGAGTCCTACAGCTGGCACAAAAAATAAAACTTTCTGTGATGGGGGGTTAGACTTCGCCTGATGGGAGAGATTTAGCCAATCCCATATCACAGATGGTCAGAGCAGGGGATTCTGAACTCTGGAAAGCTGACAGTGTAGGTGTTTGCATAGGCACAACAAACATATGCCACTGAGGCAGTGCGAATGATGAACACCTGTTATGTTTACAGGATAATTAACTTGCTTACTGTTAATGTGTTATATGTTTACTGCAAGACTGCTGTCTGTGGTTACTCACTCTATCTCAGCCTTTAACCCTGGAGTGAGCTGGAAAGAAAGGACCAGAGAGATCAGTGTTCTACGTTAATACAGAAAACTAAAACAAATAAAATAAAGCAAATTAGCTACATTACAGGGATTTCCAAGGCTGTAAACTTCTATTGCAATACTCAGACTGTCCTCCACAAACTTTCTTGCAAGTCAAACTTGTCGGCTTACCGAAGGAGCCTTGCTTGATAACGTGTAACTGAAACTGTCATTTCAACAAAGTTGCAAGGGCATGCAAATTAGCTGTGCCATCTCCCTTCTATTTACAGTGGGAATGTGTGTACATCTAATTCTGAATCTGACAGACAAATACACTATTTATTCAAAAACATTTTCCTTTTGTTTCTTCCAGCAAATTATTTCTATTCTCACAATGAAACATTTTCTTGTAACACTTGTGAAAAGCACATACAGCCATACCGCTCAACCTCTTAGTGCAAAAAATCTAAAAGTGTGACATGATGGGGGAACAAAGGCCCAAAAATAGGGACAGATTTTAAATATTGCTTATAAACTTAGAAAGTTGCTAGAATAATAGGATTTATGTTAACATGCATTTTGTGATAGTAATGAAGTCTGAAACTCATATGTCATTATTTAGAGACTCCAACCTCACAGCACCCCAGTGATTTGCTAAACCACACACTTTATGAGGAAAAGACCAAAAATATGAGGCAAAAATCTGGATATTTTGTGAAAATCTGGATGGTTGAGATGTATGCATATAACTTTCTGTTCTGAAATTTAGTCATATTCTTAGTTTGCTGTACTGCTAACCACTTTACTGCATTACAGCATGCTAGTAAGTTATCAAAACCAGAATCCACGAATACAGCAAATTAGTACTTTTCCTCAGCACTGTGCAGCCATCCCACATTCGTTCTAACTCAAAAATCCTGTTGACATGAAAATTTTTTAAGTGCAACCTGATTATGACAGTATTCACTAGACTAGACCACTACTAACAATACTTCTACAATGAAGCAACAGTCTTGAATGTTACGGCCATGTGCAGACTGAATTGATGGTATGGAACCTCATTGTTCATGTACTACGAAATGAACCTAGGTTATGTGCATACCCCTTTAAATCACTGTCAGGTACCTACAACCTGACAATGAACTTTTTATTTTACTCACCACAGAACTGTATGCATCCACTCTGCTCAAGTTCTAGCTTACATACAGTTTCTCAGCACCTACTGAGACAGGATTTTTCCTTGGGGTGCAGTACCTTCATCAGTACTACACATAGCAAGCAGATGCACAGCTTTTCACTACATTTTCTTGTTTGCTACTGCCTTTTGAGTCACTACACTGGTGCAGTAAAGCCCTAAAGTCCTATAAATCTACTGTCCACAAGATACAATTTTCCACATTTCTCCTAAACTATTCTACTTACCTGGACACGTTCACATTTGAATGCTACAATTTATACTCATGATTTTTCTCCAGGAAGTTTACACAAATCAATCTGTAGGCATGTTTTGCCATTTTTGCCATGTTTAGTATTTAATACAACACTTGCAATTATTCCATGTAAACTTAAGAGCTAAGCTACTGCTCAGTGCTCTGCCTGTTGCCATCATGTACCATTCTGTCACAGTATTAACATCATACTTTCCAATGCTAACTGCATAAATTCCCACCAATGATTATTAGGCTCAACGGTCACATGGCTGACTTTTCTTCCATTAGAAACTAGTGCGAATTTACGACCCCAAAGACAGTTATCCATTTTTTTTAATATACTGTTCTCCAACTCACACTGCCTCACACTAAACTCAAACAGAAGGGTGAGATGATTACTGTAAGCGCATGCAATATCAATAAGACAAGCACAACAGGTCTTGCACAAAGCTGCTCTAGCACCCCAATTTGTTCCACATTGTAGTGCAACACCAACTCCCATCCGGATGACTGTGTTTGTCCATCTCACTCCAACACATACTACAACACAAGGGCAGCTATGGACTTGTGGTAATGGACTTTTATGAAACAGTACACTTCCTTTACAAGTGCCAGTGATCTCCTATGAATGATTCCTTTCCACAGAAATTATGTTCAAAAATTGTCCCTACATGCTACCTGGACTTCTCTCTTTTCCACAGTTCACCACCATGCTCGCTGATCTATGTGCTGTGTTCTTGAACTTTCCATCCATTTACTGAGACAACCCGTCACTTGATGTCAATGCAATTACCCTACGTTTTGTAGGCATTGTATGGATACCATAATGGAGAAGCTTACATTTAATAAACTGATTAATGACAACAATGTACTTAGTCTGTTTGGCCTCACCTACACTCTTTTTTCACTTAATGAAAAATAGTCTGTTTTAATGTGCTTCCTAATTTGGTCAGCTCATCCAAATTAATTCAAATAAGTACCATCACTATTACATCAACATCCGAATAATTTGTTTATACAGAGGGCACACTAATATTTTTTTTTCCACAAAACCCATTTTCAAATGTCACTTTACTATTCCCTTTCACACCACACACACATAGGTGCACTGTTTGGTCATACACTCTACAACCCAATGTGGGTAAACAGGCCACTGCCAGGAACATTTGTTTATTTGGGAAATGGAAAAAATTTATAAAGAAAGCCAGGCAGATTTCAGCAAGTAGGGGACAACAGCAGACAGCTAACAATTGAAATATGACGACTGTCCAGGTAATACCTATTTCTGGGTGGTACACGTCACATGCAAATGAGAAACTAATGTGTTCATGAAACTTACTACACAAGGGACAACTCAAGAAATGCTGCACATCTGTATTAAATTTTTAGTGCCACACACAAGCAAATATCAGTGCAGTGTTAGAAATAATAATCAAACTTCCACTTGATCATCACAACACATAATTTGACCCCACCACTTCAAAAAAAGAAGTAGTTATGTACTTACCATAACTTTCCATGAGAGTTGTTCATCCCACCTTCATTCTTACTGATGGGTCCGGAGCCGATCCTTCGGCTCTGACTTGGCCTACTACAAATCTTGAGGATTTCAAGTAGCTCAAGGCCAAGTCCTTACCCCAAGATCCACCTAGAGTTACCGCAGATCTTGTTTGCTGTGTATAATACCATAAGTCATTCCATAACTTCACAAGAAAAAGTACTGAAGGGTTGAGTGACCAGGAAGGATCTGGCATCTTGGTCTTCTGAAAACCCAGGAGGGGGTAAGGAGGGAGGGATGTAAGAATGAGGCGAGATGAACAACTCACATGGAACGTTATAGTATGTGCATAACTTCTTTATGTGAAGTTGTTCTATCTCGCCATTCATTCTTACTGATGGATAGCATCCCAAGCACCATCTACCTCGGATGGCTCACGGGAGTATATTTTTCAGGACTGTGGATCCAAAGGAGGCCCTGTCCCTAGAGGCCCTGTCAACTTTGTAATGAGTGATAAAGGTATGAGGTTTTGACCAAGTGGCCGCTGCACAAACATTATCAAAAGTCTGGCAGAAAAAGCAGATGTAGATACTGCTCTGGTTGAGTGAGCTTTAATTTTATGCTGTAAGGGGCATATTGACAGCTGAATAAGCAAAGGTGATACAATCAGATAACCATTTAGACAGATGTGTTAGCCACTGGCATACCTTTCCTGGAGTCTGAATAGGAAACAAAAAGCTGATCTGATTTTCTGAAATCTTTTGTTCTATTTAAATAAAATCTGAGCTATCTGTGAACATCATGTTTATGCAGCATTATTCTAGATTGTTGGAGTGATTGGGGAAGAAAACTGCCAAATCAATAATTTGGTTAAGATTAGTTTCAGTGCAAACCTTGGGCAAAAAAGAGGGGTTTGTTCGAAGTGAGAGTCTGTCAGCATAGAAAATCAAGTAAGGAGGTTTAATGGACAAGGCCTGAAGCTCTGACACACTGCGGACAGAAGTTGTTGTCGTGCCTTTTCGGCTTTTCCCGGTTAGGGGTCGCCACAGCAGAACTCCGGTCGGCTAATGACTGGTAGTTGATTTTTATGTGCCGAGTTACCAGCCCTGACGCACAACCTTCAACGAAGGTACGCCCATTCACGCATGTCTCCACACAGAAGACGCTCTAGCTGAGAATCGAATCGGACAGAGTCTTACTGCGAGGTAACAATGCTACCGCAGCACCACCACTAATAGCCACTAAAAAGATAGTTTTCCATGACAAAAATCTGAGGTCACATGAGGAAACTGGTTCAAATGGAGGATGAATAATGTGGGAAAGCATAACATTTAGATTCCATGGGGAATAGGGAGCTTTCACAGGTGGTCTAATATGAAAGGTCCCTTTAAGAAAGGCTTTGGATAATTTGTGTGACATAATATTCAATCCTTCGAATCCAAGATGAAAGTTAGAAATGACATCAAGCTGAACACGGACTGTTGCTGCTGCAGCTCCTTTACTGAAGATCATGGTCAAGAATTCTAGTATAGAGGCCATAGGGGGTTGATACGGATCAATATTGTTTTTAGAGGCCCATATAGAAATTTTTTTCCATTTGCTGAGCTGAGGTATAGCTTCCACGTACAGTATTAGAGAGAGGATAAGAGCATTTGCTTTGTCTCATTGGAAAGGTTATAGAACCTGGCTATGATGGGAATTGCAGCAGCCAAGCTGTCAGCTTCAGGGAATGCAGAGAGGGATGAAGTTCCCCCGACAAGTGCGTCAGAAGGTCCAGAACTGGGTCCAGAATCCAGGGGTCCTCCAAAAGATGAAGTCAAAGGAATGGGAACCAAATCTGACAAGGCCAATGAGGAGCTATTAGAATGATGGTCCTTCCAAGGGCTTTTGCTTTCTGTAATACCTTGGCCATCAATGGGATTGGTGGGAATGCATAGAGGAGACCCAGGGGCCAATCGTGAATGACTGCGTCCCTTGGGGCTTCTCCCGGAAGGGGAATCAGGGCAAAGTAGCTTATGCATTTCATGTTCATGTGACTGGCAAAAAGGTCGCAAGGCTGGCCCCACCTGCGGAATGTCCTGTCCGCTATTTCTGTCTTGAGGACCACTCGTGGGTCAACAAAATTGCTCTGCTCAGCTTGTCTGCTATCACGTTGGATTTCCCCAGGATGTGCGTTGCTAACAGAAAGCGCTGGGTGGATATAGCCCACTGTCATACTCTTAGGGCCTCATGACAAAGGGGGTATTGACTTGTGTCCTCCTTGTTTGTTCAAGTACCAGACCACTGACATGTTGTCTGTCTGAATCGCAACCGTACCCAGAAGAAGAGTCCTGAAGTACTGCAATGCCAAAAGTACTGCTCTCATCTCTAAGACATTGATATGCAGCTGTGTCTCTCGATTGGTCCATGTGCCTTGGGCTGTTCTTCCCTGAAAATTCCCCCCCTATCAGGGAAGCGTCCGTGGTCTCTGTGGCCACTGGAGGGGGTAAAACAAATGGACGTCCTATCGTGACATGAATTGAGGTCAGCCACCACTGAAGATCCTTTTTGCAGGAGTTTGTGACCACCATCAGGTGAGACATGGGGAGCTCTTGGTAAGACCACTGAGTGAACAGCCACTGCAGTATCCGCATGTGCATATGACCCAGTGGTATGGCCAGAATTGCTGCTGCCATCATACCTGACAATTTTAGAACGTCTGATGCTGGAGCCTTGTGTTTTTGGATATTAGAATCCGGACTGCTGACGAAGTAGTAAGACTCTTTCTACTGGAAGTCTCTGCGCCGTTGTGGTGGTGTTCAGTTCTGCTCCAATAAAGACGATATGTTGCGATGGCGACAAGGCAGATTTTTCTGAGCATATTGTAATGCCCAGTTGGCTGCAGAGTGAATTCCCTGGCTTGAATTAGTTGATGCCTAGTGGTGGTGGTAAGGAGCCAATTGTCTAGACACAGAAACACCTGGAATCCTAAATGTCTCAGGTGAGCCGTGACCATTCCCATTCATTTGGTGAACACTCTGGGGGGCTGTAGTGAGACCAAACGGCAGGGATCGAAACTGGTAATGATGGTCTCCCAGCCAGAAGCGCAGATGTTCCCTGGATGGCCTGGGCATTTTTATGTGGTAGTACGCATCCTGGAGATCTATCGAGCACATCCAATTGTCTTTCCCTAAGAAGGGAAGACTCGACTGAAGCGTGACCATCAGAAACTTCTCTTTCTTGACAGATTTGTTTAGTCTGCTGAGGTCCAATATAGGTCTCCAGTCCCCAGTCTTTTTTGGAACTAAAAAAAACAGAGTAAGTTCTGGATCCTGTCTGGTCTGCTGGGACTGGTTGGATGACTCTTTCTTAGCAACGTTTGGACCTCTACTGTGACTTGTTCCCTGTAACTGGGTGGAATGTCTGGGATTTTACTTGTCGATGGAGGGAGTGTGGCGAATGGAATGAAGTTATCCTCTGGAAATTATACTTTATATCCAAGTTGTCGTTTATTTTGAGCCAGGCGTCTGGGTACAAAGATAAGTGACCCCCGACTGCCTCCAGAGCAGGACAGTCAGGCCTCCTTTCAGGAGCGCTGGTAGGGCTTCCCAATGAAGTGATCTCTGTCACCCTGGTTTTGTGGACCCCCTCTGCTGCGAGGGCGACGTCTTCCATTATTGCCCCTGGAGGGGGGTTCACCACGTGCGTCCTGAAAGGCTCCTTGGGCTTTTCAGAACCACACTTTCCCTCCCCCTTGGACCCTTGGGGTAGGGTCTGTTAGGGGTGGAAAAATGGACTCAGCAGAGTCTTTCCCTCCTGCTCACACCTGGTCAAGGTTTCCTTAACTTTGGGCCGAAAAAGGGAGAAGCCATCAAAAGGGATATTCACAAAGGATGACTTGAAGGGTTCCGCGAAGGAACACAAGTGCATCGAGTGTCTCTTAACAGCAACTCTTGTACCTGGTGCCCTGCTCGTGCCATCAGCTGCATATGAAATGAGGCGCATGGACGAGTTAACAATGGAGTTGAGGGAAGCAAGCTGGGAGGCAACTTTGTCTGTAGCTCCTGCAGCTACTGTACTATGAAAAGCATCTCCCAGTTCTTTAAGGAGATCTCTTTGTAGTCTCATGAAATGGGCTAAATAGTCAAGTGAACGGAGTGCAAAAGTCACTGAACTAAACATACGCTTTCCATATCTATCCATGATCCTCTCTGTTAGGAGGATGGATAGAAGAGGAAGTTTGACATTTCCTTTTTGGTGGCTGCCAGCACCATGGCATCAACTGGCACACCTTTGGTCAAGAAGAATGCATCTTTGGGGGGGGGGGGCCAGATATGAACTTATTAGGCCTCCTAGGGACAGGCTCCATGGAGTCCGGAGACTCCCACGCCCTTTGTGGGACCAGCTGCATAAGTTCATTGAAGGGCTGACACCCCCAAGAGGTGGAGGGCTGAGACCCGAAAGCATTCAGGAGAACCAACTCGTCATCAGTAGGGTTTGTGGACTGCCAGTCACTCTGCCTAAGGATTTCAAGTATCTCTGCAAATGAGATATCCCCAGAGGGGGACCGTGGGGACCCTCCTGATTCATCCAAGTCAGTATCAGATGTTAGAGACTCCTGAGGGGAGTCTAGATGCTTCCTCTTACAAACCCTCTTCCTGGGAACCTCATCAGTGGGAGCTTCTGTTGAGGTCTCAGAAGAGCATGGGCTACCCAATGGGTCTTCCTGAGGCTCTGGGTCTCTGCGCTTTGCCATGATCTGTGAAGCAGAAGCAGACATAGGAGCTTTAGGAGATGAAGAAGCCGGACCTGATGTTGAGGATGTCTTAGGAGACACAACTCTCCTCATGGCTTCGAAGGCACCCCTGCTCCAATGCGAAGGGACTGACGGATCCAAGGAAACCGTCAATACCCCCCGCACCAGGACAGTGGGCTCAGAGCCCGAGGTAGGAGCCAAGCTCATCCGGGCCGAAGCCCCGAGAGGCAGTCTCGGAACAGACAAGTTGATTCGACTATCTTCCCCGGATCCGACTAGTGTGCGTCAGCTCCTAGAGTCCTTGATCGGTGCAGAGGACGTCAGAGAGAATGGAACCAAAGACACTAGAGCAGGCGTCAGCTCCGAAGGCTCCACAATCAACAAGTCTGACTCCTCTGGCTCTGAAGGACCAGTATGGCTCAGAGGAGGAAGAGTTTTAAATGGGATAATGGTCTTCGGCTCTGAAGATGCTTGGATAGGAGCCAGATACAATTTTCCAAAGGCCGGTGCCTGTAAAAGCTTCTGCACCACACGATCCACATCCAAATCTGAAAGGCTAACAGAAGACCGAGATGAATGGATCGATGGTACTGACTGAAGTACAGGAGATTTTGGAATTTTGGATACTTTTTCCAAAACCACGGACCGGCTCCGAAAAGAAAAGACAGTCTGCTCCGAGACCTGTGGAACTGATGTCACAGACTTTTTTGATTCTTTAGATTCCAAAGAAGACGTCGAAGACTTTGAGGACTTACTAGATCCATCCTGGTCACTCAAGGCTTCCTGGAAAGAAGGTTTCAACAAACCCCTGTCAATAAGCTCTCTCTCTCTCTCTCTCTCTCTCTCTCTCTCTCTCTCAGAGAACCCCAAAAGAAAGGGAATGGCATATGGACCATGTTTCTTGAAAGTGTAAAGCACCTAAGCAGTAAGCACAACTGACATGGCTGTCAGTGACAGACATCTTCTGCCCACATTTAGGGCATTTTTTTTAAACCCTGACTTAGGGTGTTTGTCCTTGTCATCAGTCATGACAGAAAAAATGGACACACCCAACAACAAATAAGAAATAGCTTTCTAATAAAAAAACAGGCTAAATATAAACACACACACAAGCCCTTTAAACTAAGGCTAACTGCAATTCAATATATGAACAAGCCTTGTAATAAAAAAACAGACTAAATATAAGCACACAAGCCCTTGAACTAAGGCTAACAATCAGACACTAATTAAGCAGATAATATTAATTAGTGACAAATCACTAAACTATACACTAAGTTGACTAACAGCTATAAAGTTGTGACAAAGGTCACTAAACTAATCACACAATACTATCACTAAGAAAAAAGGGTGACAGAAGGTCGCTGATTAAACAACTTTGTCAGAAATTGAAAGGCCTAAGAAAAGACGAGGCCAAATATACAACTATGAAAAGGCACACAAGGGAAAAGAGACTACAGATAAAGCTAAAACAGCTTAGCTAACTAAATATCTAACTATTTTATCAAGAAAATAATAATTTTTAGAAATATAATAGCAAGGTTTTTACTGGCCTGAGCTAGCGAGAACCTCCGATCTGTTGCAGCGGCAAACTAGATCTGAGGTAACTAGGTGCATCATGGGATAAGACGTGGCCTAGAGTTACTTGAAATCCTTGAGCTTTGTAGTAGGCAGACTCGGAGCCGAGGGATTGGCTCCGAAACCATCAGTAAAAATGAACGGCGAGATAGAACAACTTCACATCACATGTTATTTGAGGCATGTTATAAACTTTAAAATATTTGACCATTCAATAATGATAAAGCAATTCTGACCCAATGGCAACTGGTTATTAAATAAAAGACAATGGATGTAGACAAATTCTCTGCAAATCTGCTATTCATTCTCAAAGCATCTCTGAAGTGATGTGCACAAACACACCACAAGTAGCACTAACCTCAAGAAAGAATAGTTGTGTAAAATCTTAGCATAACCATAGATGTCCTTCTCTTCCACGTTGCAGTATTCTTGGTGAGGGATTTCCCGCCTCAGGTGACCCGTATGTCGCTGCTTTACAAAAGCTTCAGCTTGGCTGCTGTAGTTGCATGAGACATCACATGTAGGGCCATAAACCAGGGGCCTTAAATGTGCCGTCTGCACGCACAAATCGCAGAACTTGAAAGCCCGCAGGACAGGTCGAAAGAGTAGCAAGTGATGTCAGCCATAGGATCAAAGAGCCATTCGGTGGTTAAATTGGTCATAGGGCAGGATATAACCACCAGGAGACCTAAGACAGGTCAATGATATGAGAGAGAATATTGAAGGGGGTTAGGTGGGTGGGAAGGAATACTGCAACATTGAAGAGAAGGACATCTATGGTTATGGTAAGATTTTACAAAGCTATTCTATGTCCTTCTGTTCCTATGTTGCAGTATTCTTGGTGTGGGAGAGTACCATAGCTTGGAAGGAAGGGAGGAGGTAGAAGTAGCAGATTCCACAAAGCCCTGCAGAATTGCTCTGGCAAAACCTGCACGTGCTCTGGAGACGGTGAATAACTTGTAGTGTTTGGTGAAAGTGTGAATAGTGGACCATGTGGCTGCTTCCAGAATGAATGCAGTGTCCAGGCCTTTTAAGAAGGTTTTGGAGGCTGCCACTGTCCTGGTAGAGTGAGCCTTTACTACCTGTGGGAGTTTGTTTGCCAATGTGTAACATAGGTAAATAGTTTTTTTATTCCAATATGCGAAGGTTTGTTTGGAAACTGCCTTGCCCAGGGCCCTGGGGTAGAAGGAAACAAAAAGCTGATTGGATTTTCTTATGGATTTGGTTTTGTCTAGGCAAGACCTTAGCTGTCTGTGTACATCCAGGCAGTGGAGTATTCTCTCACTTTTACTGACGGGAGAGGAGAAGAAGGTGGGCAGTGGAATAGATTGGTTTAAGGACAGATCGTTGACCACAAGGCATAAAGGAAGGGTTGGTTCGTAGGGTTACCTTAGTGTATGGAGGGCAGGCCATTACAACCTGTAATTCTGACACCCTCCTGACTAGTTATAGCCACTACCAGTACTGTCTTCCATGTGCAAAACCCCTTTTAAGAATAGCTTAACATCAAGCCTGACTAGTAGGGGAGGGTCTAGTGGTAGGCAGGCTTGAAAGGTGGACTTTCACTGAAGAGTATGAAAGTCCCCTATTGTGATCTGCGATGCATGGATCCCTGCCCTTGCCCAGACACCATTTGGAAAAACTCTGCCATTTAGCTAAGAAAGATTTCCTTGTAGTAGGTTTCCTGGCCTCCCTCAGGACTGAAAGCACGTCTTCTGAGTAGCGGTGCCTGAAGGATATTAAAAGTTTATCACCCACAGTGTCGGTGCCAACATCTGCAAGTGTGGGTGAATGAGGGTTCCCTTTTGTTGCGTCAGAAGGTCTACCTTGTGGTGTAACTTGTGGTGACTGCCCTTGGATAGATTGAGAAATAAGGGGAACCAGTGCTGCCGTAGCCAGTAGGGGGTCACCAGGAACATGTTTGGTTGGTCTCTCCTGACTTTCAGGAGGACTTTTTGAATTAACTGGAAGGGTGGAAAGGCATATAGAAACTTCCCATTCCATGAAATGTTGAATGCATCTATTCTCCATGCTAGTGGAGAGAGGGTCTTGGAGCAGAAAGTCTGCAGTTGTCTGTTCTGTGGGGAGGCAAACAAATCTACTTGGTGTGCCCCACCAGTGGACAATGTCTAAAAATACATTCCTGTCCAGCATCCATTCGTGATTTGGAGAGGATGTCTTGCTGAGAAGGTCTGCTTGTTTGTTGTCCAGCAAGAGGATGTAGGATGCTTGCAGGGACAAGTTGTGCTGTGAGGCTAGGTCCCAGATTAGTAGGGTTAGTCTGCAGAGGTGGGAGGCTTTTGTCCCTCCCTGTTTGCTGAAGTACAACCTAACTGTGGTGATATCTGTTATTATTAGGAGAACACCTGGTTGTAAAAGGGGAAGGAAGGCTTTCAATGCCAGGACCACTGTCATTTCCCTCATGTTGATACGTTTGTTCTTTATAGAAGGGTGCAACTTTGCTTGTACCCTGTAGTTTGATATTGTAGCTCCCTGGTTTGGGGTGGGTAACTGCAGTGGAAGGCCAGGGTTTCAGCTGAATTTGCTGAATCCACCATTTTAGTTCTAACTGTAGGCAGGACAAAAGGGTAATTACTTGCTCTAAAGGATGCTGCTGTTGACACCATACATTTTTTAGATACCACTGCAGCTTTCGCATGTGCATTCTGGCTAGTAGTAGCATGGGAATGGTGGCATGCATTATGTCTGTCCTAATCCTGCAACACAGAAATGTTTTGTCTTATTCTGGGGTCAAGGAAGATTTTGGCAAGTTGAGGGTGAACCCCAGTCTTAGAAGCAGGCAAATGGTGAACTGTAAATGGATTTGAAGGGTTTCCTTACATTCTACTAGAATAAGGATGTAGTTTAGATGAGGATAAATCTGAATCTCTTGTGTTCTGCAATAGACTATGGCAGGTGCCTGGCATTTTGTGAACACTGTGGGAGTAATGGACAAACTAAAGGGCAATGCTGTAAATTGAAAGTGAGATGAGGGTCCAGAAAAACTTAAGAATTTCCTTTGGGAAGGTTGTAAGGGGATGTGCGGATAGGATTCAGGTCGAGTGTGACCATGAAGGCCTGGGCTGGTATAAGAGAGAGTAAAGTTTGCAGGGGACAACATTCTGAAGGTGGGAACCTTTAAGAACAGGTTTAAAAAGGAATGGTCTAGAATGGGCCTCCATGGGCCATCTTTTTTGGGGACCAGAAACAGTCCTGAGTAGAAGCCTTTTCCTTCCTGCACTGGTGGAACAGGTTCTATTGTTCCCAGTTTCAGAAGTTCTTGTAATATCTGTGGTCTGCTGACTGTTTACCAAAGAATGGGTTAGGGTCTAGAGGAGCATCTAAGATTTTAGACTTGAAGTCCTCTGGTAAGTGCTGTAGACGTAGCCATAAATATCTTCAAAGTACAGAGGGAGAGGCTGAAGACTGTGCAGAGGCCTCTGCAGCATCACAACTACATCTAATGGAATGTCTGGCTACTTGGGCACCCAGAGATAGTTTAGATGCCATGTCAGAGTTAGTGGGGCAGTCTGGAGTAGCAGCCAGCAGAATAGAGGCTTGAGAGACAACATCTGGACCATATTAGGTCATATGGGTTTGAACTAGCTCTTAGTGACAGTTTAAATGTTTCCTTCTATTTTTCTTCACCTCTATTGGATGCTTAACATGTTGCTAGGTAATTACTAAATCACTACATATTCATTTTAAGTGTTCTTTACATAATTCAGCCTTTCAACCTATACCACCCAAATAGCACTGTAATTGTTTATTTTATATTAATGATAGTCACTGAATATTTATATCTCCTGCTCTTTGTTTAGCTTGGCATTCCAGCTTATATTTCTTATTTATGCTAATGTTTAGCTTTCTCATCACTTATTGGTTAATCATTAAATATTTACAGTTTGGAGTACTATTTAACTACATGCATCTATCAGTTGTACATTTTCTGAAGAAGTTCCTACATAATAAATGGAACGAAAGCTTATGACACAAGAGGGCTACTGCTGTCATTCTTTATTTGTTTTTTTATTTTTTTTCATGAAGTTCTAAGTTGTATATGGGTTTGATAGTTGAGGGCTCTGAAGGCCAATGTGGAAGAGGAGTAAACCTTCTTTCCAATTCTATCCATAGTTTTACTGTCCTTGTCTGTAGGTAGGAGAGAGGCAGATGGAATCAGTCTGGATTCTTTATCTGGTGATACTGCAATCACAGCGGGTCTGCCAGGGGTGGTTTGACTAGAAATATCTGGTCATCAGGTACTTTGTAGACACGATCTAGCCTTTTAGGGGCAGGGGGCTGAGAGCCTGGGGTCTTAGATGCTAAAGAAAAGGCATCTAAATAAGCAGGGATGACAGGAGGAATGGCAGAAGGGGTGGGAGATTCCACTTGTAGCAATTCAAAATACTTTTTTTTTTTTTTTTTTTTTTTTTTGAGTATCAGACATTTGTGAGGTTTCCCATTTGAAGTATTCCTTCATTTTGGTTATGGTCTCTCCAAAGGTGATATCCTCTGGAGGGGATTCTTCACCTAGGGAGTAATATTCTTGAGGAGAGGCTATTTCGGCAGCATATGAGATTGATTCATCTGAAGATGAATAATAAGCTTCTTGCTCTTCTTCTCTGTCTCGTAAGTGGGCGGTGGAAGAGAGGAGACTGAGGCAAGCCTAGGGCTGAGGAGAGGAAGCGTAGATGGAGGAGTGCTGTGGGCCTAAAGGCCATGAAGGCCTGCAGTGGGTGTAGCCAGATGTTTGGTTTTCTGTTTCTTTTTTAAAGGAGTAGTCTTAAGCAAAGGCCTGGAATTGGGTGCATGGCTAAGCGTAGCGGTGTCAGGAGAAGGGATCCCAGTTGGAAGTCCTGCATGTGTCCGATGCCCCCTCGACTTCGGCTGTAGCTGATGTCTGAGTAAGCTCTGTGGACGTGCTAGTTGTCAACTGAGAAGCGGCTTCCTCGAAGGTCGCTGAAGTAAACGGATCTGATGGACATCCCTCAACTCGTCAATCAGCAGCTGGTGGGGTGTCCAAAAGCGGAGGGGCAGTGGAAGTGGGCCTAGGAATCTTGACCTTCTTCCGCGGAGGTTCAGTCAGAGCTTCCAAAACTGGACCCCATCCTTAGCACTATTTTTTTAAGTCGCTGATTTTCTAGATATAGATTGAGTTCAGCCAGATGGCTGCATAGGGTCTTAGGAATGAAGGATTGGCAGATCGAGCAAGCATTATGGTTGTGCTCTTGGCCTAGGCAAAAAAATGCAGCGATCATGCACATCTTTATGTGGTATCTGGCGCCCACATTGGCATTTACCCTTTTTAGCTGACATCAACTAATGGTTACTACAACAAAACAAGCTTTAGCTAGAAGTCAAAGAGAAAACCCCAACGGGGTGCTTCGCTTTTAGATGTCTTGTGGTGAAGGAGCGAAGCACACGATGTTGACAGTCATCTGCAGATGAAAAGTTCTGAGGTCTGTGCGTGCAGACGTCACATTTAAGGCCCCTGGTTTATGGCCCTACATGTGACATCCCATACAACTACAGCAGCCAAGCTGAAGCTTTTGTATAGGAGCCGATGTACGGGTCACCTGAGGTGGGAAATCCCACACCAAGAATACTGCAACATAGGAATAGGAGGACATAAAAAATTTGTGCTACTCATGTTCTAGAAATAAGCAATCCTGCTATATACTTACAACTTGATTCAGAAACTTTAGTTGTATAATTAATTACATAGGAGCAGGGACTCGATATGCCTAATTAGGAAAGCAACTAGGGCATATCATGCACAACGCACTCAAAAACAGAAGCAAACTGGCTGCTAAATTCTTTCAAGTGAACCACAAAAATCATATCTGTGACAACTGCAGTAAGTGAATGAAAGGATACATGATGTGCAAATCTGTACAACTTCCACTATTATTTTATAAAATTACATAAACTATTTGTTATGGCATATGCATGAGCACATACAAATACAGACATGCATGACTACTCCATTACAAGGTACAGCTGCTGAAGGTGCATACTCTATGAAGGACTGGAAATCACCTACACAATCTCACCACATCTGTACCATTCACTGCACTGGCGCAGAATGAAAGCATCTTTCTTGTAGGGGGCAATCCCCCCAAACATATACATACCAACTCTAAAGCTGCACAACACCAGGGAAAGGAGAAGCTCCCCAAAAAGAAAACACTATTGTCTGAAGCAATCAGTACTTTCACTCCAGTAAGCGCGAGGCAAGTGATTTCTGAGGGACTGTGGACCGAAGAACCACAGGACAACAAAAAAAGCAGGAAGAGAAGATGGAAATAGCAGCTTTGTGAACATCTACTGAACCAAATCAACCCCCCCACAAAATTAAAAGGTCACAGAGCAGTACTCAACGGCAACCCAAACACCAAACTGTGCATATCCAAAACGTGGGATAGTGGGCGACTACTGCCAGTAAATCAGTGTGTTCTACTAACATCTACTGTTAAGCAGAACTTGAGCAACTGTACTATGTTGAACAAATACACTGCCTTACTGATGAGGGTAGACTCCAAAAGCTTACTCAACCTGGAAGAAGGAACAAGGGTCAAGAAGCCCCTGGAGAGTGGTCCTAGCAAAGCCTACTCTAGACCTAGAAATTGCATCTAACTTGTTGTGCTTCATAAAGGTATGGATAGAGGACCAAGTTGCTACCTCTAGAATACGTTTAGAGCCCACTCCACTCCAATACACTACTGAAGAATGTGCCTTTACCTTACCTGAATTTGCCTTGCCATGGGGAGTGAAGAAGAAGAAAAAAAAAAAAAAAAAAAAACAATAGAGAAACTACAGTTGTGTATACTTACCATAAATGTAGATGCTTGAGTGTAATCACTGTTGCAGTCATCACACTTGGATTATCCTACCAGGGTAGCCCTCAGTTGGCCCGAATACTAGAGGCTTAGTATTTGTGCGTCAGTTGCTGTTGCTCCAGGACTGACTTCAGGTTGTCAGTGGTATAAAAACATGCAGCCAATGCCATTACATTAGTTTTTCTTGCTCCAAATGTCAGGAGCGCCCAACAGGGAGCTTAAGTTATGGTGGCATAAAACCAGCAGTAGAAAGTAAATACCAGTAGCCTAGTAAAGGGTGAAGGGGAGAGAGAGAGAGAAGGGGGCTGGAGGGTGGGAAACCAAGACTGCAACAGTGAATACACTCGAACATCTACATTTATGGTAAGTGTAAACAACTATACTATGTTCGTGTTTCACTGTTGCAGTCATCACACTTGGGTTGATTCCCAAAGCTAAGGAATGGGTGGAGACAGTCAAGAAGATTTGGGGCTGGCTAGTATGCCCTGCAGGGCTGGGGATGCAAAGCCTGCCCTGGATTTGGAAAAGATAGGCAGGTGGTAATGCTTGAAGGTATGAACAGAACTCCATGTTGCAGCTTCCAGGATGTCCCTGGTAGGGACCCCTCTGAGAAAAGCTGTAGAGGTTGAAGTTGCCCTAGTGGAATGTGTTCTGACCCCCTGTGGGGGTGGTTTCCCATGGTGTTTAACAGAAATGGATGCAGTGTGCTATCCATTTGGAGATGGTTTGTTTTGATATGGCTTTGTCCTCTGCCCCTGGTGCAAAGCTAACTAGTAACTGGTCAGATTTCCTAAAGGGCTTAGTCCTATCCATGTAGAGTCTGAGCTGTCTCTGCACATCTAAAGAGTGCAGGATCCTTCCCCCTTATTTTGAAGTTTAGGGAAAAAGGTGAGCAAATGAATAGATTGGTTGACAGCCACACTGGACACCACTTTAGGCATGAAAGTTGGGTTAGTCCTGAGGGAGACCCTGTCAGCATGAAAAATGATAAAGGGTTCCACAGCCATAAGTGCTTGTAGCTCAGATATTCTTCCAGCTGAACTGATGGCCAGAAGCAAGGCTGTTTTCCAAGAGAGGAATTTTAACTCTGCTGAAGCTGCAGGCTCAAAGGGGGAGGGGGGCACTGAGCTTTTCCAACACAAAGTTAAGGTCCCAAACAGGGGTAGGGGCTCTTCTTGGTGGCCTTAAGTTGTTAGCCCCTCTCAGGAACTGCTTGAAGAGAGGGTGTGAGAAGAGAGGTGGGCTCAGTGCTGTAATGTGCAGAGATGGCAAAGGCATGGATTTTAATGGAAGAGAAGGCTAGAACCCTGTGGAGTAGGTCTGCTAGGTAATCCAGGATGAGAAGTAAGGAGGGCTGTGCTGGGTCAGCTCCTTTAGTCTGGATCCAGGAACAATAACTTTTCCACTTGTCAGCATAGGATTTTCTAGTACTGGGTACTCTGGCTTCACATATGACATTCAGGAACTGTTTGCTTAGGCTGGCCACTGAAGGAGAAGTCAAAGAATAAGCCAGGCTGCTAGGTTCAAGGCCTGCAATTGTGGATGCAAGAACTCGCCCTCCTGCTGAGTCAGGAGAGTTGGAACCTGGGGGAGATGCCATGGAGGCAACGGTGACAGACTGCACAGTAGTGGGTACCAGTGTTGGCAAGGCCAGTCTGGGGCAATCAGGATTGCCCTTGGTCTTTCCTCCCTTATTTTGAGTAATACTCTTGTAAGAAGAGAACCCAGCCACTGGGGATGCACAAGCCAGTGCATTTCATTGCGCCAATCCCAAGCCTGGATAAATGGGGAGGGTTGCATCAGGAAGGGCAGCCGGCATATAACTTTGCCAAATAGTTTAATGTGGACCCCAGTTAATATTTCCATACCGGATTGGTCAAGGCCCAGGTTAACAACGACCGCCACCAGTACTGTTAGCCAACAAGGTGCTGGCGGAAATTGGGTTACTGTTGGCCGAAGGAGGAGAAGAGGCAGAAGGCATGGCAGAAGGCAGGAAGAGAGGAGAAAGGCTAGGACTGTGGTAGTGAGGGTCAGAACTTTGAATGTTGGCAGTATGACTGGTATAGGGAGAGAGCTAGCTGATATGATGGACAGAAGGAAGGTTGGTATATTGTGTGTGCAAGAGACCAGATGGAAGGGGAGTAAGGCGAGGTGTATCGGAGGTGGGTTTAAATTGTTTTACCATGGTGTGGATGGCAGGAGAAACGGCGTAGGGGTTATTCTGAAGGAACAGTATTCTAAGAGTGTTTTGGAGGTGAAAAGAGTATCAGATAGAGTGATGTTTATGAAGCTGGAAATTGATGGTGTAATGATGAATGTTGTTAGTGCATATGCTCCACAAGTTGGGTGCGCAATGGATGAGAAAAAAAAAAAATTTGGAGTGAATTGGATGAAGTGGTGGATAAATGTACCCAAGGGTGAGAGAGTGGTGATTGGAGCAGGTGAAGAGAACAGAGGGGATGAGGAAGTGATGGGTAGGGTATGGTGTTAAACAAAGGAATGCAGAAGATCAGATGGTACTGGATTTTGCGAAAAAGATGGACATGACTGTGGTGAATACGTATTTTAACAAGAGGTAGGAGCATAGGGTGACATACAAGAGTGGAGGAAGATGCACACAGGTGGATTATATCTTATGTAGGAGGGCCACTTTGAAGGAGATTGGAGACTGTAAAGTGGTGACCAGGGAAAGTGTAGTTAGGCAGCATAGGATGGTGGTTTGTAGGATAGCGTTGGTGATCAAGAAGAGGAGGAGTTTGAGGGCAGCACCAAGGATCAAATGGTGGAAACTGAAAAAGGGTAATTGTGAGGTGAAGTTCAGGGATGAGTTAAGACAGGCACTGTGTGGCAGGGAAGAGTTACCAAATAGCTGGGTAACTACATCAGAGCTAGTAAGCGAGATGGCTAGAAAGGTGCTTGGTATGATATCTGGACAGAGGAAGGACGACAAGGAGACATGGTGGTGGAATGAGGAAGTACAGAGAAAGAGGTTGGCAAAGAAAAAGTGGGATTGTCAGAGCGATGAAGAAAGTAGACAGGAGTATAAGGAGATGAGGTGCATGACAAAGAGAGAGGTGGCGAAGGCTAAGGATAAGGCATATCAAGAGTTGTATGAAAGGTTGGACACTAAGGAGGGAGAAAAGGACCTGTACCGACTGACTAGACAGAGGGACCAAGCTAGGAAAGATGTGCAGCAGGTAAGGGTGATAAAGGATAATGAGGGAAACACTCACAAGCGAGGAGAGTGTGTTGAGTAGATGGAAATAGTACTTTGAGGGGTTGATGAATGAAGAGAATGAGAGGGAGAGAAGGTTGGATGATGTAGGGATAGTGAAGCATGAAGTACAATCGATTAGCAAGGAAGAAGTAAGGATAGCTATGAAGAGGATGAAGAATGGAAAGGCTGTTGGCCCAGATGACATACATGTGGAAGCATGGAGGTGTTCAGGCGAAATGGCAGTGGAGTTTTTAACCAGATTGTTTAATGAAATCTTGGAAAGTGAGAGGATGCCTGAGGAATGGAGAAAAAGTGTTTTGGTACCGATTTTTAAGAATAAGGGTGATGTGCAGAGCTGTAGTAACTACAGATGGATTAAATTGATCAGTCGCAGCATGAAGTTATGGGAAAGAATACTGGAAGATAGGTTAAGAAGGGACGTGATGATTAGTGATCAGCAGTATGGTTTCATGCCGGGAAAAAGCACTACAGATGTGATGTTTACTCAGAGTGTTGATGGAGAAGTACAGAGAATGTCAGGAGGAGTTGCATTGTGATTTTGTACACTTAGAGAAGGCATATGACAGGGTGCCTAGAGAGGAGTTGTGGTATTGTATGAGGAAGTCAGGAGTGTCAGAGAAGTATGTAAGAGTGGTACAGGATATGTACGAGGGTAGTGTGACAACGGTGAGGTCTGCTGTGGGAGTGACGGATGCGTTTAAGGTGGAGGTGGGGTTACATCAAGGATCTGCTCTGAGTCCTTTCTTATTTGCAATGGTAATGGACAGGTTGAAAGACGAGATCAGACAGGAGCCCCATGGACTATGATGTTTGCAGATGACATTGTCATCTGTAGTGAGAGTAGGGAACAGGTGGAGGAGACCCTGGAGAGATGGAGATATGCTCTAGAGAGAAGAGAAATGAAGGTCAGCAGGACTAAGACAGAATATATGTGTGTGAATGAGAGAGAGGATAGAGGAATGGTGAGGATGCAAGGAGTAGAACTGGCGAAGGTGGATGAGTTTAAATACTTGGGGTCAATAGTTCAGAGTAACGGTGAGTGTGGAAGAGAGGTGAAGAAGAGAGTACAGGTATGATGGAGTGGGTGGAGAAGAGTGTCAGGAGTGATTTGTGACAGACGAGTACCTGTAAGAGTGAAAGGGAAGGTCTAACAAGAGGGTAGTGAAACCAGCTATGTTATATGGGTTGGAGACAGTGGCACTGACAAAAAGGCAGGAGTTTGAGCTGGATGTGGCAGAGTTAAAGATGTTAAGATTTGCACTGGGTGTGACGAGGGTGGACAGTATTACGAATAAGTATATTAGAGGGTCAGCCCAGGTTGGAAGGTTTGGAGACAAAGCCAGACAGGCAAGATTACATTGGTTTGGACATGTGCTGAGGAGGGATGCTGAGTATATTGGGAAAAAGATGCTAAGGATGAAGCTACCAGGTAACAGGAAAAGAGGAAGGCCTAAGATAAGGTTTATGGATGTGGTAAGAGAGGACATGCAGGTGGTTGGGCGTGACAGAGCAAGATGCAGAGGACAGGAATAAATGGAAACAGGTGATCCACTGTGGCGACTCCTAACGGTAACAGCCGAAAGAAGATGATGATGACTCTTGTAAGAAGAGGTAGAGGGGGAAATGCATAGATTGAGAGGTTTTCCCACTGGAAGGATAGGACATCAACTTTCCAGGCCTTGCTGTGAGTTTCCCTGGTGCAAGCTGGTGGTTGTAGGGGGAGGCAAATAGGTCCACCTTCGGGGTAACCCCATTTTTGAGTCACAAGGCTGAAGGCATTGTGGTTTAATTGCCACTTGTGTGGGTCTAGGAGATTTCTGGTTAAGTTGTCTTCCAGACAGTTTTGGTTGCCTGGCAGGAAATGGGCTTGCAGGTGAATATGCACGGCTGAGGCCGTGTTCCAAAGGTTCAAGGCTAGCTTGCAGAGTGGGTAAGAGTGGGTTACCCCCTGCTTGTTGATGTACCACTTTACTGCGGTGTTGTTGATTTTGATTAGTAGAGGCCCGAGAGACAGCAGGGATCTGAAAGCTGTTAGAGCATGCTGAACAGCTAGCATCTCTTTCTGGTTGATGTGCAGATGAATTTGATTTGGGCTCCAGTGGCCCTGAATGCACCTGCCGTCCAGATGTGCACCCCAGGCATAGTCTGATGCATCTGTGGTTAGGGTCTTGGCGGCATGGGGTTGTGTAAAGGGAAGTCCCTTGTTGTGGTTGCATGCTGCTGCCCACCAAAGGAACTCTTTCTTTAGACAAGGTATGATAGGTATGATAGTTTCCAGGTCCAAAGAATGTTGGCACCAAAGACTCAAGTACCACTGAAGTTTCCTTATATGCAGTCTGGCATATGGAATTAGTAGAATACAGGAGGCCATGAACCCTAGAGCTTGCAAAATTTTCCTTGCGGATAACTGGGTTCTGGTGGCCATTTGAGAGACGTAGCCTGTCAGATGGGCTTGTTTTCCTGGAGTAAGGAATGCCATCTGGGATGCTGTGTCCAAGCTTGCTCCCAGGAATACAATTTTTTTTAACTGGGGACTAGTTTGGATTTTTTTAATTGATAGTGTACCCCAGTGAGGTTAGAAGGTTCTTTACAAATGTCAGGTGCTGCAACAGCTTTTCCTGACAGTCTGCCTGAATCAGGCAGTCGTCCAAGTAGGGGTAAATTTGAATATTTCTTTGTCTGCAAAAGGCAATGGCTGGAGCCAGGCATTTTGTGAAAAAGCACAGTTGTGTACACCTACCATAAATGTAGATGTTAGAGTGTATTCACTGTTGCAGTCATTACATTTGGGTAATCTGCTGGCAGGTTGCCCTCAGTTGGCCTGAACATCAAAGTCTTGGGTCCTGCGCCGGTTGTTGTCTCCTCTTCTATGACGTCAGGTCGTCAGGGGTATAAAAGATGCAGCCGATGCCATTTTCTTTAGTTTTTCTTGCCCCAGATGGCAGGTGCCCCCCCCCCCAAATGGGGAGCAAAAAAAAAAAAAAAAAAAAAAAAAATATATATATATATATATATATATATATATATATATAAATGCAATTGCAGCAACATAAACTTTAAATTCATCTAAAAGCACCACCACAAAGGCTTTAGAAAATAGTGAAGGAAAGAGAAGTTCTAGAAACAAGGGGGATGGCGGGTGGGTAACCCGGACTGCAACAGTTAATGCACTTAACATCTACATTTATGGTAAGTGTACACAACTGTACTATGTTCTTCATGTTTCACTGTTGCAGTCATTACATTTGGGTAGAATCCCAAAGCTATCGATGGGAGGCTGGAGCTAAATAGCATTAGGAGCGGCTATAAGGCCCTGCAGAACTGCAGTGGCAAAGCCTGCCCTGGACTTAGAGAAGAGAGGCAAATGATAATGCTTTGTAAATGTATGAACAGAGCTCCAAGTTGCAGCTTCTAGAATGTTGGAACTCCTCTGAGAAAAGCTGCTGAGGTAGATGCAGCGCTGGTGGAATGTGACCCGATTCCCTTGGGCACCGGTTTACCATGATGCAAGTAGCAGAAACGAATGCAGTGGCTTATCCACTTTGAAATAGTCTGCTTTGAAATAGCTTTCCCCTCTGATCCTGCAGCAAATGCCACCGGTAGTTCCTCAGACTTTCTTAAAGATTTGGTCCTGTTTAAGTAGAATCTTAGTTGTCTGTGTACGTCCAAGGAATGCAGAATCCGCTCACCCTTGTTCGGCGAATATGGGTAAAAAGTTGGCAGGTGAAGAGTTTGGTTAAGAGACACACTGGATACCACCTTAGGCATAAAGGAAGGATTGGTCCTGAGGGACACCCTGTCTGGGTAAAATGTAACAAAAGGCTCCACGGCCATGAGGAGGGCCTGCAATTCTGAAACCCTTCTTGCTGAAGTGACTGCCAGAAGGAAAGCTGTTTTCAAAGATAAAAAATTTATATCCGCAGTAGCTGCTGGTTCAAAAGGAGGCAGGGTGAGCTTTTCCAGCACAAAATTAAAGGTCCCATGCAGGAGTTGGTGATCTTCTGGGAGGCTTTAAATTTTTGGCCCCTCTAAGATACTGTTTTAGCAGGGGATGAGAAAAGATGGGAGGCTCTAAGTTGTAATGAGCCGAGATGGCAGAGGCATGGATTTTTACTGATGAAAAAGATAGGCCCTTGTCAAGCATCTCAGTCAAGTATTGTAAAATGTGAGGAATATTTGGCTTTGCTGTGTCCGTTCCTTGTGCTTGGTTCCAAGCACAGAATCTCTTCCATTTAACAGCATAAGATTTTCTAGTACTGGGCCTTCTGGCTTCCAAAATTACATCCATCATAGATTTACTGAGAGGTGTTTGAATAATTACATGATCAGCCATGCTGCCAGGTTCAAAGTTTGGAGCTGATTGTGCAGAATTTGATTGCTTTGTTGAGACAGTAGATGAGGTATTTGAGGCAAGTACCAAGGAGGGAGTTGAGACATATTCCTTAGGATTGGGTACCAGTGCTGGTGAGGAGAGTCCGGGGCAATTAGGATAATTTTTGTTTTTTCCTGTCTGACCTTGAGTAAGACCTCGGGGAGAAGAGAGAGAGGAGGAAAGGCGTAGACTGATAGGTTTTTCCAACTGAAGCATAGGGCATTCACTTTCCATGCTCGTCTGTGATAAGTCCTTGTGCAGAATTTGTCCAATTGATAACTTTGGGGAGAGGCAAATAGATCTATGTCTGGACTCCTCCATTTCTCTGTTATCAAGACTTGTGGATCCAGTTTCCAATAGTGAGGGTCCATAAGATTTCTGCTTAGGTCTGCCAGAGTATTTTGTTTTCCTGGCAGGAATTGAGCTTGAGGATGTACTTTGTAAGTCAAGGCTGTGTCCCCACAATGCCATGGCTAGTCTGCAAAGGGGGTAGGAATGTGTACCCCCCTGCTTGTTTATGTACCACATAACCGTGGTGTTGTCCGTCTTTATCAGTAGTTGCCCTGGATGAATTAAGTCCTTGAAGGCTGTCAGGGCATTCTGAACTGCTAACATCACATTCTTGTTGATATGCAGATGCATTTGTTTTGGGCTCCATATGCCCTGAATGCATCTCCCCGCCAGGTGGGTCCCCAAGCATAGTCTGATGCGTCTGTAGTTAGGGTTTGGGTGGCAGGGGGTAGAGTGAAAGACCGTCCCATGTTCTGGTTACATGTCTCGGAGGCCCACCAAAGAAACTCCTGTTGTAGGCAGGGAATGAGGAATCATTGTTTCCAGACTGTGACAATGTTGACTCCATAAACTTTTTAGATACCACTGTAGTTTCCTCATATGCAGTCTTGCATATGGAATTAGTAGAATGCAGGATGCCATGAACCCCAAAGCCTGCAGAATTTGTCTTGCAGATAACTGGGTTTTTGTTGCCATCCGTTTGAAGTAAATAGTTGCCTTTGTTTGTCTGGCTTCAGGTAAGCCATTTGGGCAGTTGTATTCAAGCTTGCACCCAGGAATGTAATTTTTTTGAGAGGGTACCCAGTTGTGATTTCTTTTCGTTTGTGTACCCTAGGCATGTTAGAAGCCTTTTTACAAACGCCAGATGTTGAAGAAGAATGTCCTTGTTTTCTGCTTGAATGAGACAGTCGTTCAAGTAAGGATAGATTTGTATGCTTCTTTGTCTGCAAAATGCAATTACCGGTGCCGGGCACTTTGTAACGACCCTGGGCGCAGTAGATAAGCCAAAGGGCAGTACAGAGAATTGGTAATGCATAAAACATGGCTTGAAGCGGAGGTATCTTCTGCACGATTCCCTTATTGGGATATGCAGATATGCCTCTTAAGTCTAGAGTCACTAACCAAGCGTTCTTGGCCAGCATGGGCAGAAGCGGTTGTAAAGTCAGCATTTCGAATTTTGGGATGTCCAAGAATGTGTTCAAAATCGATAAATCCAGTATTGGACGCCAGGCATTGTCTTTTCTGGGTACCAGGAACATTCTTGAATAAAAACCTTGTCCTTTTTCCTGTTCTGGTACTGGTTGAATAGCCTCCATATCCTTGAGGGCCGTAACTTGTTTCTGAGCCTCTGCCCATTGATTTTGTGGCAGATCTGGCCAACCATTTGGAATTGGCAAAGTATGGAAATGAAATTTGTACCCCTGGGATACTATGTTTAATACCCACTTGTCCTGGGTTACTAACTGCCAATTTTGAGCATGAAGTGCTAATTTTCCCCCCAAGGGGCTGCCAAAAGATAAGTGTTTGGTGATGGTAGAGGGAAGTCATTGAGACTGCTTACTGTAAGGTTGTGCTTTGTTTCCTCCAGATTTGGAGGTAGAGGCACTCCAGTGCTTTGACCTGTCAGAACCCTGTGACTGGTACTTAGAGCCTTTTGAGCACCTGGATTTGCCTTGAGAGGCTCTGTTGGACACAGGAAAGGACCAATTTTTTGTAGGCCAGTGTCTACTGAATTTGGGTGGATGCACTTGTAAGAAATCTTTTACAGTTTGCATAGATTTGGCTTGGTCTTCCATTTTCTTTAAAACCTCTTCTGCCTTATTACCAGAGTATCATGCTGTAAAGGTGCATCCAACAATTTAGCTTTAACATGATCAGGCAGATTTTGCTCCTTCAGCCATGCATGCCTTCTAATCACAGATCCAGTAACTGCGGCCCTGCAAGAGGCCTCCAAGGAATCAAAACCACATTGCAAAGTATGCTTTCCAACCTGTTCTGCTGCATGCAATAATTCCTGTAATGCTTTACTGTCCACACATTCAGCAATCAAAATCATTTTCTGTTTCAATAATCCCATAACATACTCTTGATATTTAAGCATATGAAACTGGCAGTTTAAGGCCCTAACTGCCAAGGTTGCAGACATATAAACCTTCTTTCCACATACATCCAGCACCCTGGAATCTCTATCAGAGGGGGTAGGATTCTTGGCTGTAGAGGCCTTTACACCTTTGGGACCCTGTGAGACAGTTTCAGGATCAGCAGCAGGATTTTTGAATAAAAATTAGGAGTCAGGAGCCCTGTAATATCTGTCTGGCTTACTAAGAGCCAGAGGTAGGGAATCAGGAGCCATGCTTGATTCCAAAAACACATCATCCACAATGTCTAATACAGGAGGTATAGCCAAAGGCCTATGCTGAGGAAGAAGGAAATCTCTTAACCTCTTTTTTGATTCTGAGAAATCCTGACTCTCCCAATGAAAATGTTCCCTTAAAGTGTGCACGGTTTCTCCAAAAGAATAACCTTCAGAAGATGCAGATGGGATGGATTCTTCGGCATCTGAATCCTCAAAGGGTGGTACAGAGAATTCCTGATCAGAAGAGGAATCAGAAGAAATAGAAACCTGATCTGAAGATTCATAATCAGTGTCTTGCCTAGGCCTCTTATCTGGGGGGGGGGGGGGGTGTTTACCCCTGATCAAGGTAATTAAGTCCTCAGCCATTTTCATCATCTGTTTGTTAGGCATAGGGGCTTGAGCACATGGGCTCATGCATCAGTTTTTTTAGCTTTGGAAGTTGTTTTTGAAGCTGGCTTCGGTTTTATATAGAAATGTTGAGGCCTGAAAACACCCTCAGAAGCCGGTGCCTGCTTAACTGCTCCGGACCCATCTGAGGGAGAGACATCCGCGAGTACAATACTCTGAGAATCTCGTGGCATACTGGACTCTGCATGGGTCTCGGTAGAGGCCTGTGACTCAAAAGTAGCGGGAATAGGGGCTGCGAAAGCGCCTCACTGAATACCGGCAACTGGCTCAGGTGAAGCTTCATCTGTTTTGGACCTCTGTCTGTCTCTGTCCTTTTCTTTGCGTTTTTTATTAACTCCGGTAGTCGGATTGCTATCCGACGACATTTCAGGGTAATTAAATCTGTTTCCAAAATATTTTGAAGCAAAGATATACAGACGCTTAATACTGCGTTGGTTAAATCTAGCACAAAACCGACAGCAAGGCACGTTATGATCTGGGCCTAGGCAAGGAATACAGTACAAATGAAAATCCCTATGAGGTATTCGCCTCCCAAAAGTAATGCAATTAACTTTTACTGACATTGGTAAGGAGCAAGAAAAAGTTTCCCCAACGGGGTACTTAGCTTTAACTGAAGACTTCGGTTCTGAAACTCGAATGCAAAAATTTCAGGAGTCGGCCGACCGGCACTTGCCAACTGCTTCTGCTTCGGGCACCGCGCGGCACGAAAAACTGAAGAAAATGGTGTTAGCTGCATGCTTTATACCCCTGATGACTTGACATCATGGAAGAGGAGACAGCAACTGACACAGGACCCAAGACTTTGATATTCAGGCCGACTGAGGGCGACCTGCCAGCAGATTACCCAAATGTAATGACTGCAACAGTGAAACACGAAGAACATCTCTGGGAACAATGGATAAGCCAAAGGGAAGTGCAGAGAACTGACAATGCATAGATCCTGCCCTGAAACGTAGACATTTCCTGCAGGATCACTGACTGGGATATGCAGATAGGCCAACTTTAGGTCTGGGGTGTCTAACCAGGCATCTTTGGACAGCATAGGGAAAAGCTGCTGTAGGGTGAGCATTTTGAACTTTGGTACCACCAGGAAGGTGTTTAGAATGGATAGGTCAAAGATTGGGCACCAGGTGCATTCTTTTCTAGGCACCAGGAAAAGTCTGGAATAAAAACCTTGGCCTATCTGTTCTACAGGAACAGGCTGAATTACCCTCATGGAGAGCAGGGACTGAACTTGGTTTTGTGCCTCTGCCCACTAGTTTGGAGGAAGATCTAGGAACCCTTTTGGGGTTGGCAGCATGTGGAAATAAAATTTGTACCCCTGGGATACTAATGTTGAAAACCCATTGATTGTTGGTGATGCGAGGCCTAGTTTTTTGCATGGTAGGCAAGTTTTCCTCCTAGGGGCACGAGCAAATGGGCAGAGGTGAGGGGAGGAGTTGAGAAGTCATTGTGAATTATTTCCATAAGGGGGTGGCTTAAAACTCCCCGTTTTAGAAGTGGAGGTAGTCCATTGCTTAGATCTCTGCATAGCCTGAGACAGTTGTCTGGGGGGGGGGTCTGCTTGCCCTAGGTCTAGTCTGAAGTGGCCTTGAGGGGGCTGGAAAGGACCAATGTTTTCAGGGGCAATGCCTACTGAATCTTGGAAGCTGTACTTGCAAACAAATCTTTGCCTTAACTTTTTCTTCCATCTTTTTTAAAACCTCTTCTGCTTTGGTGCCAGACTGTCTTTGTTCAGAGCTGCGTCCAATAATTTTGATTTGACATGGTCTGGCAAGGTCTGTTCCTTAAGCCAGGCTTGCCTTCTAAATACAGAACCTGTGACTGCTGCCCTGCAAGATGTTTCTAGGGCATCACACCCACATTGCAGGGTATGCTTGCAGACTTGGCTTGCAGAATGCATAAGCTCTTGTAATTCCTTATTTTCTGCACAGTCAGGGAAGGTAGATCATTTTTGCTTAATAAGTTCCATAGTATCATGCTGGTATTTCAGTATGTGGAATTGACAATTTAATGCTCTAATGGCAAGAGTTGCAGAGGTGTATACTTATTTACCCCATCTAATGCTCGGGAATCCCTGTCCGAGGGGGTGGGTTTCTTAGCTGTAGTTTCTTTTATTCCTTTAGGTCCTTGGGAGATGACCTCTGGGTCAGCAGCAGGATTCTTGAAAAGAAATTTGAGAAAGTCCGGGACTCTTGTAGTACACCTGTCAGGTTTCCTGGGAGCAGAAGGTATAGTATCAGGAGTTGGACTGGATTCCATAAAGACATCATCCACAACATCCAGAACAGGAGGGATAGCTAAGGGTCTGTGCTGTGGTAAATCTAAAAATTCCGAGTCTCTTTTTGGACTGAGGATAATCCTGGCATTCCCAATGGAAATGCTCTCTCAACATATGTAGGGTTTCACCAAAAGAAAAATCCTCCGGAGGAGAGGCAGAAGGAATGGATTCCTCTGCATCTGAATCCTCATAAGAAGATAAGGGCATGCCTTCATAATCAGAAACCTCAGAGTCATCAGACTCTTGGTCAGATAAAGCTGCTGGGGACAAGTCTTTTCCTTTTAGCAGGGGAAGGCTGGCTTCCCCTAATCAGCATAAGGTCTTCTGCCATTTTAAGCATCTGTGATTGTGACAAGGAAGCAGGTGGTTGAGTTTGGGTCATCATTGTTTTAGGCATAGCTCATACTCTGGACCTTAGAAACTTGGTAGTTTTACAAAGAACTGAAGATGCGAAAGAAGTTGGCTTGTATTGAATACCAGCAGTGCAAAGAACTTCCTCAGAAGCCAGTGCCTGCACAGCAGCTCCGGACCCATCCAAGGCAGACACATCCGCAGGTTCCGTAGTCAAAGAAGAGTCTCTGGGCATACCAGACTCCAAATGGGTCTTGGTAGTGGCCTGCAAATCCATCGAAGTGGGCATCAGGGGCTGCGAAAGCGCCTCACAGAGTACCAGTGAACTGGCGACTAGCTTAACGGAAGCATCAGCAGCAGTTTTGGACCTGTGCGGTCTGTCTTTATCCTTACTTTTTTTTGGAAGATCGGTAGTCGGATGGCTTACCAAAGCCATTTTGGAAAACGGAGATTGAGAGAAAAAGTATTTAGCTACAATAAGGGCCCGACGACAAATAGTTTGGGCGCTGAACAAAGCACAAACTGGCAGCGAGGGACGTTGTGGTCTGGGCCTAAACAGGTGATGCAGTAAGAATGGAAATCTCGGTCTGGTATTTGCTTTCCACAGGTGAGACAATTGTTAACTTTTTCTGACATCGGTTAGAGCAAAAAAAAAAAAAGGATCCCCAACGGGGTACTTAGCTTTAGAAGACTTCAACTTCAAATTCGGAAACGAAAACTCAGGTAGCAGCCGACCAGCACTTGTGCGAACTGCTTCTGCTTCAGGCTCCTCGGCAAGAAAGGCTGATGTAATGGCATCGGCTACCTGTTTTTATACCACTGACGACCTGACATCAGTCCTGATGCGACAGCAACCGACGCAGAAATGCTAAGCTGAGTCGGGCCGACTGAGGACGATCCCTGGCAGGATAACCCAAGTATGATGACTGCAATAGTGAAACACAAAGAACATCAGTCTTCCAAGAGCAGTGTTGCAAGGAAGCTGAAGCAGCAGCCTCAAAAGTAGCCTCAAAAGTAGCCTAAGTTTCGCCAAAACAAAATTAAGATCCCCGGCTTCCTGGGAGGCCTTACACGAAGGATGCCTTTAAGGAATTGTTTAGCTTCAAATCTAGAAGCAAAAAGAGGAGATAAAGGCAGACAAGCAGAAACAGCTGATAAGTGGGCCTTAACAGAAGAATAAGTCAACCTAGCATTAAGCAATTCACACAGATAAAACAAAGGAACATCCACAGAAAAGTGAACCAGGTTACTAGAAAGACACCAAACAGAAAACCTCTTCCAACTAAGTAGGATTTCCTAGAAGTGGTTTGCTGGCCTCCTGCAGAACCCTAAGCACGTCCTCACAAAAAAGATGTCTATATGGAATCAAAATCCCATCACCCACAGTGTCGGGTGAAGAGAGGACAGGTGAGAATGGATGACAGATCCATTCTGTTGTGCGAGTAGGTCCACCTTGTGAGGTAACTTGTGATTATTACCCTTGGCTAAATGCAGAAGAGGGAACCAATGCTGTCTTGGCCAAAAGGGAGTCACCAACAAGATTTTGGGAGCATCCTGTTGCATTGTGAATAGGACTTTTGGAATGAGGGGAAGGAAAGCAAAGAAATATACCCTTCCAAGGAAAAGACAGGGCCGTCCACCTTCCAACCCACAGGACCTGGACTCTGGCACAAAATAGAGGAAGTTATCTGACCAGAAGGGAGGCAAATAGGTCTATTTCAGGAGTACCCCACTGGTGGACAACGCCCAGAAATGCATCCCAGTGAAGCATCCATTCACAGGACTGAGATAGGACCTGCTCAGTTTGTCTGCCACAATGTTTTGACATGGGGGAATGTAAACTGCCCAGTTACTTGATACTGGACAGCAAGATCTCACACCAACTGGCAGAGAGGGTAAGATCTTGTTCCCCCATTTGTGTATATACCACATCACTGTGGTGTTGTCTGCAAATACCTTGAGTGGTCCAGGGAAGAAGAGAGGATGAAAAAAAGTACAGTTGTGTACACTTGCCATAAATGTAGATGTTACAGTGTATTCACTGTTGCGGTCATCGCATTTGGGTTATCTGCTTGCAGTAGCCCTCAGTCGGCCTGATTATCAAGTCTTGGGTCCTGCGTCGGTTGCAGTCTCATCTTCCATAACTTCAGGTAGTCAGGGGTATAAAGCATGCAGCCGACCCCATTACATCAGTTTTTCTTGCTCCAGATGTCAGGTGCCCCCCAATGGGAAGCAATTAAATATATACACAAGGTTACACCTCCAACAAAAAAGCAAATACACCAAAAAGCTTTAAGCATAGTAAAAAGCAATAGAGGTACAGCCAAAAGAAGTCAGGGGGCTGGAGGGAGGGTAGCCAGGACTACAACAATGAATATACTCGAACATCTACATTTACGGTAAGTGTACACAACTGTACTATGTTCTTCGTGTTTCACTGTTGCAGTCATCACATTTGGGTAGATTCCCAAAGTTAAGGATGGGAGGGGGAAATTAGATAGAATTAGGACCAGCTATAAGGCCCTGCAAGACTGCAGTGGCAATGCCAGCTCTGGATTTAGAGAAAATTGGCAAGTGGTAATGCTTGGTGAAAGTATGCACAGAACTCCAGGTAGCAGCTTCTAGGATGTCCCTGGTAGGGACATCTCTGAGAAAGGCTGTAGAGGTAGATGCAGCCCTGGTTGAATGTGGTTTTATCCTCTGTGGGATAGGTTTTCCATGGTGCTTATAGCAGAAATGAATGCAATGGCCTACCTATTTAGAATGGTTTGCTTTGAAATGGCCTTCCCCACTGCCCCTGCAGCAAATGCCAGCAGCAGCTGTTCAGATTTCCTGAGAGGTTTAGTCCTGTCCAAGTAAAATCTAAGTTGTCTGTGCACATCTAAGGAGTGCAGTATATGTTCCTCTTTGTTCTGTGGATTAGAAAAGAAGGTTGGTAAATGAATGGACTGATTAAGAGCCATGCTGGATACTACCTTGGGCATGAAGGAGGGATTGGTCCTGAGGGACACCCTGTCCGCATGAAAGATGATGAAAGGCTCCACTGCCATAAGAGCATGTAATTCAGATACCCTTCTTGCTGAAGTGACGGCTAAAAGGAAGGCCGTTTTCCAAGAAAGGAATTTCAAGTCTGCATTTGCAGCTGGCTCAAAAGGAGGTAAAGTGAATTTTTCCAATACAAAGTTAAGGTCCCAGGTTGGAGTTGGGGCTCTCCTGGTGGTCTTAAGTTATTGGCCCCACTGAGGAACTGCTTGAGCAGTGGATGAGAGAAGAGGGGTGGTTCTGTGTTGTAATGAGCTGAAATGGCTAAGGCATGAATTTTGATGAAGGAAAAGGAAAGGCCCCTGTGAAGCATCTCTGTTAGATATTGAAGAACCTGAGGTAAACTGGGCGCTGCTGTGCCCATCCCCTGAGTTTGGTTCCAGGAGCAGAATCTTTTCCATTTTTCAGCATAATATTTTCTAGTACTAGGCCTCCTTGCCTCCAGAATGACATCCAACACTTGTTTACTGAGGGATGGTTACGGAGAGATCAGGTAATTAGCCAGGCTGCCAGGTTCAGGGTTTGAAGCTGAGGGTGCAGAATCTGGCCCTCCTGCTGGGACAGCAGGGTAGGGGTCTGAGGCAGGTGCCATGGTGCCAGCAGTGACACTGCGCAAGAGGGGGGTACCAGTGTTGGCATGGCCAGTCTGGTGGAATCAGTATCATCCTTAGTTTGCCTGGTTTGATCTTTAGTAGTACCTTGGAGAGGAGAGGCAGCAGAGGAAAGGCATAAACTGATGGATTTTTCCACATGAAGGACAGGGCAGCCACTTTCCAAGCTTGTTTGTGGGGAGTCCTTGTGCAGAATTTGTCCAACTGGTAGTTCTGGGGGGAGGCATACAGGTCCATCTCTGGGCTCCCCCATTTGTTTATCAACACGGTGAATGTCTTTGGTTCCAGTTTCCACTCCTGTGGTTCCATGAGATTTCTGCTTAGCTTGTCTGCCAGTGTATTTAGCTTTCCTGGCAGGAACTGAGCATGTAGGTGCACTTGGTAGCTCAAGACTGTGTTCCACAGAGCCATGGCTATTCTGCAGAGAGAGTATGAGTGGGTTCCCCCTGTTTGTTTATGTACCACATAACAGTGGTGTTGTCCGTCTTTACCATTAATTGTCCTAGAAGAATGTGGTCCTTGAAGGCTGTCAGAACATTCTGTACAGCTAACATTTCTTTTTGATTGATATGCAGGTGCGTTTGACTTGGGTTTCATTTGCCCTGAATGCACTTCCTGCCAAGTGAGCCCACACCCCCCCCCCATCATGCAGAGTCTGATGAGTCTGTTATTAGGGTATGGGCGGTAGGAAGTAGAGTGAAAGGCAGTCCCTTGTTTTGGAGGCAGGCCTCTGCCCACCAAAGGAACTATAGGTAAGGTATGATAGGAATCATTGCTTCTAGATCCTGAGAATGTTGACACCATAGGCCTTTTAGATACCATTGTAGTTTCCTCATATTAAGTCTTGCATATGGAATTAGAAGAATGCAGGATGCCATGTACCCCAAGGCTTGCAGTATTTGTCTTGCAGATAGAGTCTTTGTGGCCATTAGTTTGAAGTAAGCTGTCAAATGAACTTCTCTGGTGTGAGGAAAGCCATTTGGCAAGTTGTGTTCAAGCTTACTCCCAGGAATACAATTAATTGGCAGGGTACACAATGTGATTTCTTTTCGTTTATGCTGTACCCCAGAGAAGTTAGCACCTTTTGTACAAACGCCAGATGATTCAATAATATGTCCTGGCTTTCTGCATGAATTAGACAATCGTCCAGGTATGGGTATATTTGAATATTTCTTTGCCTGCAAAATGCAATGACTGGAGCTAGGCACCTTGTGAATACCCTGGGTGCAGTAGATAAGCCAAAGGGCAGTGCAGAGAACTGAAAGTGCATGAAGCCTGCTTTGAAGCGTAGGTATCTTCTGCAGGATTCCCTGATTGGGATGTGCAGGTAGGCTTCCTTTAAATCCAGTGTTGCAAACCAGGCATCCTTGCCTAGCATAAGAAGCAATTGGTGAAGAGTTAGCATCCTGAATTTTGGGATGACCAAAAAAGTGCTTAGGATAGAGAGATCCAGGATAGGACTTCAGGAATTGTCTTTTCTGGGCACTAGGAAAAGTCTTGAGTAGAAACCATGTCCCCTTTCCTCTTCTGGGACAGTTTGAATAGCCCTTATACTCGAGAGAGAGAACTTGCTTTTGAGCCTCTGCCCTCTGATTTGGGGGTAGACCTGGCCAAGCGTTTGGGGTTGGTAAGGTGTGGAAGTGGAATCTGTATCCTTGGGAAACTATATTTAAAACCCATTTAGTCCTGGGTAACGAGTTCCCAGTTTTTTGCCTGCAGAGCAATCATTCCCCCCTAAAGGAGCAGTCAGTTGAGAAGGGCTTGGAAGTTGTAATGTTAAGTCATTGAGACAGTTTACCACAGAGGAGAGTCTTACTACTCCCTGCTTTGGAAGTGGGAGCCCCTCACTGCTTAGCCCTGTGTGTACCTTGGGACTGAAGCCTGGGTGTTCTGCTGGTTCTGGGTTTGGACTGAAAAGGCCTGGAAGAGGCAGGAAAGGACCAATTTTTAGAGGGCCAATGCCTACTAAACCGTGGAGGCTGTACTTGCAGGAAATCTTTAACAGTTTGCATAGCTTTAGCTTTTTCTCCATCTTTTTAAGTATTACTTCTGCTTTGTTGCCAAACAGGCGGTCCTAGTTTAAGGGAGCATCCAGCAATTTAGCTTTAACATGATCTGGCAAAGATTGCTCCTTAAGCCAAGCATGCCTTCTAAGTACAGACCCAGTGACAGCAGCCCTGCAAGATGTCTCTAGTGAATCAAAACCACATTGCAAAGTATGTTTTCCAACTTGTTCAGAAGAATGCATTAAATCCTGTAAATCCTTATTTTCAGTGCAGTCAGGAATCATCACTTTCTGTTTAAGCAATCCAATAACATGCTGCTGATACTTTAACATATGACACTGGCAGTTTAAGGCCCCAATGGCCAAAGTTGCAGAATTGTATACCTTCTTACCCCATCTATCCAGCGCCCTGGAATATCTATCAGAGGGGGAAGGATTTGTGGCAGTAGTAGCCTTAATGCCCTTGGGTCCCTGTGAAATGGTTTCAGGATCCGCAGTAGGATTTTTAAAAAGGAACTTGTGAGAGCCAGGAACCCTGTAATATCTATCTGGTTTTCTGGGAGCAGGAGGTAAGGAGTCAGGGGCCAAGCTAGATTCCGAAAAGGCATCATCAACAATGTCCAGTACAGGGGGGATAGCTAAAGGCCTGTGTTGAGGCAGTAGTAAGAAATCCCTAAGCCTCTTTTTAGAATCAGAGTAATCCTGACTTTCCCAGCGAAAATGCTCAGTAAGAATATGTAAGGTTTCACCAAAAGAGGAATCCTCTGGAGGGGAAGCAGAGGGAATAGAGTCCTCTGCATCAGAATCCTCAAAGGTAGACAAGGGTAAATCCTGGTCATCAGAGGAAACAAATTTCAGAATCCTGAACAGAAGAATCATAAGCAAATTCAGTCCTAGGTCTCTTAGAGGGGGAAGGTTGGCTTCCCGATTAAAGTAATAAGGTCTTCAGCCATTCTTATTTGTTTTTTTAGGCATAGAGGCCTGACCATGCGGTCTGGGCGTCGTTTTTCTAGATGGATCGAGTTTTAGGCCTTGAAGAAGAATATGGCATCGGTCTGATATGCAAGTTAGTAGGCCTGAATACACCCTGAGAAGCCGGTGCCTGCTGACCCATCCAAGGTAGAGACATCTGCAGGCTCCTCAGTTGAAGCATCTCACGGCATACCAGACTCCGAATGGGTCTCAGTAGAGACCCGTGAATCTGAAGTAGCGGATATCAGGGGCTGCGAAAGTGCCTCACTGAGTACCGGCGAACTGGCGACTAGCTAAGGAGAAGCGTCGTTGGCAGCGTTGGACCTAGGCGGCCTGTCTCTCTCTATCTTTGCATTTTTTTCGGAATGTCGGTAGTCGGACGGCTTACCAAAGCCGTATCTGGGTAATTGAACAGAGTACCAAAATATTTAGAAGCGTAAATACACCAACGAATAATAGTTCATTGTTTAAATAAGGCACAAAATCGACAGCGAGATAGGTCGTGGTCAGGGCCTAGGCAGGGAATACAGTACGAATTAAAGCCTTTATGAGATATTTGCTTTCCACTAGAAATACAATTACTGACTTTTACTGACATCGGTTTAGAGCAAGAAAAAGTTTCCCCAATGGGGTGCTTAGCTTTAGTTTAAGACTTCGGTTCTGAAACTCGAAAACGAAAATTTCATGAGTCGGCCGACTGGCACTTGCGAACTGCTTCTACTTCGGGCACCGCACGGCAAGAAAGACAGGGGTAACGGCGTTGGCTGCATGCTTTATACCCCTGACTACCTGATGATATGGAAGATGAGACAGCAACTGACGCAGGACCCAAGATTTTGATAATCAGGCCGACTGAGGGCTACTGCAAGCAGATGACCCCAAATGTGATGACTGCAACAGTGAAACACGAAGAACATCCTGAAGACCCAGCAGAAACACTCATCTCTTGACAGTGATGGTGCTCTTTCTGTTGAAGAGGCGATCACAACCCCTACTTCCCATCCTGCGTCTGAACAGCTCGAGAGAGAGAATGGGGGTGAAAAGGGAGCCCTGGATTTAGATACAACTGCTGGACTTACCACTGAAGTTCTTTCGTCAGACAAGGTAGAAGAGGAACTACAAATTCTAGGGGATGCACATGCTGAAGCCAAACTGAGTTCAGGAACCACAAACTTCCTCATGTGGAGTTTGGTCAGAGGCAGCATAAGGATCGTGGATGCTATGAATCCCAGAGCTCTCAGAAACTCCCTGGCTGTAATGGAGGCCACAGGAAGAAGAGTTTGAAAGAAGGAAATGACAGTCAAGGCCATGGGAGGAGGCAGGGATGTCAGCATAGGCACCGTCCGAATCCTGCAACCCAGAAAACCATGGTCTTGACAAGGAGTCAGAAAAGACTGTACAAGGGAAATGGCAAAATGATTCTGGAACAGGATCTCTGCAGGGGATGCCTTAAACAGTAGGTCGTCCAAGTAAGGAAATACTTGGACCCCCTGAATCCTGGTAAAGCAATCACAGGAGAGAGGCATTTGGTGAACACCCTTGAAAGACCAAAGGGCACAGCACAGAACTGCCAGGAAGCAACAGAGAAACATAAAAACTTCCTGAAAAGGGGATAGATCGAATATGGAAATAAGCATCCTTGAGTTCCAGCGACACCACATAAAGCTGAGGAAGCAAGAGAGGGAACAAAGTCTGAAGGGACAACATTCGAAAAGAGGGTACCTTCAGAAAAGTGTTTAGATGAGGGAGGTCTAGAATTGGTCTACAAGTACCCTCTTTTCTGGGTACTAGAAACACCCTGCAGTAAACCCCCCCTTGGAACACAGACACCTCTTGAATAGTACCCAGAGTCAAAAGGTCCCGAAGCACCCCTGGGAAAAAGAAAAGTTCCTGAGGGGGCTGAGGAATGGATTTCCACATCATGAAATAACCCTGAAAAATAATGGACATGACCCATGAATCCTGAGCATTCTGTACCCAAACAGGAAGAGACAAAGTTGAAGATAAACAGGGAAGTGGCTGGGAAGAACAGAATAGTCAGCCAGCACCTGATTTATCTGGAAAGGAAGACTTCTGAGGCACTGAAGTCTGAGTAGCCTTAGAAGGAGGAACTTGCTTGCCACCCTTTTTGCCCTTAGGAAGAAGGTGAGAATGACGGTGAACAAAGCCTGGCTTAGTGGCATAGTTTCTCTGAAATTTAGACACAGGAGAAACAAACATGCTTAAGTTCCTGTAAAGCCTTGCCCTTATCCTGAAGGGACTTAAAACATATTGCAGCTTCACCAAACAAGTGTTTATCAAGAGGGGTATCCATCAACTTAACCTCATCATCCAGCAAAGGTTGAAGCCAAAGTCAAGAATACCTCATCACTGACCCAAAAGCAGCAGCCCTAGAAGAAGCATCTGCTGCATCATAACTACACTTGATGGAAAGACCAAATCCCTAATGGGGAAAGACCAGAAGTTTTACCCTCACAGTCTGGAAGATCAGAGACAACGTGACAAGCCTGGGATAGGTGAGCCAACAAATACCTGGGCATATGGGTCTGATAATTAACAGCCCTAAAAGCCAAGGTGCAAACCTTCTTACCTAGCCTTTCCATGGTTCTGCTATCTTTATCAGAAAGCAGTAATTTGAGAGAAGGAAGCAACTGAGTGAGCTTGTCAGTTGCTACAGACACTACCGAGGGGTCAGCAGCAGGACACTTGTACAAAAATTTACAGTCCTCAGGCACCCTTCAGAACCTATCAGGTTTCTTGGGAGCAGGGGGTCTGAGAATCTGCAGCCTTCAAAGCATTGGAAAATCCATCCAAAAGACAGCCAAAACAGGAAGAACAGCAGAAGGTTTAGGAGAGTCCATCGGCAACAACTCACAGTATTTTATGTACCTCTCAGACTGGACCACAATCCCATTTAAAAAACTCCATCCTTGGAGGTTGTGCCCCCAAAAGAAATCTCTTCAAAAGGGACTAGTAGATTTATCTTCCTCTGCCCTACACTCTAAAGGAGAAGGAATCTGAGAAGACTAAGCAAGGAATTCTTCATCTGAATCCAGCTCCTTCTCAGAGTAATCCTGTTCCCAGAGTCTTTTTAGGACAGTAGAGGACCAGGGGGGTGGGCAGAAAGAGAAACTCCCCAAGGAGGTTTCAATACCATCAAGGCACTAAACAATTTGTGAGGGCCTGCCATTCAATCTGTGGATTCTTAGGAGCAGGAGAAATATGTTCAGTCTTTTGCTTTTTCTTTCATGGGACATCTGCCTTGTAAAATTTGAAAGACTGACCCACAATGGCATTCAGTAATGGTGGTAGGGACTTCTCAGACTATAATCGAAGGAACACTCCTAGGCCCCTTGGAAATAATCAGCTGTGGTTCCCCCTCAGTGTTCGAAATGGATGCCTTCAAAGCCTCCTCGGACATGCTTAAAGTTGGATCACTGTCGGCCTCCAACTTGGTCACAACAGGGGAATCCAACGATAAAGCCAGGTGAACCACCGGCCATTCACTCACCTCAGGAAAGGAGACCGGTGGAGGCTGAACAGCAGAAGATTCTGGCCTAAGCTTCTTGGGCACCTTCACTGACAACTGTGCCTCAGAGCGGGAAGTTCCCTCCACCGTACCTTTCGCGAGAAGCTTAACATGCCGATTCTAAAGAAAGCTTCAAAGAAGGGAGTCTACTATGCAGGGTTTTAGGTACAAAAGCCTTACAGATGGAACAAGACATATGGTCATGTGAGGCACCAAGGTAAAACAGACACTGTTCACAGTGGTCTTTATGGAGAATCTGTCTCCCACACTGACATTTACCGTTCTCGGATGACATGAAACTCCACAAGCAACAAAAAGAAAAAAAGATACTTTAAAAGGCACCCCAACAGAGCACTTATCTGCAACAGCTTGGTGAAACCAGCAACGGAACAATGGCGTTCAGACTATCAAGAGATGGCGTTTGGACTTGTGGCTAAGAAGTTCAGAGGATGGTACGCCCTGACATCACCTTTATGAACTATGCTACGCAAGGAGCCTACTTGAGACGTATGGTGTACCTTAAAGCAACCTAAAGGCTTTGGTATACGGGCAGGCCGCCTTGGTAGGGGATCACTAATGTAAAGAATACTGCAACAGCAAAATGGAAGGAAATCTACAAACTTTTAGTTTGCCTGCCAAGTTTATGTCCAGTCTGGGACTGCGTCATCAGGGTCAACCCAGAGTCCTACGCCTCCTCCCACATCTGTACTAGTAGTCTGCATAGTAGGTTAAGAATGTGTCCCACTCCACTTATGTAGTTCAAATATGTTGTTCTCCACTTTGATTCACAGGTCCTGGCTGCCAGGTATCTAAAGGCCCCGATGGTTAGGATCACTGCTGTCACTATTTTTGTATTTATATATGCCTCCTGGACATCCACTTGTCCCCAACGCCCTAGACCTTCAGATTCCTTGAGTGGGCACCCATAGCAGTATCTGATGAATCTGTTGTCAACACCTGCAAACCAGTACGGATTCCGAATGGGACTCCTGATTTGAGCAGTTTACTGTCCACCATACAAGGTCTTTGCTTGTTCCAGGAAGCAACGGAATCCTTGGTTGCAAGGACTATAGACACTGGCACAGAAGAGTTGTGAAAAATCTTACCATAACCATAGATGTCCTCTCTTCCATGTTACAGTATTCTTAGTGTGGGATTCTCTGCCTCAGGCAATGCCAATGTCTGCTCCTATACAAAAGCTTAAGCCTGGCAGCTGTAGGTGCGTGGGACATCACACATAGGTCCACTAAACCAGGGATCTTAAATGTGACGTCTGCACGCACAGACCACAGAACTTAAATGCCCAGTCGGACAGTCCCATAGAGAATAACAAGAGATGTCACCCAGAGGTGAGAAGTGTCATATGCTGGCTAGTCTGTCCCTGATGTAGGGTAGAGCTTCAGAGTGCCCTAAAGATATGTTACAGTAGTCAATAAGGGGGATAGGTGGGTGGGAAGGAATACTACAACATGGAAGAGGACATGGTACAGTTGTGTACCTACCATAAATGTAGATGTTCCGAGTGTATTCACTGTTGCAGTCATTACACTTGGGTTATCCTGCTGGCAGGCTACCCGCAGTCTGCCTGAATTCCAAAGTCCTGGTCCGGCGTCGGTTGCTGTTGCCTCTTCCTCGACGTCAGTACGCCAGGGGTATATACGATACAGCCAATGCCATTTTCTTCAGTTTTTCTTGCCCCAGATTTCAGGTGCCCCAAAGAAGGTAGGCAATACATATTGCTTATAAAAACATACAGTAAAAAAAAAAATACATTCATCTACAAGCAAATACACCACATAGGTTGTATAGGAGAGAGAAGTACAGATAAGTCCCAGCAAAGAAAGGGGGATGGAATGAGAGTAACCTGGACTGCAACAGTGAATACACTCGAACATCTACATTTATGGTAGGTACACAACTGTACTATGTTCATCATGTTTCACTGTTGCAGTCATTACACTTGGGTTGAATCCCAAAGCTGAGGTAGGGCGGCTGGGTGTAAATAGGATTAGGAGTGGCTATGAGGCCCTGCAGAACTGCAGTGGCAAAGCCTGCTCTGGATTTAGAGTAAAGAGGTAAGTTATAATGCTTGGTAAAAGTGTGCACTGAACTCCAAGTTGCAGCCTCCAAAATTTCCTTGGTTGGTACTCCTCTGAGAACGGCTGCTGCCCTGGTAGAATGTGGCCTAATATTCTTAGGCACTGACTTGCCATGCTGTGCATAGCAGAAGTGAATAGTGTCCTATCCATTTGGAAATAGTCTGCTTTGAGATAGCCTTTCCTTGTGATCCTGCAGCATATGCTACAAACAGTTGCTCAGTTTTTCTGAAAGCTTTTGTTTTATCCAAGTAGAAGCATAGCTGCCTGTGTATGTCCAAAGAGTGCAGAAGTCTCTCCCCTTTATTCTGGGGATTTGGATAAAATGCTGGCAAATGAATGGTTTGGTTAAGAGCCACACTGGATACTACACCTTTGGCATAAATGTTGGGTTTGCCCTTAGAGAAACCCTGCCCAGATGAAAAATGATAAAAGGTTCCACTGCCATTAATGCCTGTAACTCTGAGACTCTTCTTGCTGAAGTTATTGCTAGGAGCAGAGCAGTTTTCCATGATAAGAATTTTATATCAGCTGTATTGGCTGGCTCAAAAGGAGGCAGTGTGAGCTTTTCCAAGACAAAGTTGAGGACCCATGTACGTATCGGTGCTCTCCTTGGGGGTCTTATGTTTTTTGCCCCTCTGAGGTACTGTCTTAGCAGTGGATGAGAGAAAATAGGAGGCTCCGTATTGTAATGATCTGAAATGGCAGAGGCATGGATCTTAATTGATGAGAAGGATAGGCCTTTGTCCAACATCTCAGTTAGGTATTGTAAAATCTGAGGAATATTTGGAACAAGTGGTTCAAGTCCTTGTGCCTGGTTCGAAGCACAGAATTTCTTCCATTTTTCTGCACAAGATTTCCTGGTGCTGGGCCTCCTGGCTTCCAAAATGACATCCATAATAGCTTTAGAGAGAGGTGTGTTCTGAGTGGCTATATTATTTGCCATGCAGCCTGATTTAAGCTTCTGAGTTGGCTGCGCAGGATCTGATTGTTTTGTTGAGTCAGAAGATGAGGAATTTGAGGTAAAGTCCAGGTTGGGCCTTGAGGCAAGCGCTTTAGGATTGGGTACCAGTGCTGGCGTGGCCAGTCTGGGGCAATCAGAATCATTTTTGGCTTCTCTTGTCTGACTTTTAGGAGTACCTTGGGAAGGAGAAGCAGTGGTGGAAAGGCATAATCTGTTAGGGTTTTCCAGCTGAATGATAGAGCATCCGCTCAAGTCCTTGTGCAGAATCTCAGTAGTTGGCAGTTGTGAGGGGAGGCAAAAAGATCTATGTCTGGGCATCCCCATTTCCTTGTTATCATGCTGAAGACCTGTGGATCTAGTTTCCACTCATGAGGGTCCATGAGGTTTATGCTTAGTCTGTCTGCCAAAGTATTTTCGTTCCTGGCAGGAATTGTGCCTGCAGATGTACTTGATAGGTCAGTGCTGTGTTCCACAAAGTCATGGCTTGCCTGCAGAGGGGGTAGGAATGTGTGCCCCCTTCCTTGTTTATGTACCACATAACTGTAGTATTGTCCGTCTTTAGTAATAGTTGTCCTGGATGTAGTAGATCCTTGAAGGCTGTCAGGGCATTCTGTACAGCTAGCATCTCTTTTTGACTGATATGAAGATGCATTTGGTCCGTGGGCCACGTGCCCTGAATACATTTTCCTGCCATGTGTGCCCCCAAGGCATAATCTGATGCATCTGTTGTTAGTGTCTGCCTGGCTGTGGGTAAAGTGAAAGGCTGTCCCTTGTTGTGATGACAGGCCAGTGCCCACCATCGAAACTCCTGTGGCAGGCAGGGAATAAGAGTTATTGTTGTTTCCACGCTGTGGCAATGTTGAGTCCAAACACTTCTTAGATACCATTGTAGCTTCAATAACTAAGAGATGAGCGATGCACCACACCATAAAACATATCTCAACGATTTATTCACAACTTTCTCAACAAGACAAAAAACAACAAACAATGGATTAGCGCTTTCAGCTATCAAAGCCACCTGAAGAAGGCTTTGATAGCTGAAAGCGCTAATCCGTTGTTTTTTTCTCTTGTTGAGATACAGTTCTGAATACATCGTTGAGATACGTTTTAGGGTGTGGTGCATTGCTCATCTCCTAGTTATTGTTGCGATTTTGCTGAGCAAGCTTAAATGGAACATTCTTCTGCCTTTTTGACCAGTGTAGCTTCCTCATATGCAGTCTTGCATATGGAATTAGCAGGATGCAGGATGCCATGAGGCCCAAAGCCTGCAGAATTTTTCTTGCACGTAGCTGGGTCTTTGTTGCCATCATTTGAAAGTAATAAGTCAGTTACCTTTGCTTGTCTGACGTGAGATAAGCCATCTGGGCAATTGTATTTAAGCTTGCACCCAGGAATATTATCTCTTGAGAGGGCACTAGTTTTGATTTCTTTTCGTTTACTGTGTACCCTAGGCAAATTAGTAACCTTTTTACAAACGCCAGATGCTTTAGTACAATGTCCTTGCTCTCTGCTTGAATAAAGCAGTCATCCAAGTAGGGATAAATTTGAATTCCTTTTTGTCTGCTAAATGCAATTACTGGTGCCAGGCATTTTGTGAAGACCCTGGGCGCAGTAAATAAGTCAAAGGCAGTGCAGACAATTGGTAATGCATTGAGCCAGCTATGAATCTGAGGTATCGTCTGTAAGATTGTCTGATTGGGACAGGCAGGTATGCCTCTGAGGTCCAAAGTAACTAGCCAAGCCTTCTTGCCCAGCATGGGTAGCAGTTGCTGCAGTGTCAACATTTTGAATTTTGGAACATCCAGGAAAGTATTTAGAATCGACAGGTCCAGTATTGGTCTCCAGGCTTTGTCCTTTCTGGGTACCAAGAAAAGTCTAGAGTAAAATCCTTGCCCCTGCTCTTGCTGTGGTACTTGTTGAATAGCCCTCATGTCCATGAGAGCAGAAATTTGTTTTTGTGCCTCTGCCCATTGATTTTGTGGCAGGTCTGGCATACCTTTTGACCTTGGTAGGGTGTGAAAGTGGAACCTGTAATGCTGAGAAACAATATTCAGTACCCATTTGTCCTGGGTGATCATGTGCCAATTTTGTGAGAAAAGTGCTAGTTTTCCCCCTAAGGGTGCTGCCAAAAGGTAAGTGCTTGGCATTTGTAGAGGAAAGTCATTGGAACTGTTTCCTATAAGGTTGTGATTTGTCTGCTCCGCCTTTGGGGGCTGAAGCACCCCATTGTTTAGGTCTGTATGAGCCTTGGGGCTGAGATCTGCCTCTTGGGCGTCTGTATCTGCCTCTCTGTGGCCTGACACTGGAAAGGACCAATTTTTGGAAGGCCAGTTCCTGATAAATCTGGGTGGTTGAACCTGTAAGAAATCCTTTACTGTCTGCATTGATTTTGCTTTATCCTTCATTTTCTTTAACACCTCTTCTGTCTTAACACCAAACAAAGTATCATATTGTAATGGAGCATCCAATAATTTTGCTTTAACATGATCAGGTAAACTCTGTTCTTTTAACCAAGCATGCCTTCGAATGACGGAACCTGTAACTGCGGCTCTGCAAGATGCCTCTAATGAATCAAAACCACATTGCAAAGTATGCTTTCCCACTTGTTCAGCTGCATGCAATAAATCTGCATTTCCTTGTTCTCAGGACATTCAGAGCTTGTAAGCATTTTCTGTTTTAGCAAAGACATTAGGTATTGTTGATATTTAAGCATATGAAACTGGCAGTTTAAAGCCCTTACAGCTACAGTAGCAGAGGTGTAAACTTTTTTCCCCCATCTGTCCAGTGCTCCAGAATCCTTATCAGAGGGAACAGAGTTTTTTGCAGTGGAAGCTTTGACCCCTTTGGGACCCTGAGAAATAGTTTCTGGATCAGCAGCAGGGTTTTTATAAAGAAATTTATGAGAATCTGGAACCCTGTAGCACCTATCTGGCTTAAATGGTGCAGGGGATAAAGAATCAGGAGTCAAACTGGATTCAGAAAAAACATCAACAATATCTAGTACACGGGGGACAGCAAGAGGCCTGTGCTGAGGCAATAAAAAAAAGTCTCTGAGCCTTTTCTTGGACTCTGAAAATCCTGGCTCTCCCAATGGAAATGTTCCCTCAAGGTGTGCAGGGTTTCCCAAAAAGAGTAGTCCTCAGAAGGAGAGGCTGAAGGGATAGATTCTTCAGCATCAGAGTCCTCATAGGGAGGAAGAGAATATCCCTGTTCTGAAGAGGAATCAGAAGAAATAGAAACCTGGTCAGAGGAGTCATAGTCAGGCCTTTTATCAGGAGGGGGATGGGAGCCGCTGATCAAAGTAATAAGGTCCTCGGCCATTTTGAGCATCTGTTTCTTTGGCATGGATGACTGTCCAGGAGAATAGGTTCATAGGTTCATACTAGGCTATCTGCCCGAGGGCATTTACAAGCCTAGCCCATCGTTTTGTGGCTTACGCCACCCCTTTAGTATGGGGAACTATACCCATTATTTTGCTGTGCCTCTGTCGAGCAGTGACACTGAGGTAATCCCTGGGGTATATCTGCGATCTCCCATCCATTGGTCAAGATTTCTCTTGAACAAGGCCAGCGAGGTGCTCTGCCTCACATGTACCGGGATTTTGTTCCACAGCATAGGGAGTCTTTGGGTGATGAATCTATCCCTCCAGCACGTCCTATTAATAGCTGTGTCAAGGTTTAAGTCTCCGCCCTTGTGGCTCTGATGGATCTAGATTTTTTGAGGTGAAGCATATTCATCAAATCTGGGTTTGACATGGCCTTGTATGTTAGGCAAAGGTCACCTCTGAGCAAGCGTGCGACTGAATAGAGCTGGAGTTCTTTCAGTCGGGCAGCATAGGACAGATTTTTGAGACCCTTTATCCTTTTGGTGAGGAACTTTGTGGCCTCTCCAGCTGCTGCAAGTGTCGGGTCAGATACATTCCGAATGGGGCATTGTACTCAATCATTGGTCTGATGAGTGATGAGTAAAGGGAGACTATGACCTCCCTTGATCTAGATGAGAATCCCTTCATGATAAGGTGGGCAATGTAGAAGGCCTTCCTAACTACTTTAGCTACATGGGTGTCGAATGACAGACTACTATCAACCTGGGTCCCCAGGTCCCTGATAACTTCTTCTGTGCTCAGTGGATTGCCACCTATTTGGTAGCTAGGGTAACCTTGTTTTTCCCGAAGGGTATGACTATGCATTTTTGGCATTTAACTTTAGGCCGTGGCTCTGGCACCAGTTATCCGCTTCTGTGAGACCCTTCTGAAGGATCTCTGTGTCAGATGTGTTTTCTACTATGGCCCAGTTTGCAGTCATCTGCAAACTTTGTCAGCCATAACCCTCCTGTGTTTGCTTGTACTTGGAAAAGTAGATGCCAAACAAGAGTGGGCCCAGGACTGAGCCCTGTGGGACACCACTTGTGACAGGCTTTGAGTCTGACATGGCGCCAGCAGCTCTGACCCTGTGGGTTCTGTCACTCAGCCAGTTTGCAACCCATCTTGTGATGTATGGGTTGACATTTAAGCTGATGAGTTTTTCAATGATACCCGAATGGGGTATTGTATCGAAGGCCTTAGCCAGATCGAGGTAGGCTGTATGGACTGCCTTTCCCTCATCAATGGCTTTGGTGACTGTTCTTTAAAGTCAACCTAGTTTAATAGCCATGATCTGCCTTTGACAAAGCCAAACTGGGTTGGATCCAAAGTCTGCAAATTCCCTATGTCTTTATTTATGAGGTCCATTATGATCCTCTCCATGGCTTTGCAGATATGGCTTGTCATGCTAATGCGACCCTAATTTCCAGGGTCGGTGGAGGCACCGCCTTTGTGAAGTTGTACCACAGTTGCAGTGCGCCACTCCTGGGAACGAATCCAGAGGTAAGACTTTGATTAAACAGCTGTCCTAGCTGTGGGTTTAATTCCTCATTGAGTTCATGGAGCACACAGCCGGGGACACCATCAGGTCCCATGGATGCTGTGTTTTTGCTTTGGAGAGAGCAGTTCTCACTTGGGCTGGAGATGTTTGGGGGCTGCAATCGTTTGGTATAGATATCTCTCCTTTTGGGGGAGAAGTTTGCACTGAACCTGTCAGCCAGTATGTTGGCAATGTCTGTAGGATCAGTAATCTTCACATCATTTTGAACTAGCTCTGAGCATATCTGGGAGTTTCCTCCCAGGTTTCTAACATAGCTAAAGAAGGCCTTATGATTGTCTTTTGAGTCTTTAGCTATTTTTCTCTCGAAATTTGCTTTGGATGATTTTATGAGAGCTCTTAGTTTTTTACTTATAGTGATCAAGGGTGTCTTACCTTTTAAGGATTTTGCTCTATCTTGTAGTAGCTTCCTCCTTTTGTTGTAGAGTTTGTTTATGGCTGGGGTCCACCAGACTGGACGCTTGCCTTTGGTACAAAGAGTCTTTGTTTTGCTTGGGATTGCCTTATCCATGCAGTCCTGCAGGTGCTGGTAGAAGGCATTTGTAAGTGATTCAGCGGCTTGAGTACTGTTTTCCGCTGCTCGGGGCCTTAAAGGAGACCACACTAGTCTTTAGAAGTGTGAAGTCGGCTTTTGAGAAGTTCTTTACTGTGGTCTTTTTTATTTCAGGTGGGGTGGGATGAGGACCTCCAGCGAGATTAGTTTGTGGTCTGATCTCACCAGTGAGGGTACACCTCCGGTGTTGAACATTGTGCTCCCATGTTCGTGATGATGAGATCAAGTATGTTATCTCCTCTTGTGGGGATGGTGACTAGTTGTTCCATGGCATTTGAGTTTATGAATTCCAGGAACTTTTGGGCTAGGGTGTTTGGGCTTGAGTAGTGTTCCCAGTCTATATTAGGGTAATTGAAGTCACCTAGTATGATGGTGTTTGGTGATACATTTATCCCTCTAGTGTTTTCAGGAAGGCCATGTGAGGTTCCTGAGTTTGTGAGGGTGGCCTGTAACATGCTACAATTTGCAGAGCAGTCTTGCCTATGGTTAATTGCACCTGGATGGTCTCCGATGCATCGTGCGTTGCCACCAGTCTTGAGGTGTGGGTGTCCTTGATGAATATGGATACCCTCCTTTCTTGGTATTGTCCAGATTTTGGGGCGGAACGCATGATATGAGGTAAAACCTGATAGCTGGGGTGCTCTCAGGAGCCTTGAACCAGGTTTCTGTCACAGCACAGACATCGATGTTCTCCATACTGAGAAGGGCCTCGAGTGCGTGCATTTTGAGATTTAGACTTCTGGCATTGAGCAGCATTACCCTTAGTTTTTTCCTTTTTGTGTTCTAGGGTGGTAGGTTTAGAATTTGAGCCTTGCCTAAAAAGGCACTATGGGGTGGCAAGAGCCTTTGCCAATATCCGAATCCCAGGGTGACAGGTGCAAGCCGTCCCTTGGCAGCGTGGCTTGTCCAGCATGTCATCCCAGGCAGACAGACACTGGATCCCCTTTGAATGACACCAGTGTTTAAGCCAATTGTTAAAGCTGATCATCTTATCTCTGTATTGTGGCATCATTCTTGGTGAAGGTAGGATACTGCTCAAGGTCAGGGTCATACCTGTCTGGGCTACATAATCAGAGAGCTCCTCAATGTCTCTTTTCATGTAGTCCAAGGAGGTACGTCTCAGGTCGTTTACACCAGCGTGGACAATGACTGAGTCATATTTGTACCTGCTGTTGAGAGACCTGAGTGCTTGCGTTATGTGGCGGATTCTAGCGCCCGACAGGCACCTTACTGTGACCTTCTCCTTACTCAGTCTGGTGAGCGGGACGTCAGTGTGTCTGACTATGGAGTCACCAATGATTAGTGTGTCTGGCATTGTGTTTGGCCTTAAGGGCTGTGACTGTTTGACACTCTGACTGTGAGGTCTATGTGTTGCAGGTGTTGTGTTCTGAGGTGGTGGTTGTTTGGGTGTCTGCTTTGGTGGCCTCTGCTGTTTTGGTAGATTTTTGATCAGAGCCTCCGAGTATGTCTTTGTGTGTTTATGTGTATGATTTGAGGTTGTAATGGTAATATGTGAGACTGGGTCTATAGTGTGTGTGGTAACCTTCTCCTCCTGACTGGTCTTGCCAGTCCTATGTTGAGAGAGCTCAGCCTCCAGTTTGGCCGTATAGTTGCATCTCTCGCATGTATTTGTGTTTTGTGGGAGGAGGAGAGGGTTGTCTGTGTACATGAGGCAATTGTAACATTGCCTCAATATTCCCAGGTTCACCAGCTGAGCAGGAGAGGACACTAGCAACTGATCCTCGACATGCTAGAAGGAATAGACAAAAAACTTTAAAAAGATTCCGGGGACGTGGGTGACCGAGAAATGGGGGTTGCCTTTTGGGGTACTATCTATGACAAGAGTGCCGTATCAAGGTAATAAGTACTGTAGGAGCAAGTGCTACGTTTAACAGATAGAGAATAGTCTACTTGGAGTCAAGTAGAGATGATCTTTTTAATTATAGGATACGCTGATTAGATCAGTAGTATAGTTCGAGGAAGGTAGTTTTAAGGGAAAATTTGAAGAGTGGACTTTAGGTAGCCCGAATAGTTTAAACCTGCTTAACCGGCGCTGCCCTAGTGTGCAACAGTAGCAACTGCTGCCCTAGTGTGCAACAGTAGCAACTCCGGGCTAAATCGCGCTAAAGCGTGCTTTATAGCAGGGGGCTGGAAAAGACAGGAAATGACCCAAAATGGCCAACAAACCACAAGTCACTGCCCTAAACCACTCCTCTGAGGACAAATGAAGGAGTTATGGAAATGACCCCTAGTGGCCAATAAAACTACAGTTTCAAGTCAGTAACCACCTCTCCGGGGGGCAGGGAAGCTGCTCAATGTTAGTCACTGCCACTGATGAACACAGAGACCCTCCTTCAGCCCAAGCAAAAATGGCCTCACAGAAACTTTCAAACAGTTCAGGAACAGCAAGCCTGTAACTGAACTTTTTTAACTCAAGAATGCTGTACTTATTTCTTTGTCTTTAAAGGTGTTTTAGACTTTGCCTTGGCTGCTGAAGAGGTCTTGATAGCAAGCTGTGTAGGTCTGAAAACACCCTCAGAAGCTGATGCCTGCTCAGCAGCTCCGGACCCATCTGAGGGAATTGTATCCGCAGGCCCAATACCTTTAGTTTCCAGAGGCCTAGCTGTCTCCACGTGGGAGTCGGAGGCAGCCTGTGGCTCTGAGGCAGCGGGTGTCAGGGGCTGCGAAAGCACCTCACTGAAAACCGGCGAACCAGTGACCGGCCTAGAAGAGGCTTTGTCATCAGTTTTGGACCTCGGATGCCTGTCTTTTTCTTTGTCCTTGCGCTTTTTATGGACTCAGGTCGTCGGTTGTTCCATTGGCATTATATAGTTAAACCTTCGGCCAAAGTAATGAAAAGCAAAATCGAACAGACGCTTAATAGTGTGTTGGTTGAATCTAGCACAAAACCGACAACTAGCTACGTCGTGGTCAGGGCCTAAGCAAGGAATACAGTAAGAATGAAAATCCTTATGAGGTATTTGCTTCCCACAAGAAATACAATTGTTAACTTTTACTGACATCGGACGGGAGCAAGAAAAAGTTTCCCCAACGGGGTACTTAGCTTTATTGAGGACTTCGGATCTGAAATTTAAATTCGAAAATCCTAGGAGTCGGCCAACCGGCACTTGCGAACTGCTTTTGCTTTGGGCACCGCGTGGCAAGAAAGACTGGAGAAAATGGCGTCGGCTGCATCTTGTATACCCCTGGCACACTGACATCGGGGAAGAGGTGATAGCGACAGACGCCGGACCAGGACTTTGGAATTCAGGCCGACTGCGGGTAGCCTGCCAGCAGGATAACCCAAGTGTAATGACTGCAACAGTGAAACACGATGAACATCTATGGTTATGATAAGATTTTACACAACTATTCATGTCCTTCTATTCCTATGTTGCAGTATTCTTAGTGTGGGAGAGTACCACAGCTTAATTAGAGGGAAGGGTGGAGGTAGATGTAGCTGATTCCACAAAACCCTTTAGGATTGCTCTAGCAAACCCTGCCCGGGCTCTGGAGACATGGTCCAATTTGTAGTGTTTGGTGAAAGTATGAACTGTGGATCATGTGGCTGCTTCTAGGACGGAGGCTGTATCCAGGCCTTTGAGGAAGGCTTTGGAGGTTGCCATGCCCCTGGGTAGAGTGAGCTCTTGCCCTCTCGGTAAGTGCTTGCCATGGTGGGAGTAGCAGAAGGAAACAGTTTTCCTAATCCAACAGGAAATGGTTTGCTTGGAGACTGCCTTGGCCAGACCCCTAGGGTGGAAGGATACAAACAGTTGGTTAGACCTTCTGATGGACTTAGGTTTGTCTAGGTAGAATCTTAGTTGTCTGTGCACATCCAAGGAATGGAGTATTCTCTCACTGTCATTGGTTGGAGAGGAAAAGAAGGTGGGCAGGTGAATGGATTGTTTTAGGGACAGTTTGCTGATCATTTTAGGCATGAAGGAAGGTGTGTAGGGTCACCCTATCCTCATGGAAGATACTGTAGGGAGAGCAGGCCATAAGAGCTTGTAATTCGAACACTCTTCTAACTGAGTTAAGGGCCACCAGGAGTAGCGTCTTCCGTGTACACATTTGGAGAGTAGCAGCACTAGCTGGTTCAAAAGGACCCAGTGTTAGTTTTTCCAGAATTAAGTTTAGGTCCCGGGGGGGGGGGGGTGAGAGAGGTTTTCTTGGTGGTCTGATGTGTAAGACCCCTTTCAGGAATAGGCTGACATCCAGCCTGTATAGCAAAGGGGGATCTAGTGGTAGACAGGCTGAAATTGCTGACAGGTGGACTTTCACTGAATAGTACGAAAGACCAGCCTTAATTAGTTCACACACACAGGTAAGGACTGGGGGAGGGTCTGCCTGGCAGGGATCCCTGTCCTTATGGAGACAACATTTGGAGAATCTTTCCCATTTCGATAATTAGGATTTCCTAGTAGTAGGCTTCTTGGCCTCCCTCAGGACTAAAAGCCCGCCCTCTGAGTAGTGGTGTCTAAAAGGGATTAGAAGTTTTTCACCCAGAGTGTTAGGCCTAACATCTGTAGGTGAGGGTGAATTAGAGCTTCCTTTTGTTGTGTGAGTAGGTCCACCTTATGGGGTAACTTGTAGCGATTGCCCTTGGCAAATGAGAGAAGTAGGGGGAACCAGTGCTGCCTTGGCCAGTAGGGCATCACCAGCAAGATTTTTGGTTTGTTCTTCCTGATTTTAAGGAGGACTTTTTGAATGAGAGGGAAGGGTGGAAAAGCATAGAGAAACCGTCCCTTCCATGGAATGCTGAAGGATTACCCTCCAAGGCAAGTGGAGAGTGATCCCTGGTGCAGAATCTTTTCAACTGTCTGTTCTGGGGAGGAGGCAAACAGATATACCTGAGGTGTGCTCCACCGATGGACAATGTCTAGAAAGGTATCCCTGCTCAAAATCCACTCATGCTGTAGGGAGGATGTACTGAGAATATCCACTTGTTTGTTGTCCTGAGGGGATGCATGTTGCCTGCATGGTTAAGCTATGCCTGGAGGTGAAGTCCCAAATTTGCGATGTTATCTGGCATAGGAGGTAGGCCTTGGTCCCTCCCAGTTTGTTGTGGTATCACATGACTGTGCTGTTGTCTGTGAATATCTGAAGGGGGGCCGGGTTGAAAGGACAGGATGAAAGCCTTTCAGGGATACAAGAACTGCATTCATTTCCCTAACATTGATGTGTTTTTTTTGGAGGGTAGTATTCCAGGCCTCCTGTACCATGAAGCATTTCATGGTAGCCCCCCCCCCCCCACACTCTTGGTCTAATGCATCTGTATGTATATGCTGGATTGGGGTGGGTGGTCTTAGTGGAAGGCCCGGCTTCAGAAATATTTGCTGGATCCACCACATTCTGTTTTGAGGTAGGGCAGGAAGGTAATTTGTTGCTCTAGGGGATGTTGGTGTTGTGACCACACATTTTTCAGGTACCACTGGAGCTTTCACATGTGCATTCAGGCTATGGGCAGCATCAGGATGGTGGCTGCTATGAAGCCTAGCAAGAAGTGTCTTGCAGATATCTGATGAACCTGTAATAGGCTTTGGAAGTGAGTGGTGAGAGACAGAACTTTGTCCTGAGGGAGAAAATCCCGCATCAGGTCTGCTCTGATCCTGCAACCCAGAAAGATTTTGTGCTGCTTTGGGATTAAGGATGATTTTAGGAGGTTGAAGGTGAATCCCAAGCTTTGAAGTAGGGAAGTGAACTTCAGATGATTTTGGAGGGCTTTCTCTGTTTCTGCTAGAATGAGAATGTCGTCTACGTAAGGATAGATTTGGACACCTCTGGTTCTGCAGAAAGCTATGGCTGGGGCTAAGCATTCTGTAAATTTCCTGGGTGCAGTAGACAAACCTAAGGGCAAGGCTGTGAACTGAAAATGAGAACAGAGCCCAGTGAAACCTAAGAATTTTCTGTTGGAGGGTTTTATGGGATTATGGAGATAAGCTTCCTTTATATCTAGTGTATCCTTAAAGGCCTGGGCTGGCAATAATGGATGAAGTGTTTGAAGGGATAACATTCTGAATGATGGAACTTTTAGGAAAAGGTTTAGAAAGGATAAACCTAGTATTGGTCTCCAAGGGCCATCTATTTTTGGGGACAAGAAAAAGTCTTGCAGAAGCCTTTTCCTTCCTGCCGTGGAGGGACAGGTTCTATGGTTCATAATCTCAGAAGGTCTTGCAGCATGAGAGGGAGAAAGTACAGTTTTGTACCTACCATAAATGTAGATGTTTGAGTGCTAATACAGCTGCAGTCATAACAGATGGGTTCTCCTGCCGTCAGGCGGGTCCTCGGTCGGCCGAATTCCAAAGTCTAGGTCCGGCGTCGGTTGTCGCTTCTTCCCTGACGTCAGAGCGACAGGGGTATAAAGCAGACAGACCAAAGATGATTCTTATTGCTCCAGACTGGCCAAGACAACACTGGTACCCACTCTTGAGGAGCCTGACCCATTCCCCACCATGGAGCCTGCCTATAATGCCTCTTCTCCTGACTCAGCACAGCTTCAAAACTCTTCACAGCCAGCTAAAAACACTCAAATCTAGCCGCATGGAAGATTCCTTAGCATCACAACAGACCCTACTCTCCAAGGAGGTGCAGGATGTCATTTTGGAGGCCGTCAACTAGAAAAGCTTACTCCGCAAAATGGAAACGGTTTTGTGTCTGGAATGAGAAAAAGGGCCAGGATCCTGGAAAACTGAATTTACCTCAAATACTACAGTATCTAGCTGAGCTGCTAAGCAGTGGACTTTCATTCTCCTCCATCAAAATCCATGCCTCAGCCATTTCTGCAGAATACAACACTGATCCACCCTTATTCTCTCACCCTCTCTTAAGACAGTTCCTCAGAGGGGCTAAGAATCTAAGACCCCCAAGGAAACAACCAATACCTGCTTGGGATCTCTATTTCGTTTTGGAAAAACTGACCTTGCCTCCCTTTGAGCCAGCTGCCTCATCAGATTTGCAATATTTGTCCTGGAAAACAGCTTTCCTTCTGGCTATTACCTCAGCTCGTAGAGTTTCAGAACTACAAGCTCTCATGGCTGTGCAGCCTTTTATCATCTTCCATCAGGACAGAGTTTCCTTACGAACCAACCCGTCCTTTATGCCTAAAGTGGTATCCAGGGTAGCTTTGAATCAGGTCATACACTTAACCTACCTTTTATCCCAATCCTCAAAACAAAGGGGAGAGATTACTACATTCCTTGGACATCCACAGACAACTGCGTTATTATTTGAACAGAACAAAGCCTTTCAGAAAATCAGAACAGCTCTTTGTGTCCTATGCTGTAGGAGCTCAAGGAAAGCCAATTTCCAAACAGACAATCTCAAAATGGATAGCCCACTGCATACGCTTTTGCTATTCTTTTCATGGCAAAACTGTACCTACAGGCATCAGATCTCACTCCACAAGGGCCACAGCTACCTCTGCAGCTTTCCTCAAGAGGAGTTCCTACCAAAGATATTTTGGAAGCAGCCACTTGGAGTTCTGTGCATACCTTCTCCAAGCACTACCACCTACCATTATACTCCAAAACTAGAGCAGGCTTTGCCACTGCAGTCTTGCAGGGCATCCTGGCTCCTCCTAGTTCCGCCTAGTGCTACTACCCCTTTCTTAGCTGTGGGATTCTACCCATCTGTTATGACTGCAGCTGTATGCACGATGAACATAGTACAGTTTTGTACCTACCATAAATGTAGATGTTAGAGTGCCAATACAGCTGCAGTCCAGGTTTCCCTCCCTCCTTCCCCTCTTGGGACAGGCCTATTGGCTAACACCTCCTCATACAACCTGATTGGGGTATTCATTTATGGTGTATTTGCTTGCAACTACTGTATTTTGATTATATTGCATTGCTTTATTACACAAATGTATGTATTGCCTTTCTTCTGGGGGCACCTGACATCCGCGGCAAGAAAGACCGAATAAAATGGCGTCTGTTGGTTTCTTTATACCCCTGTCACTCTGACGTCAGGGAAGAAGCGACGACAACCGATGCCGGACCTAGACTTTGGAATTCGGCCGACCGAGGACCCGCCTGACGGCAGGAGAACCCATCTGTTATGACTGCAGCTGTAGGCACAATGAACATTGGTGGAGTTGATTTCTGGGGGGGGGGGGGGTCGGTGCCCCTTGGAAGGGGTTTTTTCTTCCAAGAAAGGAAACAGCTATTTTGTATGATTGCCAGTACCCAGCAGTCTGATGTGATGGATTTCCACGTGGGGAGGCAGTGGGAGAGGCGGGCCGAAAAGGGGAGGTGGGCAAGGCAGTCGCACATTGTTGGTTCCACTTCTATCTTGAAAAGGCAGTCTGACTGGGTTGTGTGGCAAGTGGTCTGGAGGAAGTTTGTCTCCTGGTTCCTCTGCGATGCCTGGAACAGAAAGGGGTAGCAGGGGAGGGGGTCTCCCTACAAAGGTAGTCTAAAGCAGGACAATTCCTGTAGTACTTAGGGATGGGGACACACAAGCAAGTGCTTGATGTCCTAAAGCTCTTTACTTTTTTCCTGCAGGCTTTTGAAAAGGTCTGCAGACTGTTTACCAAATAGGAGGTTGTGGTCTAATGGGGCATCTAGGATTTTAGACTTGAAATCCACTGGCAAGGGTTGGAGGCATAGCCAAGAATATCTGTGGAGTACTGATGCAGAAGCAGCAGACCTTGCAGAGGCCTCTGCTGCATCTAATAGAATGTCTGGTACCTGGGAAGGCAGGGACAGTTTAGATGCTATCTCAGTTTTGGTAGGGCAGTCAAGGGTGGATGCCAAGACAGTAGAGGCTTGTGAAACTAGGTCACAAGGCATATTTAATCATGTGGGTTTGGTAATTGCTAACTCTGAAGGTCAGGACAGGGTGTAAACCTTTTTTCCTATCCTGTCCATGCTTTTGCCATCCTTATCAGTAGGCGGAAGATATGTTGAAGGAATCGGTCTAGATTGCTTCTCAGGGGATACAGCAATTACAGCAGGGTCTGCCAGGGGTGCCTTTACTAGGAATTTCTGTTCATCTGGAACTTTGTAGAACCGGTTGGGTTTTTTGATGCTGACGTGAAAGCATCAAGGTAGGCAGGGATGGCTGAAGGTGAGGGAGATTCCACTTGGAGAAGTTGAAAGTAACTCCTTTGAGTGTCAGTCATTTGGTAAGTGTCCCATTTAAAGTATTCTTTAATTTTTGTGACAGTCTCCCCAAATGTGATATCCTCTGGTGGGAGTCCCCTTTTATGCACTCCTGATCTTGGGAAAAGTATTCAAGAGGGGTGGCAATTTGTGAGGAATAGGAGACTGATTCATCTGAAGATGAGTAGTAGGGTTCTTGTTCATCTCCTTCTTGGGCAGTAGGCAAAGGGGGAGAAGTGGTAGAAGCAGGCCTAGGACTAAGCACTGGAATAGTGGAGAGGGAAGAGACTGTGGGCTGAAGGGCCATGAAGGCCTGCATCAAAGAGCTGAGTAAATGATTGCCAGTCTGGATTCCTTCAGAATGTGGTGTCTGGTGCTTTGTTTTTTGTTTTCTTTTTAAAGGCGTAGGTCTCGGAGAAGACCTGGGTTCAGGAGCCTGAGAAATGGTAGGGGTTTCAAGCAGTGGAATTCCGGTCGGTTGTCCAACGATATCTGGTTCCCCCCACAACATTGGTAGGGACTGACATCAGGGCCATCTCCGTGGACATGCTGGCCGGTATTTCTGAAGTGGCTTCCTCGAGGGGAGCCATTGAAGTTAATGGTTCTATCAGACATCCCTCAACCCCTAAACTGGAAGCTGGCGGGACGTCCGATGGTAGAGAGGCAGCGGATGTAGGCCTGGAAAACTTGGCCTTTTTCTGTGGTGGCTCCGTCACAGCGGTCAGTTAGCGATCCATCCAGAGTACTATTTTTTTGAGCCTCTGGTTTTCTAAGTATAAGTTAAGGGCGGCCAGACGGCTACAGAGGGTCTTGGGTACAACAGACTGACAAATGGAGGAAGTGGTACGGTTGTGCTCTTGGCCTAGACAAATCTTTATGCGGTATCGAGCACCCACATCGGCTTTTACCCTTCTTAGCTGACATCGGCTAATGGCAACTACAGCAAATCAAGCTCAAGCAAATAAAAACAAAAATCCCCAATGGGGTACTTAGCTTTAGAAGTCTTCGAGTAGAGTAGCGATCAATGAGACGTTGACTGCAGCTGAAAAGTTCTGAGGTCTGTGCGTGCAGACATCACACTTAAAGTCCCTAGTTTATGGCCCTACGTGTGACATCTCGCGCATCTACAGCAGCCAAGCTTAAGCTTTTGTATAGGAGCCGATGTTTGGATCACCTGAGACGGAGAATCCCACACTAAGAATACTGCAACACAGGAACAGAAGGACATCACCGGTTTCCTCCTGTACCACTGGAGTTTCCTCTTGTGCAGCCTGACCAGGGTAATCATTAGAATCTAGGATGTTAAACGTATCAGAGCATGAAGACATTCCCTGGTTGACATACTGCTGAGACTGGACATCTTTAAGTACTGGTAGAGGAACAGGATCTTCTCTAGAGAAAGAATGGCCCTCTGTTCTCCTGAGTCCGGAACAGCTTCCAGGAAGGTTACCCATGGGGCTGGAGTCAGCTGGAATGTCTAGAGATTTAAGGATAGGGCTACCCTCCGAATGTAGTCCATGGAAATAAGAATTAAGATAAACACTGTTACAACTGCTAAAGCTGACAATCGAAACAAAACAAACTGCAAGAAAAACCTTCGTCAGACCACCACGGCATCACGATGCAACTGTTAAAACCACAAACATGAGTAAAACTATAAAACGCTGGAATAAAAATTGGTCCGATATGAGCTTTCAGCTAATATAGCCTTCTTCAGATCATGTGTGAATCTTGCTACAGATTCTATTTAAAACCCAGATGCCCAATCACAAATGTGGAGTGGACCACATATGCAAATGCAGATTCATAGTCTTAGTACTGATTGGAAGCATAGCGGCCAACTGCAGTTCTCGAAATTAGTCAACAGCCAGTAGTGGAAATGGTAGGGGTTTACAGACAGTGGAAGCCATAAGAGGATGACTGGACTCAATGAGTCCTACAATAACCTATCACCATAGGGTTACATGTCTAAGAAAACAACTGGTTAAAACTAAGAAGCTTATGCAATAGGAGAGTTACTACTGGCTGCTGACTAATTTCCAGAACTGCAGTTGGTCGCTACACTTCCAATCAGTACTAAGACTATGAATCTGCATTTGCATATATGGTCTACCCCACATTTGTGATTGGGCATCTGCGTTTTAAATAGAATCTGTAGCAGAATTCACACATGATCTGAAGAAGGCTTTATCAGCCTAAAGCACTTACAAACCAATTTTATTCCTGCATTTTACAGTTTTACTCAATAAATTTGTGGTTTTAACAGTTGCATCGTGGTGCCTTGGTGGTCTGCCGAATGTTTTTCTTGCAGTTTTTGTTTCCATTGGCAGCTTTATTAGTTTTAACGGTGTTTATCTTACTTGTTGCTTGGCTTCTCTATTACACTGCACATGGCGGAGAACTCATCCTTGAAAGATGAAATGAAGGGCTCTAATTTATCTGGCTTTGTGGGTGAATCATCCAAACCTCTATTACAACTGAACCGGAGAAATGTTGAGAATGCTGCAATGATGAATACCACCACATGAATTGATTTTTATCCAGTCTTTCGTGAGGTGGAAAATTCTGCCCATCGTCTGAAGAGGTTACAATGGCATCGATTCCATCTTGAAGCCTGCATTTTCCAAAGTGATTCCAAGAGGGATGAGGGTTAAATGCCTTCCCTCCTACGGCAACACCTACCCAGAATTACTTGCCTAATGGCAAGCAATTAACTTGGAGACCAGCTATAGATATATGAATCTATTAAAAGATTTTTTTTTTTAAACCAGAAGAGGACAAAATAGCCACTAGTATTAAATAGTAGAAAAGAACACAAAACAGTTGTAAAATCCACAAAGGTGCTCCAAAAAGCCGAGAGGTCGAACACTAAAACTGAAACGCAATTTTATTAAACAAATAAATCAAACAGCGTTTTCGCTACTGCAAAAGCAGAAGCTTCATCAGCACTAAAAGAGCGCAAGCTCACAGTATTTAAAACCTTCATTAGTGACTACTCATTGATGTCACTTCCTGAGTAATGGATAAAAGCATTTAAAACAAAATTAGCAAATCAATTGTAAACATTTAAAAATGTGTTTAAAATACATGTAACAAGCAAATAAACGTAATCGGACATCAAACCCTGCCTATGTGAATGCAGATGCTGCAAAATAAAATATGTAGCATGCCAAAAGAGTATATATGTGACAATGTGTCACGCTTTATAAAACAACAATAAACAGTTTCCTACCAGGCAGTCTAAACTAAATGACCTTTAAAGTACAAGCCTGTAATAAACTAAAACAAGGCTATACAAATCTAGAACCCTTTAAAAATCAGTTTGAAGTGAAATAGATGGGCCCCAAGTTATCTAAGGTAGCTTTTATACTTTAAAATAGAAGCAATATTACAATTATCATTGAGGCCAGGGTAGGAAAAAGCGTCTAACTGGAGTTGCCACTCTAACTCACGAGTCTCCAAAATAAGAGATTGTGGCCCACCTCTAATATCAAACTTAATATTATCGATGGCCATAAATTGAAAGCTGTGGCCACAATTACTCAAAATGTGTTTAGATAAAGCATTGTCACTTCTCTTACTCTTAATAGCATAAATATGTTGGCTGATACGGTCACGGAACCTCCGGTCCGTTTTGCCAACATAAAATGCAGGACAGCATTCACAAAAAGCTAAGTAGACAATGGATCTAGTATTACAATTAATCTTCTGTTTAATGGAATATTTCCTTTTTCCAATGGAGAAAGAATTCCCTACCTGAAGGTACCTGCACCATTTACAACAACCGCAAGTATAGGTGCCTTTTTGTCTAACCATGAAGTCCATTGCATTATTTTTCTGTAACAAATCTTTAAGATTACTCCCTCTTCTAAATGTAAATAATGGGCTTACCCCCAGTCTCTCATGTAGACCAGAATTGGTAATAAAATACCAATTCTTACGTATAATTGAACATAAGGGCCCAGAGTTTATGTTGAAGGAGGAAATAAAGCTGATAGAAAAATTAGAAACTTCAGAATAACCATCAATGCCTGGGGTAAAGTCTAACGAAACATTTGAAGTGTTAACATGACTTTCAACTATAGGTGGTTGCATGTTGGAAACCAGCAATGGTAAATAAGTGCCATTCAAACGTTTGAATGACACTTCTGCTGTCAAATCAAGAATAAGGCCTTCAGGATAGCCTCGATTCAAGAACATCTCTGTTAGAAGAGAGCACTCCTCGTCAAAGGCGGCTTCTGTGCTGCACATGCGGGCAGCCCTAACTAGTTGGCCCTTGACAATAGAACGCTTCTGCTTCCATGGATGGCAACTTGAAAAATGCAAAAAAGAATTGCAATAAGTAGTCTTCCTAAAAATAGATGAACAGAATCTGTTGTTACTAGTGTCTTTAACTAACTTGACATCAAGGTAGTCAATCTCAGAGGTCGAAAAGTGGTGTGTGAATTTTAAAAATTCTGTTGAAGCGTTCATATGGGAAATGAGGTTTAATGCCACTTCCTCTCCACCTTTAATCAACATAAACACATCATCTAGGAACCGAGTGTAAATTATAGAGTGCTCCTGAAAGGTAGAATAATTAAAAAGGAACTTCCTCTCCCAATAGGCAACAAATAGGTTGGCCACACTGCTACCACACGGGGAACCCATTGCAATCCCTTTCTTTTGGAGGTAATAATGTCCCTCAAACATGAAAAAATTAGAAGAAAGGGTAATGTCTAGTAGTACTGTGACCACTATGATGTCATTATTGGATGCCCCACATTCCCGTAACATGAGTTCAATCCATTCGACAGCCTCCTCATGTGGTATCGACGTGTATAAATCAACCACGTCGATAGTCAAGAAATTGAGGTCCCTGTCGAATTGGACTTCATTGATTAAGCTCAAAAAAGACCATGAGTCTTTACAAATCTGTGGTATAGATTTCAAGTTATTTGCCAATGATGCTATCAATGAGGCGTGCACAAGGATGTGTGATAGAGCATCTGCCATCCACTAGCGCACGCATAGGTGGATCTGTTAAGCTCTTATGTATCTTAGGGATCCCAAACATGACTGGGACCCTAGGGTACGAGATGTCAATGAAGTTGTAGGTATCAATATTGATTCTACCTTCAAGGTATAAGTCCCTAAAGTACCCCTTTATTTTATTGTAAGAGCTTGTCAATTCATTTAACGAAGAAGCTTCATACGCCGGTGAATCTAACACCTGCAACATTCTAGTAGTGTATTCCTCCTTGTCAAAAATAACCAGTCCCCCTCCCTTATCAGGTTTAATTATTCTCACAGCCATACCGCAAATTTTGTTTAATGCAGTAAACTGGTCATGAGAAATGTTCTTTGTTGTGCCAAGTGCATGAAAAGAGGCAAATAAATGCCGAAAATCAAGTTCACAGGCCTTTTCAAAAATGTGTATGCTAGGGTGTAAAGGGGGGGGGTTGAAGGAACTGGTTAACTTCAAGTTGCCTGTAGTCGCAGGCAAATCGTTGTTGAAAAGAACATGCAAATTGAGCTTACGCACATAAAATTTTAAATCGACTAACATTTTAGCCAACTTAAATTTGTGATCAGGAACAAAATTAAGACCTTTTGCCAAAAGCTCAATCAAATCAACATCAACAATGACATTAGAAAAGTTGTAAATGTGAAAGTCTCCGTTAAAGTTTGACAATACAATAGGAGATTGCTTAACCACAGGATCATCCCCTAATGGAACAGTAGGGGCTCTTATCAGTTCCAGTTCTTGTTCCTTTGGTGCCGGTTGCCCTTCTTCCCTAAAAAAGGCTTCTGATGGTTATTGAAGTTGCTGTTTTTGTTAAAGGATTTAATCCTGTTGCTTCTCCTAGGGCCTTGATCGATAGGCCCCTCACCTCCTTCAAAGTCCTGGCCATCTTCCATGAGAGATTGCCCAACAGTTTCCCTATCAATGTTTTCAGATACAGATAGACCATTCTCCGTTTGGTTACCAGGTCTATTACCCCGTTTCACCAAATTCGGGTAGACAGATTTAGTTTGATAGGCGTGTCTGTCTCTTGTTAACTTTTTTGACTTATTAATTTTCATTTTTGCAAGCAAGGTATCAATGCTAGAGAAAATTCGATTATAGTCATATTTGTATCTGAAAAAATTCATGTCCGCTTTAATATTGTCATCCAATTTAGAAGATTCGTCCAAAAGCACAACAATGTGCTTAGAATAGTTCTTAATCAGTAACTCAAGTAATTCTGCCCCTTGTCTGTTAAAAAGGGCCTCAAGTTCAGACACAAAAGTAGTATCATAGAATAAACCTGTGGGTGAAAAGGAGCTACGTAAGCCCTTCGGTATGATCCCCTCTACCAGGCACTGTTGGAAGTAAGAAACTTCCAATTGTAGTTTCTTAATTTTCAGTAATTTAGCATCCAACAGTTTTAAATTTTCTGTAATGTTATCCGGAATGTTACCTGGACTGAGAGCATCCGTCACCGGTGAACCCGACCCTGCTGTGCCCCCAAAGGAAAAGGGGGTCAAATTCTTCGCCCATTCGGACATTGAAGGCACACCAATCAGTGACATCTGGTCTCCAGCCGCTTGTTGAATAACAGGTAGAGAGGAACCACTTGTCCCTACATTCATGTTATTATCAATGTTGTCAGTATTAGAAGTATTAGACCCAGGCCCGTTGTTGTAGGACCCAGTCAAAGGCAAACCACCTGCCCCACGATATACAGTTGAAGCAGGCACACTAATCCGTTGCGGTTGTCCCGCTGGAATATCAGAATTACTAATGCCAGGAGTTAGTTTGTTACCAACACTGCCTCTTTCGATATTATCCAGGTGAGAGTTCATGATGTCCAAACGTGGCGAAAGCGCTGCCATTAGCGCTTGTAAACTTGACTGTTCCTGAAGGTTATCAGCACTAATTGTGCCGAAAATGTTCGGCGTACTCGGACTGGAAGGTGCACCCAAAGACATGCCAAACCAGTAGAAAAGAACACAAAACAGTTGTAAAATCCAGTAACTAGTATTAAATAAAAACAAATGGAGCTGGAAAGTATGCACCTTGATGACTCCTGTCTACAGAAAAGTACAGTTTTGTACCTACCATAAATGTAGATGTCTGATAGATATGCAACTGCAGTCATAACATATGGGTTGTCCTGCCTCAGGCAGCCCTCGGTCGGTCGGATTCCAAAGTCTGGGTCCGGCGTCGGCTGGTGTCGCCTCCTCTCTGACGTCAGAACGGCTGGAGTATAAAGGCATCGGCCAACGCCATCTTCTTCAGTGTTTCTTGCCCCAGATGCCAGGTGCCCTCCTAGGAAGGCTAAATTTGGTGAATGGATAAACAATTCCAGACATGCACAACAGTAATAAACAGATACACCATAGGAGATACCCCCAGCTAATAGGAATAGGGGTAGTGGACCCATAAAGAAGGTTGCAGAGGGGTAGGAGGGTGGGAAAATCCGACTGCAGTTGCATATCTATCGGACATCTACATTTATGGTAGGTACAAAACTGTACTATGTCCTTCAAGAATGCAACTGCAGTCATAACATATGGGTTGAATACCATAGCCAAGCTGGGGGTGGGTTGGAACTAAGACAGTGATGGTGTAGCTAAAACGCCCTGCAGGACTGCCGAAGCAAAGCCTGCTCGGGATCTGGAGTATAAAGGCAGGTTGTAGTGCTTGGTAAATGTATGCACAGAGCTCCATGTAGCAGCCTCTAGAATGTCCTTTGTAGCCACTCCTCTTAGGAAAGCTGTGGATGTGGCTATAGCTCTGGTGGAGTGTGGCCTAATATTGGCTGGTACACCTTTTCCATGAAAAGAATAGCAGAATCTGATGCAGTGTCCAATCCATTTGGAAATTGTTTGTTTGGAGATTGCTTTTCCTTGTACTCCAGCAGCATAGGCTACAAGCAGTTGGTCAGACTTTCTGGTGGCCTTAGTTCTGTCCAAGTAGTAGCGTAGTTGTCTGTGTATGTCCAAAGTATGTAGCAGTGCTTCCCCCGTTTTGAGGATTGGGGAAGAAAGTAGGCAGGTGAATGGCTTGATTTAGAGACACCCTGGAAATTACTTTTGGCATGAATGAAGGATTGGTTCTTAGAGAAACTCTGTCCTGATGAAAAAATGAGAAAAGGAGGTACTGCCATGAGTGCCTGTATCTCCGAGACTCTTCTTGCTGATGTGATTGCCAATAGGAAAACCGTTTTCCATGAGAGAAATTGCATTTCTGAAGTTGCTGCTGGTTCAAAGGGAGGAAGAGTTAATTTTTCCAAGACAAAATTGAGGTCCCATGCAGGTACTGGCGGTTTCCTGGAAGGTTTGATATTCTTTATCCCTCTTAGGAACTGTCTTAGCAAAGGATGTGAAAACACAGGTGGATCACAATTGTATTTTGCTGAGATTGCTGAGGCATGAATCTTTATGGAAGAATATGAGAGACCAGTATGAAACATTTCTGCCAAGTATTCCATTATCTGAGGTATACTCAATACTGCTGTATCCTGCCCCCTGTTAGCATTCCAGATGATGAATCTCTTCCACTTGGCTGAATAGGTTTTTCTGGTGGAAGGTCTGCGTGCTTCCAGTAAGATCTCTTGAACTTTTTTGGAAAGAGATATCGGAAGGAGTTATGGTAACCTCCAGGCTGTGAGATGTAATGTTTTCAGGTTTTGATGAACAGTCCTGTAATTGTGTTGTGTTAGAAGCAGAGGCCATAGGGGCAGAGGCCACGGCTTGGTCCGAATTATGCTCAACAGCAATGGGTACCAGTGCTGCCTTGGCCAGTCTGGAGCTATCAAAATGCCTGTTGGTTGTTCTGCTTTGATCTTCAGTATCACCTTGGTCAGCAGTGGTAGAGGAAAGAATGCATAAATTTTTAGGGAATTCCAGCTGAAGGAGAGAGCATCCGTTTTCCAGGCTAGAGGATGGTGGGTCCTTGTACAGAACTTTTCCAGGTGATGATTCATGTGAGAAGCAGAGAGATCTATGTCCGGTCTTCCCCATGCCCTTGTTATTTGTGAGAAAATGTGAGGATGCAGCATCCATTCGTGTGGATCCAAGAAATTTCTGCTCAGCTTGTCCGCCAGTACATTGTCCTTGCCTGGCACAAACTGGGATTGCAAATGTATCTTCAGACTTAGGGATTTTTCCCAGAGAATCATTGTTAGTCTGCAGAGGGGATAAGAATGAGTGCCTCCCTGCTTGTTTATATACCACATAACAGTGGTGGTGTCTGTCCTTATTAGCAAATGTCCTTGTTGAAGTGATTTTTTGAAAGTCTCGATTGCATGTATCACTGCCAACATCTCTTTTTGGTTTATGTGCAGCTGCCTTTCCCTTGGTGTCCATTGACCTTGAATGCATCTGCCCTCCAGGTGCGCCCCCCCCCATCCATGGTCTGAGGCGTCTGTTGTAATCATTTGACCTGCTTGAGGTTTGTTGAAAGACATGCCTTTGTTTAACTGACTTGCCTGAGCCCACCACAAAAATTCTCTTTGCAGACATGGAATGAGTGGGATTACGTCCTCTAGGCTTTGGCTGTGTTGGGACCATAAGCTTTTTAAGTACCACTGCAGCTTTCTCATATGAAGTCTTGCCAAAGGTATCATAAGAATGCAAGATGCCATGAACCCCAGGGCCTGCAGGATTTTCCTTGCAGTCAGCTGGGAGAGCTTTGCTAGGCCTTTGAAGTACTCTGGTAACTGCTGTTGTTTTTCCTCTGTGAGATAAGCCATTTGTGTTTTTGTGTCCAGTTTGGCTCCTAGGAAAATAATTTGTTGGGATGGCAGAAGTCTTGATTTCTGAATGTTGACTGTGTATCCCAAGGCCTGTAGTAATTGAATGACATAGTCCAAGTTTGCTATCAAGGTTTGTTTGTTGTCTGCTTGTATGAGGCAGTCGTCCAGGTAGGGGTATATTTGAATCCCCTGGAGTCTGCAGTGTGCCACTACTGATGCTAGGCATTTCGTGAACACTCCGGGCGCAGTATAAGCCAAATGGCAATGCTGAGAATTGATAATGCTCTGTCCCTGCAAGAAATCTGAGGTATCTTCTGCAGCTTTGTCTGATTGGGACATGCAGGTATGCCTCCTTGAGGTCCAGAGTGACCAGCCAAGACCCCTTGCCCAGCATGGGAAGGAGTTGCTGCAACGTCAGCACTTTGAACTTTGGCACAATCAGATAAGTATTTAGAGTAGACAAGTCCAGTATAGGCCTCCATTTGTTTTCCTTTCTTGGAACAAGGAACAGTCTTGAATAAAATCCCTGGCCTTGTTCCTGTGGAGGGACCTTTTCTATTGCTTTTATATTTAACAGCTTTGAAACTTGAATGAGTGCCTCTGCCCTTTGATGATGTGGCAGGTTTGGCATGCCTTGTCTTATTGGTAAAGTATGGAAGTGGAATCTGTAACCTTTGTCTATTAAATCCAGAATCCAGTTGTCCTTGGTTAAGATATGCCAGTTTTTTGAGAATAAGGATAATTTTCCGCCCAAAGGTGCTTCTCTTTGAGCCTTTGTTGGCGGTATGAAAGTCAAGTCATTGTGGTTGTCCTTGTGGTGCAGCTGGACTGCTTGCGCCACTACTTTGATTTGGTGGTTGCCAATGGCGGCCCCTTGTAGGAGCCTCGGTATTGCCCTCTACCTCGGGCACGCCTGTTTTTTCCCCTTTGAAACTTGTCAGTGTCTGGAAAGGACCAATTCTTTGAAGGCCAATTCCTGCTGAATCTGGGTGGCTGAACCTGGAGGAAATCTTTGACTGTACTGACTTAGCTTTTTCCTCAATGGACTTCAACACATCTTGTGCATCAAGTAACTTTACTTTAACATGGTCTGGCAGTGGCTGTTCTTTTAACCAAGCATGTCTACGTATAACAGCCCCAGTCATAGCTGCCCTACATGAAGCCTCCAATGCATCATAACCACACTGAAGAAAATGATTGCTAACCTGCTGAGTGTTATGTACTAGATCCTGCAATGCCTTTCTATCAATAGGCTCAGGAGAGGCTAGCTTTTTCTGTAAATCATCCAGTAAAAAATCCTGGTGCTGAAACGTATGAAAAAGTCAGTTAAGTGACCTCATGGCCAGGGTGGTAGAGGTATAAACTTTTTTACCCCATCTCTCCAGGGACCTAGCTTCCCTATCTGCTGGCAGTGGATTCTTGGCTGTGGAAGTAGCCACTCCGTTGGGGCCCTGTGAAATAGTTTCTAGATCCACAGAATGGGCCTTAAAGAGATGTCTGTGGGTGTCAGGGACCCTATAATATCTGTCTGGCTTGACAGGAGCAGGAGGGAGAGAATCAGGGTTAGCACTGGAGTCAGAGAAGACATCATCCAGGACATCCACAACTGGAGGGATAGCTAAAGGTCTGTGCTGGGGTAGCTTGAGGAAGGTACCTAGCCTTTTCCTGGAATCAGAGAATTCCTGACCCTGCCATTTAAAATGCTCCCTCATAGAGTGTAGGACTTCACCGAAAGAAAAATCCTTTGGAGGAGAGGCAGAGGGAATTGATTCCTCAGCATCAGAGTCCTCATAGGCCTGAAAGGATTCTTCTTGGGTATCTGAATGCTCGGAATCCCCAGAGGCTTCATCTGAAGAGAGGTTGTCGGCCTGCTCAGTTCTGGGCCTTTTTTCTGCAGGCGGCTGAGAACCTCTGTCTGGATGAGGCTGAGACCCCCTGATAAGAGAAATAAGATCTGCAGCAAGAGACATGATCTGTTTATCAGAAGAAGGGGCCTGGGCAGTAGGTTTAGGATGGGCCTTGGCCAGGCTAGCGGCCTTAGCACGTGTAAAGGCCTTGATGGACATGGATACAGGAGGCCTAGCTGCCCCACGTGCAGGAGTAACCTTGTCCACAGGAATGGTGTCGGGTAGATCCAGAACTTCGGTTTCTGGAGGAAAATCAACAACCGGCACCGGTGTAGACTCTGAGACCGAAGGACGTGTTAACACTGTGTCGTCGGCCTGGAGCGGTTGAATTACCGCTTCCGAAGGGACCGAAGCACTCGCAGAGGGCTTAGGAGGAGTATCGGTGGAGGACGCAGGCCGAGGATGTCGGTCCCGGTCCTTTCGTTTTTTTGGTAGATTGAGTTGTCGGTTGTTCCGATGGCATGATATAAGCGAAAGATTCGCCGAAAAAGTCTTCGGCAAATTCTGCCCGGCGCCTGAGAGTGCGCTTATTAAAGCAAGCACAGGCAGCACAGGCCGAGACGTTGTGG